>NC_042618.1:462983983-463320650 GCF_901001135.1 Rhinatrema bivittatum | reverse complement strand
TAAATTTAGTTTTCAAATTCCTGAATGTCATACCTTGGAGCCTATGAGAGAAGCTTCAGTCAGTGAGGCAGTGCCCCTACTATTCCCCTATTAATACCTGTGCAGGACCAGGCTAGATGCCTAATCTGCCTTAAATTCCTTAAGGAAGAATATGCTCTATGGGCAGGATCCTGGGGGGCAGGTAGGGCTCAGAAGGTGTAACCAGAGACTGGGGAATAAGAGCTGGGATCCAGGTGGGGATAACAAGATAAGGCCCAGGTCTCCTTGAGGAAGGCAGCTCCTGTAATGTAACGCTGTCCAAACACTGAGTTGAGATGAAGCCATACAAACTGAGTAGAGAGAGTACACTGTCTGAAGGTAAAGCCAGTCTGCTGTTGTGCATATGATGTGAAGCTGTGAATAAAGATTGTTTTAAGAAAGGCTGGAGTCTGACCAGTTCATGTCTTCAGGCCTGTGGGAATTACCGCTCATTTCCATATATGGTGTTGTGTGGGATTTTTTTCTAAAGCTTTGCACAGAAAAAAAACTCCAGCCTCCAAGCATGTGCCTGTCTGGTGTAAAGAAAGAGTTGTAAAGAGGACCTGTTGTTCTGAACATAGTACAGAACACATGGGGCCTATGACTCAAAAACAGAGTGCAGGGGTTCACAAAGCATGGTAACTTGTGGAAAGGGTGTGGCTCAGAAGCTACACTGAATTTAAAAAAAACAAAAAAAACCCAAAGTTTAAAAGTTTCAGGTAGAAAGGAAACTGTGAGTGGGCCTGGTTGCAGGGACAGCCAGGAAATGGTAAGTTTGTACCAGCTAACAGGAGAAGCTCGGCTGGAGGTAGATAAGGATTAGAAATGATTTAGTTAATGCTGTTATGCAGGCTTTTTTTTTATTAATCTTTTTTTATTTGTCTTGAAAAAAAAAAAAAGAAAAGAGGAAGGTGTGCAGCCACAAGAAAACCTAGAGTGGAGCAGCTAGGGTACTGCAACACCAGAATGCAGCAGTGTGAGAGCATTCCCGAAGGAAGCTGGCAAGCACTGATCCAGGAAGGACATAGGATATAAGAGAGCCTTGCAAGGATTCAGCGGGCTTAGGCTGAGCAGAAATGGAACCAGGAAATTCACTGGGCCATGGTCAACTTCTATGTGGAGTGGAACCTCGTGGCCTTGTCAAAAAGTGGCGACAGAGTGGCCATCAGGCTGCAACACCGATTGGCCAGAGGATTGCACTACAAGTGGTCCTGAGGAAGACCCTGTATGGTGCCCAAACACTACCGGGAGTTAGACACTGCTTGCATGAAAAGTCCCTATTGCGCCCGTTGGTCACAGGCGGCTGTGACCTTTTGATGCTCACCTCATTTTGCCCAGTAGCTCCAATCTTGGCTAAGATGGCCACGCTGCACGCTGACGTTCCCCCTGGTGTTCCCGGGACGGCGAGGGCAATCCTGGTCGCCATCTTGACACTGGTGTGACATAGGGTGCACGCACGCCTGCCTCATCCTTATGCATGTCATGGCGGGAACCTCAGGGGCGTCCCATCCGCATGATGTCACTGCCGATGTGTATTTAAATCTACCGGACTTTCCTACTTACGAGTTAGCAAGGATTCCATCTTGCTTATTCCTTTACTCTGAGATGCTTTGCATCGCTGTTCCTGCGTTCCAGGCTGAGTGACTCAGGTACCCGCTCCTCGGGGGCCTTGCTGCACTCAGGGATATCCGCTCGTCGGAGAGCCTCTTCTGCCTGTCTCACCTTCTGCAGCTAAGTGAGTTTCTCCTGCATCTGATTTCTGCTGCTGCTACTACGATTTCTCTACTGCATAGTGAGTACAAGACCTACTCTACATTATAATGTCTGTCTTGCTGTGTGGATCCTTGGGTTACCCTGCTCTGCGGACAACTACCGGATCCACGCTGCCTCGTGCCAGTTGTCAATACCTACCTCCGGCCTACCCCGCGCTGTGGACCACTACTGGATTCACACTGTCTTGTACCAGTTACTCACATCTGCCTCCAGCCTAGCCCGTGCTGTGGACCACTACAGGAGCTACCACGCACAAGGCTTATCAAAGAAACAAGGATTCCCTGGGTTACCCCGCCTTGCGGACTATTACCAGTGTATCCATCCCAGGTCTTCTTATTTCTGGACTGAGTTATAAACTCGCTCCTCAGGTTTTCTCTTTGCTGTCTAATAGATATTCTCTGACTCCTGTGTCCATCACTTCTGAGACCCCCTCCTGTCGTGGAGAGTCCCCACAGGGCTCCTCCCTGTGGGAGGAGTCAGCTCTCTCCACGACCCAAGGGCTTACAAACCAAGTTAAAACATAACAGCCCCAAGAAGGGGATGGTGAAGAACCCTAAGAGAAAGGTCACAGAGAGCCCTAGAGAGGGCGACGCAAAGTTGGAAAGTTGGAAGTCAGCAGTACAGAAGATCCCGAGGAAGACCCTGTAGGGTACCCAAACACTACCGGGAGTCCAGAGACAACTCCCATGAGACGCCCAAGAGAGAGGGCACGGAGAGGCAAGCATAAGATGCCATGGAGAGCCCAGAGGATGGCACTTCGCAGACCACAGCAAGTGAGGCTGCAGAGAAGCCAGTGACTGGTGTGGGCGAGTGCCTAGAGTGTACAGAGGTGGAAATTGCGGAAGTCCAGAGGGAGGCGCTGCAGAGTTTACAGTGGATGAAACCGTGGAGAGCCCCGAGGATGGCACTGTGGAGACTACAGCAACTGAGGATACAAAGGAGCCAAGGAGGGACTCTACATCAGAGATACCACGTGCCAAGAAGCAGGCACAGCTGGTTATAGAGAAACAAGCACTTGTTCCCTAGTTGGTCCATAAAGCTCCATCTTGGTGGAATTCAAACCCAGAGCCAGCAAAGGACTGTTAAAGGACTGGGGTTGTGCACTGCATGAACAGCACACTGGGTGGTGATCATGATGCTGTTGAGGTTAACCCTAAGAGATGGGGATGAGCATTTCACTGGATCCCTGTTCCTAAGCGTGACTGATGGGAAGCCAAAGGCAGGGGAATGGGATGTCTTGGACTCTCCTGGATGGGATTCAGGAGGGAGTAGGGAATCTTGGCTCAATGGGTCCAAGCTGAAGGGAGGGGTATGTGAGGCAATGCCCTTAGTGTTCCCCTATTTACCTCTCAGCCTGGTCCTCTTTAAATTCCTTAAGTAGAGTATGCTCTATGGGCAGGATTCTGCAGGGCAGGTGGAGCTCGGAATGCGTAACCAGAGACTGGAGGAATAAGAGCTGGGATCAGGGTGGGTGTAGCTGGCCCAGGTCTCCAGGAGGAAGGCAGCTCCTATAATGTAACAGTGTCCAAACACTGAGCTGAGACAGAGCAGTACAAACCGAATAGAGAGAGTACATTGTCTGAAGATAAAGGCAGTCTACTGTAGTGTATATGATTGAATAAAGCTTGTTTTAAAAAAGGCTGGAGTCTGACTAATTCATGTTTCTAGGCCTGTGGGAATCGCCGCTTGTTCCCATGCAGACATCTTACCCATAAGGCAGTGTTTTTGATGATGATCTGTCTGCCAGATGGATTTCAGAGCTGCAGGCTGTCATATAGGGAACCATTTTTTTTTAGAATTTCAGATTAGGTGGTGAATATTTTTATGGCTCCTTCGTTTCTCCCCAAGGTGGTTTCACCTTTTCACCTTAATCAACTGGTGTGTCTTCCTACTTTCCAACTAGATTTGTGTTGAGATGTATATGATCAGCTTCATCGTTTGGATGTGAGAAGGAATCTCCTTCAATATTTGAAGGTGACTAATGGTTTCAGGACATCACATTATCTCTTTGTTCTGCTCAGTGGATCCAGAAAGAGTGAAGCAGCTTGGAAGGATTAAGGAAGAGATAGATGCGGCTTATATAACCAATGGGTTTCCTCTTCCTAAGAGCTTACAAGCTCACTCTACCAGATTGCAGGCTGTGTTGTGGACAGAGCTATGTGGAAACTTGCAGGGTAGCAACATGGTCTTTTTTACATTCAAACATCTGGGCCAGGGAAGAATCCGCCTCTTGGCTTTGGGGTTTTGAGTGGGTTGGCAGTTTCCTGCCTAGTTGAAAGATAGCTTGGGTACTTCCTATGCATCTGGTCTGGCCTGGCTGGATGAAGAGGAAGGATAAATGTATTCTTGCCTGATGATTTCCTTTCCTGGAGTCCAGCCAGACCATTCCTGGACTCTTCCTGTCTGCCAAAATATTTCTTCTGCTGATTCTTTTAATTTATGGTGAATACTATTGTATCACGGTGCAGATTGGGTAAACACTGGTTTTTCTGAAGTAAGATAAACTCTCTTCTGTTCTCTCTTGGAAGCCCTCTGCAGGAGTAGGGGAATGTTGGAATGTTTTATCTTAGTTGTTACACAGAATATTGGAAGGCTGAGGTCAGCACAGAATCTTATATAGGATGATATCAACAAGCCTGTTTGTCTATGTCTCCATCTGCTTATTGGGGAGCATAACCTATGTAGCTGGACTCAAGGAAAGAAAGTTTATCAGGTAAGATTAAATTTCTCCTTTTATATTTTAGGGCAGTGCCTTCAGGTCTGATCCGGTGTGCCTTAGAAAATAACCACCCTGATGATTAAATCCACACCAGGTTCTGGACTCTATTACCTCCTCACAGCAGCAAGAGACACAAGCAATGGCTTTTAAATGTGTAGGAGCTCCTTTCTGAGAACATGTTTAATCATGCATGCCTTTCCTTCCTAGCTATAGCATGAGCCCTGGAGTTTGGTAATTAATGAGAAACATGCAGGGCATGGATAGCTGTATCCCACTTTGTGCAGCACACATGTTACATATAGTAGCTCTTCGTCTTCCCTGTCCTGAACTACCTCCTTTGAATCCTTTCAGCCTGTGATGCCCTTGGAGCGGTCAAAGACAGGAGAAGGTCGGAGAACAGACCAGGCTGGAGTCTGTGCTGCTTTTCAACAGTTTAATTACAAAAAGTTCAGCAAGACAGAATCAAAATGGCTGCTTACCTCAGCAGACTGACAATGCAAGAACAGTTTTTCCAAAAGAGCACAGCAATCCATTACAGCTTCCTTCTTCTCCCTGGGGCCTATCTAACCCTCTCAGGACCTCACCTTTGTATCCCTTACCTCAGGGAAATGCCCCCACCCGAGGATCCCTTTCCCGTCTATCTTAAGGTGGACCGGGCCAGAATACTGGAGCCAGTCCGTTAAGGCAGTCTGAGGCTTTCTATCAAATACTCTATCACACAGCCTCTGTCCTATCCCCAGGCTCAGTGAAATGGGGAGAGCACTGGATGTGATTCACTCTGAGTGTTGGGAATAACAGCAGCGAAGGAGCTATGGGCAGCCAAGGTAACTAACTTTGCTGGCTGCTTGTACCATACCATAACAATCTCCCTCTTCTTGCACTTGTAATAGAGGAAACTGGTCCATTATGATAAATTCAATGTCTCTGCCCACTCTTCTTTGTTTTAAATTTTGTAAAAGAGACTGATGAGGCTTTCATTTCTTCTCTAGCTCTTATTTTGGCAATGAGTCCTTTCCATGTCTGCACTGCCTGCTTCATGCAGGTTGATGGCCACTCAATATTTTTGTTAAAGTCGCTGTGCCATGGGATTGAAAAGGTTGGGAAACACTATTTTAAAGTAAATGTTCTAGTTCAGCTGAAATTAAATGGTATTTTTAAGGGATAACACATTTAGCATTGATATCTTTTAACTATTTTGCACAGCATGAAAGAAGATATGATTCAAAAAAACTTGACCATTGCTTTACTTGTTCATTAATTACAGTCTGTGTCAGTGTTAACATTTGACTATTATTGATTTTACGTGGTGACTAGACTCGAAGTGTAATCTGACCACAGATATATCTAATTATTTCTTTTTTATACTTTTGTGGTGTTCCGTCAATAACAGGGCATTTAGCCATGCAGCATGGGTGACGTTATCCATGATGTCATGAGGTGGAGCTTACTCTCCTAGCTGGAAGAGCTTTAAAGTGTGCATTCCCATGCTTCTTGAGCCATCTCTTCAGTTTTAGTTTTCCACGGTACTTCACGGATGTTTTTTGTTAACTCTCTCCAACTTCTCAGAAAACTGAAAGCAAAAAAAAAAAAAAGAAGACGAGAAACAGCAAGTTGCCAAAAAGCCCAGGCTTCAAATACTGCTCCTGCGGTAAAATCATGTCTGTGACCGATGGACATAATTATTGTTATTTATGTCTCGGTCCCAATCATGACCAGGCCGCATGTAGAGATTGCGGCAGGATGTCCCCCGGGCTAGATGCCAATGGATGGAAAAGATGGAGAGGTTGAGGCACTCCTCAACTTATGCCCCCTCTCTGGCTGACAAAAGATCCACCAAGTCATCTCCAGGTAAGCAAAAGCCCCGGTCCAGGGCTTGCGATGCGCACATTCGGCTTCGGAGAGCCGTGCGCCGAAGGCTGCGTTGCTGTCCACGCCTCGTGCGTCGAACGCTGCTCCAAGCACGATGCATGCATCGTCAGAACCTCTGCTCCCTTCTGTTCCGCCTCGCACGACACAATTGACGCATGCGTCGATCGCTACAACTCACTCCGACGCACCAAAGAAGACAACGACGCACCAGACTCATAAAACCAAAAAGCCTTCTCAATCTCATTCAGAGAAACAAATTTCAAAGGAAAAACCAGATGATGCACCATGTAAGTCATCTTCAAAGACAAGACACATAAGCCCTCCATCTGGAGCACCTCTTCTTCCAGATCTACTGCTCAGCATCCCACATCGTCACACAGGAGCCACCACTCCCCCTCGTCAGTATTCTCAGATATCATCATAGACGAGCCAGTGGGAAACTGGGATTCCTCACCAGAAATTGTCTCTCTTCCTCACCGCTCTAAGAAGAGACCAAGATCTCCACATTCAATACTTCCCAAGACCCTCATTAAGCGGTCGAAAAAACCTGCCACGGGACCTAATCCACCTCAGTGTCTTATCAGCCCAGGAAACAATGTCTCAAATCTCTACTCTATTAGAAAAATTTTTCCAGGGATTGCCAACAAATCCCACACCAACACTTCCAGATCTGCAAGAACCTACATCACCACATGTTTCTCCTCCTTCGTCTCAGGGAGTAACATCCCCACGAGAGTCAAATTCTCCTGCATCTTCCACTCATGCCATTTCTCCGAATCTCTCCCGCTGTCCCAAATAAAAACTTACTGATTCCTTTCAGCCACCAGCAAGGTGATCCTCTCCTCTCAGTGCTCCCATTGGATTGTAGGGTTACTGAACTCTTCCCTTGCAATATATAATGTGCTTCTAAGGTTAATTAGTGCAAAATAATCCCTTTGGAGATTTACACTACAGTTAGTTGTCCTGGGTACTCACTGCTGTTCTGATTAACAAATAATGGTACCTAATCAAATCACACAACTTAACACTTCAGTTAGTCATCCATCTTCTACATCTGGAAACTCAAAGAGTATGGTCCAAGAGCGAACGAGGTCTTCAAATCAATTTGCTGGAACTCGGAGCAGTAAAAAAACCTCCCTACTAGCATTCCAGTCATGGATACAGGAAAAGTCCGTAATGATTCACAAGTAGCAATGTTCTATGTAAACAAACGAGGATCCGGTTCCTTGATGCTTTGCGAGGAAGCAGTTCAGATATGGGAATGGGCGGAACACAACAAAGTTCTCCTTCAGGCGTCACACATGCCGGGTCTTGCAAATACAAGAGCAGACAAACTCAGCAGAGTTTTCCACCTACACGAATGCTAAAGCAGACAGGATCTTCACACGCTGGGGTACTCCAGAGATAGACCTATTCGCATCAGAAGACAACAGGAAAGTAAAGAAGTTCTACTCTCTTCCCAGCATACACAGGACATCAAAGGATGCTTTCTTGATTTCCATGGAGGGACAGCCTCCTATAGGCCTTCCCTCCCATTCCACTAATCTCACGCACAATCCAGAAATGTATAGAAGACAAGGCGGATTTTATCCTTATTGCACCTGCCTGGCCGAGACAACCATGGTATGTTTACCTTCATCTTTCAATCAGTCCACCGATGCCTCTGACCAATGACCCCTTTCTTAGGACGAAGGAAATCTAATTCACCCCATGCAGTCGTCTCTTCACTTGACAGCTTGGAGGTTGAATGGCAAATATTAAATGCACTAGATCTCCCTCCAAGTATCACGGAAGTTCTGATTGCATCCAGGAAACCTTCCCCCAGGAGGAATTATGCCTTCAAGTGGAAAAGATATTCTAATTAATGCAACCACAGAAGAATTGACCCCTTTTCTTGTCCTCCAAAAACACTGCAATCCTATCTGTATAACTTGTCCCTCTCAGGTCTAGCAGTAATGTCCATCCGAGTTCACCTCAGCACTATAGCAGCTTACCATGCAACAGATGACGGCTGCTCCATCTCCTCTCATCCTCTAATTTCTAAACTCATGAAAGGCTTGCTTCACTTGCACCCGCCCATTCAAAAACCAATAGTTCCATGGGATGTCAATCTAGTCGTGGACGCACTGATGACTCCACCATTCGAACCCATGTCGTCCTCATTGTTCAAATACCTAACCTGGAAAGTTCTTTTCTTGGTAGCTATCACTTCAGCCAGGAGAATAAGTGAACTACAAGCACTGGTAGTCAACTTTCCTTATCTACAGTTTCACCATGATAGTCATACTACGGACTCACTCTTCATTTCTACCAAAGGTAGTCTCAGCCTTTCATTTAAACGAAACAATCTCCTTACCAGTTTTTTACCCTAAATCACATTCTGATGATAGACAAAAAGCTCTTCATACATGGGACTGTAAGAGAGCTTTAGCCGGGCCTGGTATCGCGCGCCAAAGGAGCGTGACAAAGGGGCACGCCCCTTCGTGCCGCCCCGACCATAACATTTATACAATTCCTGTATACTAAACTTAGAGATTTCCAAACATTAGTAACTCACTTATAGATTATAATGATGCCCAATCCAATCAATTGGCTCTACAAAATTCCTGTCTGTTTAAACCATGGAAAAAACCGAAAAGAACCATCGAACAAGATACTGAATCATAAGACACAACAACCAAGGACTAACATTAACCGGACATTGATTAATATCTCTTGCAAAAACAATATCACTATTAATAATTGCTTACTACTCACATTCTTTCTTATTAATATACAAGCTCTAGCAAAAAAAGCTGTGCTAATCTCAGATTTATTATATGACAAAAAACCCAGACGACTTTGGAATCACAGAAACTTGGCTGAAACCAACTGATACTGTATTAATTAATCAACTAGTAAGTAACAACTATGATATATTCACAATACCACAGCCACAACGTAGAGGTGGCGGTTTAATGTTGATCGCAAAGAAACAGTTTAAAATTAAAACATCTCCAACAAATATTAGTCTACCATATGAAGTAACATTCTTTGAATCGGAAGAACTGCAGATCTGCTTATTGTCTCTCCACTTATAGAACTGATGATGATAACATTGAATCCAAATAAACCAGCGATTATTTTATTTTAGGTGATTTTAATTTACACATGGACATTAGACCATTATCTAATTCATGTTTCACCCTCCTCGAATCCCTATCTGCGCTAGGATTCGAACTCAACTCTTCTAGTCCCACTCATAAAGCCTGGCACTCACTTGATTTAATATTCACTAACTCAAATATGTGTAATGCTACAACAATCACACCTATACAAGTTCCATGGTCAGATCACCTTCTAATTTATGCAGAAGCAAAATTCAACCGCACTCTTAAAAAAAACATTAACGACACCATTAATATAACATAAGAAATTGCCATGCTGGGTCAGACCAAGGGTCCATCAAGCCCAGCATCCTGTTTCCAACAGAGGCCAAAACCAGGCCACAAGAACCTGACAATTACCCAAACACTAAGAAGAACCCATGCTACTGATGCAATTAATAGCAGTGACTATTCCCTAAGTAAAATTGATTAATAGCCATTAGTGGACTTCTCTTCCAAGAACTTATCCAAACTGTTTTGAACCCAGCTACACTAACTGCACTAACCACATCCTCTGGCAACAAATTCCAGAGCTTTATTGTGTGTTGAGTGAAAAAGAATTTTCTCAGATTAGTCTTAAATGTGCTACTTGCTAACTTCATGGAATGCCCCCTAGTCCTTCTATTATTCGAAAGTGAAAATAACCGAGTCACATCTACTCGTTCAAGACCTCTCATGATCTTAAAGACCTCTATCATATCCCCCCTCAGCCGTCTCTTCTCCAAGCTGAACAGCCCTAACCTCTTCAGCCTTTCCTCATAGGGGAGCTTTATCATCCCCTTTATCATTTTGGTTGCCCTTCTCTGTACCTTCTCCATTGCAACTATATCTTTTTGAGATGCGGCGACCAGAATTGTACACAGTATTCAAGGTGCGGTCTCACCATGGAGCGATACAGAGGCTTTATGACATTTTCCGTTCTATTAACCATTCCCTTCCTAATAATTCCTAACATTCTATTTGCTTTTTTGACTGCTGCAGCACACTGAGCTGACGATTTTAAAGTATTATCCACTATGATGCCTAGATCTTTTTCCTGGGTGGTAGCTCCTAATATGGAACCTAACATCGTGTAACTACAGCAAGGGTTATTTTTCCCTATATGCAACACCTTGCACTTGTCCACATTAAATTTCATCTGCCATTTGGATGCCCAATCTTCCGGTCTTGCAAGGGCCTCCTGTAATGTATCACAGTCTGCTTGTGATTTAACTACTCTGAATAATTTTGTATCATCCGCAAATTTGATAACCTCACTCGTCGTATTCCTTTCCAGATTATTTATATATATATATTGAAAAGTACCGGTCCAAGTACAGATCCCTGAGGCACTCCATTGTTTACCCTTTTCCACTGAGAAAATTGTCCATTTAATCCTACTCTCTGTTTCCTGTCTTTTAACCAGTTTGTAATCCACGAAAGTACATCGCCTCCTATGCCATGACTTTTTAGTTTTCGTAGAAGCCTCTCATGAGGGACTTTGTCAAACGCCTTCTGAAAATCCAATACACTACATCTACCGGTTCACCTTTATCCACATGTTTATTAAACCCTTCAAAAAAATGAAGCAGATTTGTTAGGCAAGACTTCCCTTGGGAAAATCCATGTTGACTGTGTCCCATTAAATCATGTCTTTCTATATGCTCTACGATTTTGATCTTGAGAATAGTTTCCACTATTTTTCCCATCACTGAAGTCAGGCTCACTGGTCTATAGTTACCCGGATTGCCCCTGGAGCTTTTTTTAAATTTTGGGGTTACATTGGCCACCCTCCAGTCTTCAGGTACAATGGATGATTTTAATGATAGGTTACAAATTTTAACTAATAGATCAGAAATTTCATTTTTGAGCTCCTTCAGAACCCTAGGATGCATACCATCCGGTCCACGTGATTTGCTACTCTTTAGTTTGTCAATCTGGCCTACTACATCTTCCAGGTTCACAGTGATTTCGTTCAGTTCGTCTGCGTCATCACCGCTGAAAACCATCTCTGGAACTGGTATCTCCCCAACATCCTCATTAGTAAACACGGAGGCAAGAATTCATTTAGTCTTTCTGCAATGGCCTTATCTTCCCTAAGAGCCCCTTTAATTCCTCTGTCATCTAATGGTCCAACCGACTCCCTCACAGGTTTCTTGCTTTGGATATATTTAAAAAAGTTTTTGTTATGAGTTTTTGCCTCTATGGCCAACTTCATTTCAAATTCTTTCTTCGCCTGTCTTATCAATGTTTTATACTTACCTTGACAATGCTTATGTTTTATCCTATTTTCTTCATATGGATCCTTCTTCCAATTTTGAAGGATGTTTTTTTGGCTAAAATAGCTTCTTTCACCTCACCTTTTAACCATGACGGTAATCGTTTTGCCTTCCTTCCACCTTTCTTAATGCGCGGAATACAAATGGACTGTGCCTCTAGGATTGTATTTTTAAACAATGTCCAAGCCTGTTTCCAACCTCCCATCAAGACTGAAGATCTTCAGACTGAATTTGAAAACTTAGCAAAGCAAATTAAGTTAGAAGAGAGCACAGATGCTACACGTGCATGGCTACAGGAATCAAGAAATATAGCAGATAAAATTTGCCCCATGCAAATAAAAATTATTAAACCATCTATTAAACAGAACCCTTGGTTCACTAAGACTATAAAAATGGCTAAAAAATCTAAGGAAGCTAGAAAAAAATTGGAGAAAAAACAAAACCCCACACATATTAGGGACCTACCGTACTGTCTTAAGTAGCTATAAAAAAAAAAAAGCATAGACACTGCAAAAAAGGATTATTTTAATAAAAAAAAATTCAAAAATTCTGTCATAATCCCAGAACACTTTTTTCCATAGTCAAAAATCTAACAAAACTCCCATCTCATAATGATAATTCACTACCTGAAGAAAAATGCAATGAAATAGCCTCTTTTTTTCAAAATTAAAATAGATTCATTAATCTCTAATATTTTACCGAAATCTAACCAAGAAATTAAAATGAAACCTAAGGAAGGACTTCATTGGAGCACTTTTGATACTACTTCATCACTAGAGAGAGAATCCCTTATTAAAAAGTTAAACCTAGCAACTCACCCTAATGATGCCATCCCAGTTTTTTCACTTAAACCAATTGTCCATCACTTCAATAATTAATCTATCTTTAACAGAAGGCAAATTTCCAGACGTACTTAAAGACGCAATAATGCCAATTCTAAAGAAACCAAATCTTGATTTTAAACAACTAAATAACTATCGACCATTTCAAATTTATCATTTATTGCTAAATTCATAGAAAAGGTAATACAAAAACAACTCACAAACTTTCTCGAATCAAATAACCATCCTTTTCCCCAATCAGTTTGGTTTTAGAAAAAATGTTAATACTGAAACCCTACTAATCGCTTTAACTGATACTTTGCTAAGGGGTTTTGACCCTGGGCAAAGTTACTTCTTCGTACTGTTAGACTATCCGCAGCCTTTGATACAGTAGATAACAATATTCTACTTAATTGTTTGATAGAATTAGGAATTACAGATAGTGCCTTAAATGGTTTACTTCTTTCCTCAGCAAACGCTCTTTTCAAGTGAAAATTAAAAACTCTGTATGAAATAAAATTCCGCTAGACACTGGGGTCCCACAGGGGTCGGCACTTTCAGCCACGCTTTTTAACATTTGTTTATTACTGGTCTGTCACTTACTTACAGGATTAGGTCTAAACTTTTATATTTACACTGATGATATTCAGTTTCTTGTCCCCATTGAAGACACTGTCAAAAACTTTTAAAATTATTGTTGTATATTTAACTGCAGTAAAACAACTTCTTTTCATATGAAACTAGTTCTTAACATGGACATAACTGAAATTTTACTTTTAGAAAGAAAATGTAGAAATGAAGAAACTCCCTCATTAGTATTTGAGAATAACATTTGTTAAAGATCTTGGAAAAATCATAGACTCAGAGCTTAGTTTTAAATAATACATATCCACTAAACTATTATAAACTTCTCACGTTGTGAAGGTTAAAACCACTACTCGAAAAGGATGATTTTAGGATAGTTCTTCAATCTTTGATTTTTTTTCTAATATCGACTACTGTAATTCATTGTTTTTAGGACTCCCACTATCCACAATCCCGTCCCCTTCAAGTTTTACAAAATGCTGCTGCTAGAGTGTTGACTGGGAGTAAAAAATGTGACCATATTACTCCTGTCTTAATCTCACTTCACTGGTTACCAATCAAATACTGCACACAATATAAAAATGCCTGCATTTTACATAACATTATTTATGGTGAAAAAACAGAATGGCTCAATACAGCAATCCGCTTACATATTCCTCAAAGAAACCTTAGGTTGGCAAATAAGGGCTTATTAACAATTCCATAATTATTTATTATTTCATAACTTTTATATACCGACTTTTCATGCAAGCATATCAAATCGGTTTACAGTAGTTGGCAAATATTCATTTAAAAATATTTGCACTTCCAAAGAAAGGAGGAAGAAGATACATAGTTTCATAATGTAAATAATTAAAATAGTAAACTACAATAGTGGGCTAAGTGGTTGTAAAATGTAAACAATTAGAGAAACAGTATAGTAAGAGTAGAGATAAAATAAAAAATATATATATTACCTTGGTATAAAATCAGAAGTTTGAAATCATGTTAACAGCTCTTGGAAGGCTTATTTAAAAAGCCAGGTTTTAATCCCCTTTTTAAATAATTTGATGTCTGCTTCTAATCGTAATTCCTGTGGAATACAGTTCCATAGTTGGGGTCCAGCAAAAGAGAGTTCTTTCTCTTATATTATTTAGATGTGCAATTTTGGGGGAAGGAATTGGAAACATCCCTGTTCCGGTTGATCTAGTAATTCGTGAAGAGATGTGGAAGTGAAATGATGAGGTTAGCCATTCGATTTTTTCATTGTAGAGGGTTTTGTGAATAAGGGACAAGATTTTATGCTGGGCCCTGTATTTCACTGGTAGCCAATGACGTTCTTTTAGTATTGGGTGATATGTTCAGATCTTCTAGTACATGTCAAGAGCCTAGCTGCAGAGTTATGCAGAAGTTGCAATGATCTTGTGATATTTGCAGGTAGGCTTAAAAATAGTGAGTTTCAGTAGTCTAATCTTAACAAGACAAGTGCTTGTAAAACAGTTCTGAAATCTTTAGGGAATAAGAGGGGTTTTAATATTTTGAAGATGTTTAATTTAAAGTAACAATCGCTTATGATTTTTTAAACGTAGGATTTCATAGAAAATTCGCAATCTATAAGGATCCCTAGATCTCGTACTTCTAGGGAGATGGGGTAATTTTTGGCCGCTTCTTGAACTTCAAGCTCTTTTGTCTTGCTTAATTTAGGTGAGATGTATAGGATTTCAGTTTTATTAGTATTTAGGAAAGATTCATTTGGGTTAATACCTTTTCAATGGCGGATTGGTATATATCCCAGAGCTTAAGAGTTTGGTTAATAGATTTTTGGATCAGTATTAAAATCTGGACGTCGTCAGCATATAAAAATGTGTTAGACCAAGGCCTGATAGATTTCTGCATAATGGGAACATATAGATATTAAAAAGTGTTGAGGATAGAGAGGATCCCTGGGGTACTCCATAGTTGAGATCAATAGGGTGTGATTCGTTATCAAGAAATTTTACTTTGAAGGTTCTATTTTTTAGGTAAGAGTTAAACCATTTGAGCGCGGAGTCTTTAATGCCTATTTCATTTAGTCTATCAAGGAGGATTTTATGATTAACTGTATCAAAGGCTGCTGAAATGTCTAGCAAGATCAGGAAGTAAGTTTGGCTGTTATCGGCTCCTCTTAGGATAAAATCTTATAGTGAAGTTAAAAGGGTCTCTTTACTAAAATATTTTCTAAATCCATGTTATGCTGGATACAGGGTACTATGTTTTTCAAGATAGTCTCTTAGCTGATTGTTAATTACTTTCTCAAGAATTTTTTATAAACAAGGTAAATTGGAAATGGGTCTTAGGTTTGTAAGATCATATGGGTTGGCTTGTGGTTTTTTTGTGATTGGTTTTACTATTGAGGATTTCAAAATGTGTGGGACATTAGTTTCAGTTATGGAAAGGTTAATTATATCGGTGATAGGTTTGGAGACTATATTGGTGATTGTTTTTAAAAGTTTTTTGTTGTAATATGGTCAACTGGATGGGCAGCTGGGTTCATTTTTTTAATTTATACCTTCAAATTCAAGGGATGAAACTGTGTCAAAGGAGGTTAAATGGTCTTTAGGGTTAGTAGGTAGTACAATTTGGTTAGAATTTTGGGGAGCTATGTTTTTTATTATGTTTAAAGTTTTTTTTCCTTAAAATATTGAGCAGTTTTATTTGTTGCATCCGTCGGACTCAGACGACTTCATCCTACATGCCTCACCTCAATATTCGCTTTCTCCACCAGCCTCGGGAAAATGGCGACCACCATGTCTGCTTGCCGCACTCTCCAGCGTCCCCGGAATGGCTATGGCAAGGCTTTCCTCCATGATTCACGTGAGGGCTTCCTAGGGTGCACGCGCCACCCACGTCTTTATTCCAACTTTGGCACGAACCTCAGGGGCGTCCCCCTCGAGTGACGTCACAACATCCGGGTATTTAGGCTGCCCATTTGCTGACTGACTTTGAGTTAGCAAGGATTGGATTCGTCCGGTCTAAGCTGCTCTGCTGCTTCTCCCTGCTGCTGGAAGCTCTCTCCACCCTCCGGCGTTTTACTAACTTGTGTACCCGCTCCTCAGGAGCCCTATGCTTCTTTCCAGGTGCCTATCCAGTATCCAGGTACTCTCTCCTCGAGGACCTGAGCTGTCTACCTTGGTGCCTGCTACTATTACTTCTATCTGCTGGGAACTCCACCATTACAGCTACAAGAGTGTGAGTAATCTAACATCTACCAGTCTGTCTCACCTACAGCTCCTCATTGAAGATCTGCATCGGAGCTCCCTATACCACCATTGTGGGAAGGGTCTCCTCAGCCGAGGACCCCAGACTGCTGCTGCAGGAATCTACTCACTACTGCCACCTCTGGTGAACTCTACAAGCTGTACAATAAAATTATCTCTGTGCATCTGCGTTTAGCCTGGTACTGCAGTTCCCCGCGGGGCTCCTCCCTGTGGGAGTGGCCATCACTGCAGCACCTAAGAATCCACCAAACACCTCAAAACCATAACAGTATTGCAATTAAAAGAATTGTTTGATGTGGGAGTTTCAATGGGATTGTTCAGGTTTTTTACATATGAAAACAGAACTCTGGGGTTATATTGAAATTTGTTTATTTAGTTAGAATAAGATTCTTTTTTTGCTTTATTGGTGGCTTCATTGTATTTATGTAATAGAGATTTGTAGTTAGTTAATGTTTCAGTGGAAGGGGAAGCTCTCCAATGTCTCTCAGCTTTTCTCGGTGTTTTAAATATTCTTAATTCATTGTTGTACCATGGGGTGTCGTGTTTCTTGTTAATGGAGATATCGTTTTTAATAAGTGGGCAGCATTTATCAGCTACTTTTTTTTATTAAAGAGAACCATGAATTGATTGTGTTATCACTGTTTGATGTATCTGTCATTCAGAGCTTTAGAAAGATGATCAGTTATGGTATCTAGTTGACATGGTTTTCTGTATTCAATTCTGTTCTTGGTGGTTGGGGGTGCTACGATTGAGAATTGAATATTAATATTACTAGTAATTAGTTTATGATCAGACCACGGGATTGGGTTAATAGTAGGACTGAGAGTGGTATTGAGATAAGAGTTGATAAATATGAAGTCTAGTGTGTGTCCTGCTTTGTGGGTTGATTGATTCACTATTTGTTGAAAACTTAATGCTGTTTAGGAAGGCCTCACAGTTGTGAGACAATGGGTCTTTATCGACAAGTAAGTTAAAGTCACCGAATATGATGGTAGGAATTTCAGTTTTTAGGTTAGTAACAAAAAATTCAATTCATGGAGAGACATTGTTCTAATAAGCTTGGGGGTGCGTAGATTAAACATATTTGTAGGCACTGGGAATTTAAGAGAGCTATTTCAAATTTGGGTGGTGAATTTATTTGCTGTGTTTTTAGGTGGAGTTCCTTTTTTGATAGTATCATTATACCACCCCCCTCTCTTGTTGAGCCTAGGTATAGATGTGATGTCATATTTACTTTTAGGTATTGATTTAAAAGAACATAGATTTTTTTAAACCAGGTTTCGGTGATTGCATATATATCAGGGTTATCATCTGTGAAAAGGTCATTAAGGGTAGGCATTTTTTTGACTAGGGATTGTGCATTTTTTTGACTAGGGATTGTGCATTTGACTAGGGATTGTGCATAGGGATGCGCTCCCACCAGACCTACGACTCGAACCCAGTCTACCAGAGTTCAAAAAAAGGTTAAAAACCTGGCTCTCCAGGCAAGCGTTCCAATTCCCAGAGTGTAACTAGGCACCTCCTCCTGACTTTCAGCTCCAACCATTGCAGGGTGTCACTAACACCTTGACACTTAATTTATGTACTTGCTTATTCGCAATGTTTATTTAACAGTCATTAATCACATACTATATAACTGTATACTTGTAGACTATATATGCTACTAAAGTTCCTTGTAAAAAGTTGAACACACATACTGTTTCAAAACACGAATAATGTTAATTGTTATTTGTTAAATGTTATTGTTACTTCCAATGTTCCTTGTAATAAGCCCAGGTCGGACCGCCCCAACCAGGGTTAATTTGTTTATTGTAAACCGGATTGATTTGTATTGTATACAGGAATTCCGGTATATAACAAATTAAAATAAATAAATAAATAAAATTTACCAAGAGAAGCGAAATAAGTGATAGACTAATTTATTTTGGGAATTAAGGGGATAGAGATTATGTCTATGTGGTTTTTTCTTAAGTATTATTTATTTTTGTCTATTGAGGGAGATGATGGAAGGAATGTGCTTAGAATCCATGTTAGAATTTAGTATAGACTATGGTTTTATTTAAGGGGAAAAACTAAGGGGTATTTTGCAGGGGGTTTAAATTTTGGGAGAAAACTAAGGGGCAAAACCAAGGGGCATGCCCCTTGGTCGCGCTCCTTAGGTGCCTACGGTCTGTTGCGGTGCTTTTTCAACCCCACTGGGCCGTCAACACGCCTACGTCAGTGTCGACATCCTTGGGGGGGGGGGGGGGGGCAGAGCACCGCGGGACTTCCGGGATCGGGGCCTGGAGGACGAAGCAGAATCAACAAAGTTTTACAGTCTGGAGGCAGAGGTAAGTAAAGAAAATTACCAGGAGCTGGGGAGTTTCTTTGGGGAGCTGGGCTGCGGGTCTGCTGCAGTGCTCATTTCTACCTCACTGGGCCGTCGATGCTTCTACGTCAGCGTCGACGTCCGTGAGGGGGGGCGGAGCACCGTGGGACTTCCAGGATCGGGGCCTGGAGGACGAAGCAGAATCAACAAAATTTTACAGTCTGGAGGCGGAGGTAAGTAAAGAAAATTACCAGGAGCTGGAGAGTTTCTTTGGGAAGCTGGGCTCCGGTCCTGGCGCGGTGCTCTTTTCAACCCCACAGGTATGAGTGTGAGCAATATCAATAGCTGGTCCTAAACTTTGGAACATACTACCAGAACAAATAAGGCTACAAGCAGACACTAAGAAGTTTAAGAACAAACTGAAGACATGGCTGTTTGGCTGCGCATATGCAGACCAAAATTAAGAAATTATTTTATATTCACTGTCTTAGATTAAGAAACTTTTAACTTCATTGCTCACTTTTCTTTTAATGGTCGTAACTTATATTGTAGTCACTTATTTTAGGATGTTATGATTTTATTTTTTATTAGTTCTTAATTATCATTTATTTTATAGCTATTTATTTACTAGTATGTTGACTTTATTAATGACTTATTGTATTTGCTTTTACTTTTGTTGTATTGTTAACTGTTGTGAAGGTCCTACTGATGTGACGGTATATAAAAAAAAAACAAAAACCTAGAAACTAGCTTTAGCCTATTACAAAAGCAGGACTCATCCAATACGGCGTTCTTCTCAATTGTTTTGTCTCTTTTAACCTGAACAACCCGGGACAACTGGTCTCTAAGAGAACTCTTTCTAACTGGCTTACCACTTGCATCCAATTCTGCTACTCAAGAAAGTCAGTTTGTCTTATCACTCCAGTTAGGGCTCATCAAATCAGAGCCACTGCCGCTTCAATAGCACATATCCAGGGCGTGCCTATCCAGGTCATCTGCAAGGCAGCAACCTGGTCTTCCATTTACACTTTTACTTCGCACTATTGCCTTGATCAACAATCCACATCGGATTCATCCTTAGGATCTGCAATTCTTTGTACTGTTAAAAACATTTAATGGCTGTCCACAGTCCATAGGTTTAAAAAAAAAAAAAAAGATTTTTCTTCAGCATCTTCTGTGCAACCTATGAACTTGGGACTTCCATGCTGCATGGCTAAATGCCCTGCTTATCGACCGAAAAAAGCAAGTTTGTTTACCGTAAACGTTTTTTTCCGTAGATAGCAGGGAGTTTAGCCATGCAATCCCTCCTGCCTCCCTGGACAGCCATTTTCATTTCAATACCTTCATTAGCTTGGAAAACCAACTGAGGAGAGACGACTCGAGGAGCGCGGGAACGCCGGGGGCATGCGCACTTCAATGCTCTTCAAGCTAGGAGAGTAAGCTCCACCTTGTGACATCACGGATGACGTCACCCACGCTGCATGGCTAAATTCCCTGCTATCTACGGAAAACACCGTTTATGGTAAGCAAACTTGATTTTATTTCCATTTACCACTTTGGGTGCAATTTTGGGTAGGCCCAGTAATTGCAAAGTACCCAAGCGCTTAAGTATACTTTGTAGCTAATTTTTTAAAGGGAAAGCAAGTGTGCACCTGCTATATCTGTGAACAGTGGAGAGGGGCGAAAGTAACATTGCTGCTTTTGAAAATATGCAGTTTCCTCCTGCACCCTAAACAACCCAGGAATGCCTTCTTACAGTCCTGCTCAGTGTGTATACATTGTTTCCCAATCCCCTCCTGGAGGCACACCTATCCATTGAGTTTTCAGGATTTCAACAATGAACGTGCACGAGATAGATTTGTATACATTGGATCCTCAATGTATGCAAATCTATCTTATGCATATTCATTATGGTTTCATAAAAACCTGACTAATTAGGTGTACCTCCAGGAGAAGGCTGGGAAACATTGGTATAGTTGCTCTGAAAGCCTGCATGCTTTTTTTTAGCCAAGCTGAGGAGGGAAATTGTCAGTTTACCTGGGTAAATCGTTTGAAAATTTTCATCCCTATGATTATGTTGGCAAAACCATACAAATTGTAATGACTTTAAAGTTTCTTGACTCTGAATCTTTACAGACTTGGGATCCAAGCTTAGCAAGAGTTGCAAGAGCATGGGGAAGAAGATGTTTGTTTGATCATAATATTTACCTATCACTTGGAAATATTCATCCTAAATTCCGATCAGCTGGAGAAAACCTATGGAAGGGTGGTGGCTATCCTGGTGCAGATGTTGTTGTTTCATGGAATTCCGAGGTTAAAAATTATGATTTCGCTAAACACACATGCTCTGCCGTATGTGGTCATTATACTCAGGTACGGACATTGTTTTATTTAAGAGAGCTTTGAATGTTTAATGGGAAAACAGTGTAAGATTTTTTTTCCATGCAAACTGTTATGGAAATGCCTGTGTTTATTTTCTTACTCTCCCTTATCTCAGTATCCATGTATTTATAGTTCACAAAAATTGAGGGTTTACTGTGATGAAATACAAGCAGGACTTAAGTAACCTTATTTTGCATGCTATACCTGATGTCCAATACTCCGTTTCTACATGTCTGATATCTCTGAAACCAAGCACAATGAAACAGGGTAAGTATGGTTCATGATTTGGCAGCCATAAATTGTTTTGCTTGGTAGAACTCTTATCTGATTTTGTCTTTTGATGTATAGTTCTAAATCAGTGGAGTGAATAGAAACTTAAATTTCATTGGTTCAAATATATGGACTTTTTCTGGGTGACTCCATAGGTCACCTGCATATGCATATCTCCGATGTGGAGTTGTAACTGCCACTCCATACAGGTTATCCCTGCTCCTTCTGTTTAGGTTTGTAGGAATGCCTTTTTCATCTACACTTGTGTAGACACATGCATCAGTTACCTGGCTGCAAAAAAATTACATGAGTAATATAGACATTACACAAGTTTTCTGTAGCCAGAAAATATATTTTCATAAGTGTCCTTATAAGTACAGATGAACAATTACACGAAACAAGAGTCCACATACACAGGTTTTCCCACACACCCAAAATAAAAAAACAAAAACTGGCAGACACTCCGCCAAGCTTTCCCTACACAGCACTCCAAAACATTCACCTTTCCCTATACACACACTAAATCCATTACACATAGGCACACTAATATCCCACACACACACTAAAATTCACATTCCTCCATACACAAACAGTTCTATGTATACCCCAAAATAAAAATTCCCCACACACACCCTCCCACACAAACTTGCATTCACGATATATTCCTGACACAGAACACCCTCAGAAAAATTATTTGGAGGAGGGTCAACAATGGAAATTCATTACAACTGCATTTCGTCCCTCACAAATAAGTATTAGAAATAAAGAATGCCTTTGGACGTTTTGTGTACTGCATGTGCTACACCTTCTAAAATATTATATTTTCATGTAGATGAGCAGGATGAATTAGCCATGCTGTCTGGGACGTCCTCCTGCCCTGTAGGTGGCAGAGTTCTCAAAGTAAAATTCTAAGTCTTGCTGTAGTGTGTGCTTGCTTGGCACTTCCCCCCTCCCCTCTGCAGAGTCTCCTCAGTCTGTCTTTTTCCACAAGCCTGACAGCACGTGGAGCTCTCGGTTTCCTCGAGCTTTTTTCTGAGAGAAAAGTTTGATTTCAAGAAAAGAAGTTTTGTAAGGTTAAAACCCTTTCTAGTAGTTAGGCTTAACTACTTCTATAGTAATTCGTCAAATTTTTCAAAATGCCTCGTTCAGGCTTTAAGTTTTGTAGTTGTGGAAAGATCATGTCAGTCACTGACAGACATGTATCTTGTTACATATGTCTGGGGCCCCAGCATGAACAATCCATTTGTGCTGACTGTGGACGGATGTCCCCCAGAGCACAAAGACAGAGAGCAGCTAAGATTGAAGATTTAAGAAGAGCTGCGTCAGGATCTTATGCCTGCAAGGACAGCCCCTATTGGGAGAAGATTCAATAATACACAGCATCAGATTTGGATTCACAATACTTAGAGTTACATAAGAAACTAATTAGGTCGGAGCTTCATTCAGCCACAATGATACAATATTTGAGACAGCAAATTATCCCGAGGGGCCTACGTATGACGAAAGCACCGTTCCTCTTTCAAGAGGCTGAAGCATTTATGGCCAAATGGGTCTTGATTTTAAACAAATGCTCGATTTGATGGTGCTTATAGTAGAACGGACCAAAACATTGGTCCAAGAAACTGCGGAAAGTCTAGAGGTATTACAAATCACTATTAAGGAAGACTATTCAATTGAACACCTGGATGATATTATTAAAAAACATACTAAAGCCTTGGAAGTTTTCTGTACCACTCTTAAACAAGCTAAGATCAAAAAATTAAAACATGATGAACATGATTATGCCATCAATAATGTATATAAATGGCTTAACAAAGATGAAAAATCTAAACCTTGCCAAGTCACATTTGAGGATTTGGGCAGTGACAGCTCGGATGGTTCAGATAGTTATGGCACCTATAAAAAGGGTCAAAATACAGCTGGTGCCCAACCTTTTTTTGGTCGGGGCAGAAGAGGCCGCTGGCAGCAAATGAACCCTCGTTTTCAATGAAGAGATCAGATTTCACAAGCTCGTCAGGATTGGGAGGGTCCCCAGACCAGATCCAAAACAAGACCGGATCCAACATAATAAATATCTCACATACATCTCTTACTGAAGATGAGAAATGTGTTTTGAACTTGGGTTTAACTTTTGTGCCACATAACATTTACGATTAATTTGACAGTAGAATATCTCTATATCGTTTCATCAGAAAATTACAAATTAAACTGTTCTGTACTGAAAACGAAATTACATCAGACGATATTTCCATTGTTTGTCCAAAATCGAGATGGACTCCATCTGGCCCTTAGGATCATCATATAGCTACTTTTCGAGATCTCATGTTACTTGATTTTGACAAACTTGAAGCTTCTACGTTCAATGATTTTGTGAATTTTTCCTCACGAATGAGAGTAGCATTGAAATTGTCAAGAAATCATGACATAACAATAAAGCCGGCTGACAAGGGTGGGAGCACAGTTATTCAGGATACTAGGGAATATGTACAGAGTCTCCAGGATCAACTGAATGATACTAAATATTATCAGCCGTTGGAGGAGGACCCCACAACAACATTACAAGATCAGATTCAATCTATTCTGACTGAAGCTAAGACACCATTCCTCACAAGAAAAGAACGGCAATTTCTTACTGTTTCTCATCCAAGAGTACCATTGTTATATGGAGACCCTAACATGCATAAAGCACTCAATAATCTGCCTTTGAGACCCATTATTTCCAGCAATGGTTCATTACTTGAACCTTTAGCTATTTTTCTGGATAAATTTCTCCAACCATATGTCAGAGCCACCCAGTCTTTTGTGCAGGACACAACACGTGTCTTGAAGAAGCTTTCTGAGATAGAATTACCATCTGATTCTGTACAACTGGTCTCCATGGATGTTATTTCTCTCTATACAAATGTATCTCACGTGGTAGCCATTGATGTAGTGCAAGAAACTTTGTCCATTTTAGTTCACCGCATACCAAATTCTTTTCTTTTTAAGGCATAATTATTTTTCTTTCAACGATAAGTTTTTTCTCCAAGTACACGGTATAGCGATGGGGTCTTCAGTTGCCCCCGCGGTGGCAAACCTGGTTATAAACCGTTTAGAAACACAATTGATCTACAAATCTCCTTTCTTTCAAGAAGTTTGTTTATGGATCCGTTACATTGATGATCTTCTCTTTTTTTGGAAATCAGATAAATTTCAACTTCAGTGTTTTCTGATATGGTTGAACGAGATAGATAATGATTTGAAATTTACATCTAAAATTGCGGATCAACAACTTCCCTTTCTGGATATAATGATAATCAAAAAAGGTGTGACAATTGAGACAACCCTGTATTGGAAAAAAATTGATAAAAACAATTTTCTGAGGTATCAAAGCTTTCATCCGAGGGTCTTTAAAAATGGCTTCCAGTAGGTCAGTTTTTTCGACTCCAACGTCTCTGTTCTTCATTGAAGGATTTTAAACATCAAGCTTATGATCTAGCCAAACGATTTTTTGACAGGGGTACCCTTTTGGGATTATAAAATCAGCTTATAAAAGAGCACTTTACTCTCCTAGAGAATCCCTTTTAATGTACTAAAATAAAAAAAGTATTTCCCAGGATGTTTGTGTTACAATTTACAAATCGTGCTTCAGATATTGTTAAAAGTATACACAAGCACTGGCATGTACTTCAACTTCATTCTGCATTTGTGGAACCACCACTGATTTCATTTCAGAGGGGATTAAATATTAAAAATCATCTCGTAAGGCAGCTTTACCAACTTCTTTACCCTCTGGTACAATCGGTTTACATACTTCTTGTGGAAAGTGTAATATGTGCCAAATGGCGATGACTGGAGCAATTTGGAAAGATCCATGTACCAATATTGAATATAAGAAGAAATTTGTGACTGATTGCAATTCCCATCATGTGGTATATTTGATACAATGTAGCTGTCATATGCTTTATGTTGGTTGCATGTCCAGACCAATTAGAATTCGTCTTAGGGAACACAGAAGCAGATTCAATACGAATAACATCGAAGCACCAATGGTCAAGCACTGTTTGTCTGAGAGTCATACGTTTGCTGATTTACAGTGGACTATATTGGATTTGGTTCCATTGAATATCAGAGGAGGAGATATACATTCTCTCCTCAATTATAAAGAGCAGAGATGGATTTTTAAACTCTCTACGGAATCCCCTCGGGGTATGAATGACGTTATAGACTTGTCTTCACTTATTTAAAGGGCTCAGTTTTAGCCCTTTAAACTGTTCTCCTGTTTTATCCCATCCTCTTTTCTGATTGGTCCTTTTTGAATCCATACGTAGCTTTAAAAACGTCAGTTTTAAGATGGCGGGTCCACTGTGTTTGCCGCATAGATGACTGATTCTCCAACTCTGTAAGCCTTCATTATTTGGATTGTCTACTTGGAATATTGCCGTTTGTGTACTAAATATGTTTTTTTCCAACTTTTCAGTATTTAAAAGCCCCTGACGAAGAAATCTTCGAAACACCAGCAGTGTCGGACGTTTCAGCGGAGCAGAGCTGATGAGCTCTGGGCTCTAGCTTTTTTTTTTGGAAAAGATAAGTTCTCCATCTTATAAGAGTTTCATTATAAAGTTGGAGTTGATGCTATACACCTTTAATGGTTTGAAATAATTCAACAAAAAAATCCAAAAAAAAGTTTGTCTTTCTTTAAAGAAAAGCGGCAGTGTTTATAATGTAATTGAAAAGGGTTACGCTGTGATAAAAGTTGATTGAGCAGCTACACTGGTATAAGTGTATAAAAGCTAAAACGCTGTTTCAGCGGATGTGTATGTTAGCTCACTTATGAGGGTGTACCTAATTCAGTAAATTACATCAAATATATGTGATTTTCCATCTGGTTATTGATAATTTTGTCACATATTCTACCAGTTGTTTGTGATTAAGCCCTCAGAGGAATCGGCAAAATCCTCCCCAGGGCCTCCTCGTGCGTCGAAGGAGTTGACTCGGCCGTGAGCAGCATCGGTGGGCCATTCGGCATCAATTGCACCGATCAAAAAGTTACCATCGATGCAGCCACTGCGTCGAAAAAATCAATTGCATCAATTGGCATCGATGCACCAGGCACAACTAAATAAATCAAGCCATGCTTCAGGCTCGAAGCATGGCCAAACAACCTTGACGCACAGACGCGCTATGGAGCCGGCTTACCATAAAAAGCATTCAGACTCAACTCCATAGAAGCATAAGAGTCAAAAACCACCTAAAAAGCAATTCTCAGTACATAAAAAACGAAGAGAACCATCTCCACTGCTAATTGTGGATGAGGACCCTGTATCATCTCCTCCTTGACCCATCCTCGCCATCGCTTCTGTTGGAGCACAAAGAACCATTGACTAAAAAACCTTGCAAGTCTTCTGAAAAAACTGACTGACCTATTAAACACCCTCTACCTGCCCCGAGGACGGCACCACCAGCTAGACAGCCTCAACAAGCTCTAGCATTTCAAGTGATGTCTCAAATATCCTTGATTCTGGCACAATTTTTAGCTACAGTTGCTAATCAGGACCAACCTGAGGAGGCGCCACCAACAGAGGACCTACTGTCTCCTTCAGGAAGCCCCACGCCGGAGCTGGCGCCAAAATCGCCTTCACCACCACCACAAGATGTTTCACCAGTAACATCTTCTCCCCGTTCTTCTATGAGATATCCTTCTGACCCTCCAGAGGACCAGCCAGAGCCGGTCTCACCTTCCGAGGACTTATTCAAAGTTTCTCGAGAAAGTGGGCCAAACTCTCAATATAGAAACATGAAAGCTACCTGATCCTAGAGCAGATGTTCTAGGTCTACTTAAAGTTTTTGAAACTCCGGCAGAACCGGTGGTATTACCGTCCAATGATGTGCTTGACACCCTCATGAAGAGAGCCTGGGAAACACCTCTCACGGGACCTTCCACGTCCAGGAAATCAGAGTTGAAATATAGGATGCGTAAATCCTCCTATTATTCTCATGTACAATTGCCGCATGCATTGGTAGTAGTGGAATCCGTGATGCAAAAAGCCCGCAAATCAAGGCTGCATTCAAATACACCTCCAGGTTGAGATAAATACATGGATGACTTTGGAAAATGTGCATATCAGGTTGGCATGCTCAGCACCAGGATACAACAACACCAATTTGCAATAAATCAATATTTGTTTGAATGCTTGCAAGCTCTAAAACCAAAGTTGCAGGAGGGCTCTCCTGAACAACAACTACCGGAGGAATTCCATCGCATGGAAGAAGGATTACGGCACCTAATACGCACAGTATATGAAGGATTTGAAACATCAGCAAAATCTACAGCGAATGCTATTGCCGCCAGAAGAATAGCATGGCTTAGAGCCAATGCTTTAAGAGAGGATGTCCAAGAAAAATTGGCAAATCTTCCATGTCTGCCAGATAACTTATTGGAGATCACTTTAAAGATACAGTGGCTCAATTAAAGGAGCAAAAATTAGTGGTCCAGTCACTAACCACTCCAACACCTTTCTCTTATTACAGAGGTTACTGCTCAGGCTATAGAAGACCGCAATACCAACGCCGCCCCTTTAGGCCTTCTCCACCTTCCAGGCCTACTTACTATTCTACGCCATGCCCACAAACTTCGCAGACCCAAACCTCTCGTCAACATCAGAAGACTCCTAAGCAACCAGAACTCCTCAGGAACAAACTCAACCTAAAACTTTTCAAAGTTTTTAGAAGATCCTACAACACCGCTACCTCTCTGTCGGGGGCAGAATGACTCAATTTTTATCTGCATGGAACAACATCTCCACCGACAGCTGGGTATTAAAAATCATAAAAGGACGGCTATGCGTTAAACTTCCGAACCCTTCCTGTTACACCACACTTAATATGCAAAGGGAACAAAACATACATTCCCAACATTTACGTCTCAAGATCAACAACCTCCTGCAGCAACACTGCATACAAGAACTACCTGTATCTCATCACCACACAGGTTTCTATTCCCCATACTTCCTTATTCCAAAGAAATCAGGAGGATTCAGACAGATCCTAGATCTCAGGGCACTCAACAAGCATCTGATGTCAGAGAAATTTAAGATGACGTCTCTCAAATCCATCCTACCCTTTATCCAACCCAAAGACTGGATGTGTTCCATCGATCTCAGATGCGTATTCCCACATACAGATGCACAAAGCCTCCTGGAGGTACCTTTGCTTCACGGCAATGAATCATCATTTCCAATACAAGGTTAGTCAATTTGGCTTCTCATTGGCTCCCAGAGTTTTCACGAAATCTGAAAGAACTGTATTCAATGGGGGGAGAAGGGCTGATGTGCACGGAGCAGGGGGTTATTGTTTCGCCGACTTTAGATCATTAGACACTATGTGACAAGGCGATAGCTAAAGCCAGAAGAATGCTGGGCTGCATAGAGAGAGGAATATCAAGTAAGAAAAAGCATGTGATTATCCCCTTGTACAGGTCCTTGGTGAGGCCTCACCTGGAGTACTGTGTTCAGTTCTGGAGACCGTATCTACAAAGAGACAAGGACAAGATGGAAGCGGTACAGAGAAGGGCGATCAGAAAGGTGGAAGGTCTTCATCGGATGACATACGAGGAGAGATTGAAGAATATTAATATGTACACCCTGGAGGAAAGGAGGAGCAGAGGAGTTATGATACAGACTTTCAGATACTTGAAAGGTTTTAATGATCCAAAGATGACAACAAACCTTTTCCATTGCAAAAAATCAGCAGAACCAGGGTTCACGATTTAAAACTCCAGGGAGAAAGACTCAGAACCAATATCAGGAAGTATTTCTTCATGGCGAGGGTGGTGGATGCCTGGAACGCCCTTCTGGAGGAAGTGGTGAAGACCAAAACTGTGAAGGATTTAAAAGAGGCATGGGATAAACACTGTGGATCCATAAAGTCTAGAGGATGTGAATGAAGTGAAGAGGCATGGGGGCGGTTTGCGGGAATGATGGCTACTACCTGGAGATTAATATCCTAAGTAAATAAACATACACACGGTTAATGCAACTCCAACATTGCTCTATGCTTCAACGACAAGAGGAAATGTGAAAAAAAAAGGATTTGCATCCACAAAAAAGCAGGGGAGTAGCTTGCTTGATACGGCGGTTACTACCCCAAACCAAATAAGCTTTATACTTCACTTTCAATGATATCCAGCATATTTCTCTGCTTCAAAGATCTCTGCTTCAACGGCAGGGGGAATGATGAAAAAATGATTTAAATTCGGACAACAACCAACAAGGACTGAGTTGCACAGGCTGGATAGACATGCGTGGGAGTGGGAATGGTGGTTACTACCCCTAAACAATTAGCTAGATACTTCACTTAGATGCAGTTCTAACACTGTTAGCTGCATCAGTGGCGGGGGTGGAAGGGAAATAGAATAAAAAAGTCACTTACAAGGGACAAGAGAAACAGATAAGTATGGGGAAAAAAATGAGAGCTTGCTGGGCAGACTGGATGGACCATTTGGTCTTCTTCTGCCGCATTTCTATGTTTCTATGAAATGCCTGGCAGTAGCGGTGTCTTTCCTACGTCGCCAGGGTATCGAAATATTTCCCTACCTGGATGACTGGCTTCTAGTAGCACACAGCCCTCTCTATTCTACAAAACAATCTCCTAAAAACCATTCAGTGTTTGGATTCATTGGGACTACTAATCAATTATGAAAAATCAAATCTGCATCCCACGCAAGTGTTGCAATTCATAGGGGCCACTATAGATACTTTAAGGGACAAGGCTTTCCTTCCCCAACCAAGGGCAATGGCTCTGAAAACTCTAGCTCAAACTCTGAGTCACTCGACCAAGACTCCAGCCCGTCAGATACTAACGATTCTGGGACATATGGCGGTGTCTATCTATGTGGTTCCCCACACATGACTACACATGAGATGTCTTCAGTGGGGCTTAAAGACCCAAAGGAAACAATTCTCCGACCACCTTTTGACTCCGGTTTCGGTTACACACAGCATGAAGTGGGATTTGGATTGGTGGGTACAATCAACAGCCCTCACCATGGGAGCTCCACTACGACCCCCGGTTCATCATATCATACTCACCACAGATGCCTCAACGAAGGGATGGGGAGCTCACCTAACTCGCCTTCAAACTCAGGGCCTCTGGTTGGCCTGGGAAAGTACACAACAAATAAACCTTTTAGAACTACGAGCAATCCGAAATGCTTTTCAAGCCTTCCGACTACAACTACAAGGGAAAATGGTAATGATCACACAGACAACCAAGTAGCAATGTTCTATATAAGAACATAAGAAATTGCCATGCTGGGTCAGACCCAAGGGTCCATCAAGCCCAACATCCTGTTTCCAACAGAGGCCAAACCAGGCAACAAGAACCTGGCAATTACCCAAACACTAAGAAGATCCCAAGCTACTGATGGAACTAATAGAAGTGGCTATTCCCTAAGGGGCGGATTTTAAAAGCCCTGCTCGCGTAAATCTGCCCGGATTTACGCGAGCAGGGCCTTGCGCGCCGGCGCGCCTATTTTCCATAGGCCTGCCGGCGCGCGCAGAGCTCCGGGACTCGTGTAAGTCCCGGGGTTTTTTGTCGGGGGCGGGGCCGATCGACGTGGCGTTTTGGGGGCGGGACGTGGCGTTTTGGGGGGGATGCAGCGTTTCGGGGGCGGGCCCGGGGGCGTGGTTTCAGCCCGGGGCAGTCCAGGGGCGTGGCCGCGCCCTCCGGAACCGCCCCTGGGTTGTGTCTCGGCGTGCCAGCGGCCCACTGGCACACGTGGATTTACTTCTCCCTCCGGGAGGCGTAAATCCGTGGACAAAGGAAGGGGGGGGGGTTTTAGATAGGGCCGGGGGGGGTGGGTTAGGTAGAGGAAGGGAGGGGAAGGTGAGGGGAGGGCGAAAGAGAGTTCCCTCCGAGGCCGCTCCGATTTCGGAGCGGCCTCGGAGGGAACGGAGGCAGGCTGCGCAGCTCGGCGCCCGTCGGCTGCCCAAAATCGGCAGCCTTGCGCGCGCCGATCCTGGATTTTAGAAGATACGCGCGGCTTCGCGCGTATCTACTAAAATCCAGCATACTTTTGTTTGCGACTGGTGCGCCAACAAAAGTACGCGAACGCGCATTTTTTAAAAATCTACCCTTAAGTAAACTTGATTAATAGCCGTTAATGGACTTCTCCTCCAGGAACTTATCCAAACCTTTTTTGAACCCAGCTACACTAACTGCACTAACCACATCCTCTGGCAACAAATTCCAGAGCTTTATTGTGCGTTGAGTGAAAGAATTTTCTCCAATTATTCTTAAATGTGTTACTTGCTAACTTCATGGAATGCCCCCTAATCCTTCTATTATTCGAAAGTGTAAATAACCGATTCACATCTATTCGTTCAAGACCTTTCATGATCTTAAAGACCTCTATCGTATCCCCCTCAGCCGTCTCTTCTCCAAGTTGGACAGCCTTAACCTCGTCAGCCTTTCCTCATAGGGGAACTGTTCCATCCCCTTTATCATTTTGGTTGCCCTTCTCTGTACCTTCTCCATTGCAACAATATCTTTTCTTGAGATGTGGCGACCAGAATTGTACATAGTATTCAAGGTGCGGTCTTACCATGGATCGATAAAGCGGCATTATGACATTTTCCATTTTATTAACCATTCCCTTCCTAATAATTCCTAACATTCTGTTTGCTTTTTTGACTGCTGCAGCACACTGAGCCGACTATTTTCAAGTATTATCCACTATGTTGCCTAGATCTTTTTCCTGGGTGGAAGCTCCTAATATGGAACCTAACATCGTGTAACTACAGCAAGGGTTATTTTTCCCTATATGCAACACCTTGCACTTGTCCACATTAAATTTCATCTGCCATTTAGATGCCCAATCTTCCAGTCTTGCAAGGTCCTCCTGTAATGTATCACAATCCGCTTGTGATTTAACTACTCTGAATAATTTTGTATTATCCACAAATTTGATAACCTCACTCGTCGTGTTCCTTTCCCGATCATTTATATATGTATTGAAAAGCACTGGTCCAAGTACAGATTCCTGAGGCACTCCACTGTTTACCCTTTTCCACTGAGAAAATTGTCCATTTAATCCTACTCTCTGTTTCCAGTCTTTTAACCAGTTTGTAATCCACGAAAGGACATCACCTCCTATCCCATGACATTTTAGTCCCTCTCATAAGGGACTTTGGCAAATCGCCTTCTGATAATCCAAATATACTACATTTCCGGTTCAACTTTATCCACATGTTTATTAACCCCTTCAAAAACATGAAGCCGATTTGTTAGGCAAGATTTCTCTTGGGTAAATCCATGTTGACTATGTTCCATTAAACCATGTCTTTCTATATGCTCTACGATTTTGATCTGGAGAATAGTTTCCACTATTTTTCCCGGCACTGAAGTCAGGCTCACTGGTGTATAGTTACCCGGATCGCCCCCTGGTGCCTTTTTTAAATATTGGGGTTACATTGGCCACCCTCCAGTCTTCAGGTACAATGGATGATTTTAATGATAGGTTACAAATTTTAACTAATAGATCAGAAATTTCATTTTTGAGTTCCTTCAGTACCCTAGGATGCATACCATCCGGTCCAGGTGATTTACCACTCCTTAGTTTGTTTACTGAAGAGGATGTTGGGGAGGTACCCGTAATGGAGAAGGTTTTCATGGGTAATGATTCAGATGGACTGAATCAAATCACGGTGAACCTAGAAGATGTGGTAGGCCTGATTGACAAACTGAAGAGTAGTAAATCACCTGGACCGGATGGTATACACCCCAGAGTTCTGAAGGAACTAAAAAATGAAATTTCAGACCTATTAGTAAAAATTTGTAACTTATCATTAAAATCATCCATTGTACCTGAAGACTGGAGGATAGCAAATGTAACCCCAATATTTAAAAAGGGCTCCAGGGGCGATCCGGGAAACTACAGACCGGTTAGCCTGACTTCAGTGCCAGGAAAAATAGTGGAAAGTATTCTAAACATCAAAATCATAGAACATATAGAAAGACATGATTTAATGGAACAAAGTCAGCATGGCTTTACCCAGGGCAAGTCTTGCCTCACAAATCTGCTGCACTTTTTTGAAGGAGTTAATAAACATGTGGATAAAGGTGAACCGGTAGATATAGTATACTTGGATTTTCGGAAGGCTTTTGACAAAGTTCCTCATGAGAGGCTTCTAGGAAAAGTAAAAAGTCATGGGATAGGTGGCGATGTCCTTTCGTGGATTGAAAACTGGTTAAAAGACAGGAAACAGAGACTAGGATTAAATGGACAATTTTCTCAGTGGAAGGGAGTGGACAGTGGAGTGCCTCAGGGATCTGTATTGGGACCCTTACTTTTCAATATATTTATAAATGATCTGGAAAGAAATATACGAGTGAGATAATCAAATTTGCAGATGACACAAAATTGTTCAGAGTAGTTAAATCACAAGCAGATTGTGATAAATTGCAGGAAGACCTTGTGAGACTGGAAAATTGGGCATCCAAATGGCAGATGAAATTTAATGTGGATAAGTGCAAGGTGATGCATATAGGGAAAAATAGCCCATGCTATAATTACACAATGTTGGGTTCCATATTAGGTGCTACAACCCAAGAAAGAGATCTAGGTGTCATAGTGGATAACACATTGAAATCGTCGGTTCAGTGTGCTGCGGCAGTCAAAAAAGCAAACAGAATGTTGGGAATTATTAGAAAGGGAATGGTGAATAAAACGGAAAATGTCATAATGCCTCTGTATCGCTCCATGGTGAGACCGCACCTTGAATACTGTGTACAATTCTGGTCGCCGCATCTCAAAAAAGATATAATTGCGATGGAGAAGGTACAGAGAAGGGCTACCAAAATGATAAGGGGAATGGAACAACTCCCCTATGAGGAAAGACTAAAGAGGTTAGGACTTTTCAGCTTGGAGAAGGAGACGACTGAGGGGGGGGGATATGATATAGGTGTTTAAAATCATGAGAGGTCTAGAACGGGTAGATGTGAATCGGTTATTTACTCTTTCGGATAGTAGAAAGACTAGGGGGCACTCCATGAAGTTAGCATGGGGCACGTTTAAAACTAATCGGAGAAAGTTCTTTTTTACTCAACGCACAATTAAACTCTGGAATTTGTTGCCAGAGGACGTGGTCAGTGCAGTTAGTATAGCTGTGTTTAAAAAAGGATTGGATAAGTTCTTGGAGGAGAAGTCCATTACCTGCTGTTAAGTTCACTTAGAGAATAGCCACTGCCATTAGCAATGGTAACATGGAATAGACTTAGTTTTTGGGTACTTGCCAGGTTCTTATGACCTGGATTGGCCACTGTTGGAAACAGGATGCTGGGCTTGATGGACCCTTGGTCTGACCCAGTATGGCATTTTCTTATGTTCTTATGTAATCTGGCTTACTACATCTTCCAGGTTCACGATGATTTCGTTCAGTTCGTCTGACTCATCACCCCTGAAAACCATCTCAGGAACTGGTATCTCCCCAACATCCTCATTAATAAACACGGAAGCAAAGAATTAATTTAGTCTTTCTGCAATGGCCTTATCTTCCCTAAGATCCCCTATAACCTCTCGGTCATCTAATGGTCCAACCGACTCCCTCACAGGTTTCTTGCTTCGGATATATTTTTTAAAGTTTTTATTATGAGTTTTTGCCTCGATGGCCAATTTCATTTCAAATTCTTTCTTTGCCTGTTTTACACTTAACTTGAATACAAATACAACCATATACCTGTGTATATTTCAACACCAATTTTTATTTACCATTTAATTCTCCATTTATAATTTAATACCACAAACATTTAAAATTAAACACTCATCACTCACACCACATTCATCCACAAGTTATAATATTGCACCTATTACTAATACAATATTATACCTATTACTAACATATTAAAATGCATACATATATTGCACATATTTATTATACAATGAATGTAAACATGACTCTTTATCCATTCCTATCCTGTTTCATCTATTATTCAAATTTCATTTATAACAGACAAAAAACACCAGCACTATACTCTTTACTTCGTTTCCTTCCCGATTAATTTCATGAAACTCCCTTGTTCCATTCCTTTTTCCAATTAATATGTTTAAAGCGCCCATGTTTTCTTCATTTTCAATATAGGGAACCTCTCTGTTGTGCATGAGTGCCTACTTAATGTGCTGTCTATTATAAAACACAAACATAATCATGAATATTGAAATTGAATGACAAACATCCTAAAACACTGTTTTTACCAAATAACACTTTTTCCAGTCACCATCCTTATACATCTCAAAAACTTCCTAACGTCACCACTCACCTCTTAATTTTCTCTGTTCAGCCTATTTAATCTGCTATATCCAGTTTCTTCCAACCAGTATACATGCAACCTACCAATCCACAAAAATAGTGTATCACATTTCCAAAGATCAAAAGCACATCTCAATCACATATAATTATTCTTTACCTAAATATACTAACCTTAAGATTTAATATATCCTGCGATTTCACATCCACATTTTCTCTACTCCGCACTGCTCACTTCACAAACCATCGGTTTAAATGCCTTTGAATAATTACAATAGTATACCGCCACCTTTCACATTGGACCTTTTTTTTTAAAGCAGATATAATTAACAACATAGTCCTTCTAACCTATATATCTACCACATAATTTCACTTGTATTCAATCGAAAGTAGCTTACCTTCTAGCGTGTTATTCGAATTAACTCCATTCACTCCACAAAAAACTCTGCGGCTGCGCATTGTAACTTCCCCAAACCCTTTTTAAATGTCCCTCCTATCAGTCTCATTGCATACTACCACATCACGTGATTTACTTCACTCCACTTAACTTACTCCACTTACTTCCACTTAACTTGGCAATGCTTATGTTTTTTCCTATTTTCTTCAGATAGATCCTTCTTCCAATTTTTGAAGAACGTTTTTTTGGCTAAAATAGCTTCCTTCACCTCACCTTTTAACTATAATGGTAATCGTTTTGCCTTCCACCTTTCTTAATGTGTGGAATACATATGGACTGTGCCTCTAGGATTGCATTTTTATGTTTAAAACAATTTTATTGAGTTTTTCAAAGAAAGAGAACAACAAGGGGGAGTGTGTTCAGATCTCCCCCCGCACAAACAAACTCAACAATGTTTCAGCTTTCTCCCCATCAGACAACCCCCTCCCCCCCCCCTTCCCTCCCAAACCATCACAATACGGGGTACGGATTGCATTTTTAAACAATGTCCATGCCTGTTGAACACTTTTAATCTTTGCAGCTGCACCTTTCAGGTTTTTTCTATTTTCTCATTTTATCAGTTTCCCTTTTGAAAGTTTAGTGTTAGAGCTGCAGATTTACTTATTGTCCCCCTTCCAGTTATTAGTTTAAATTTGATCATGTTATGATCGCTTTTGTCAAGTGGCCCCACCACCGTTACCTCTCACACCAAATCATGTGTTCCACTAAGAATTAAATCTAAAATAGCTCCCTCTCTTGTTGGTTTCTGAACCAATTGCTCCATGAAGCAGTCATTTATTACATCGAGGAACTTTGTCTCTAGCAAGTCCTGATGTTACATTTACCCAGTAAATATTGGGGTAATTGAAATCTCCCATTATTATTGCACTGCCAAATTGGTTAGCTTCCCTGATTTCTCTTAGCATTTCATCATCTGTCTGACCATTTTGTCCAGGTGGACGGTAGTATACTCCTATCACTATACTCTTACCCAACACACATGGGATTTCTACTCATATAGATTCTACTGAGCATTTAGTCTCTTGTGTGAACTTTATCCTGTTGGACTCTATATCCTCCCGGGCATAAAGTGCCACACCCCCACCAGGTTGATCCTCCCTATCATTGCGATATAATTTGTACCCTGATATAGCACTGTCCCATTGGTTATCCTCCTTCCACCAAGTCTCTGTGATGCCAGTTATGTCAATCTCATCATTTGCTGCTATACACTCTAACTCTCCCATCTTATTTCTTAGACTTCTGGCATTGGCATACAGACTTTTCAAAGTGTGTTTTTTGTTTGTTTTAACAACCTGCTTTTCAGTTGTTTGGGATAATTCGGAAATCATTAGCTTTGGTGATTTTTTACATATAGGCATATAGACTATGTTTGCTTTTAATGGAACCTCTCTGTTGGGATGCCCTAACTCTCCTGTTTCATTAGTATCCTTCAAGGATACATTTCTCCGAACCATGCACTGCTGAGTGACTGTCTGCTTTCCCCCTTGTTCTAGTTTAAAACAAAGGAGGGTTCGGTTCCTGGACACTCTGCAGGGAGGCAGTATCCATTTTGGAATGGGTTGTCAACAACTCCATTACCCTTCAGGCAACATACCTACCTGGCATAGACAACACCAAAGCGGACAAACTCAGCAGAATCTTTCATCCCCACGAATGGGAACTTCAGCACAATGTAGCACTAAAGATCTTCCACACCTGGGGATGGCCACGTGTCGACCTATTTGCTACAGAACTCAGTCAGTTCCAAACTTCTGCTCCATATATCCCAGCCATCAAAGACTAACACAAGATGCATTCCTCATGGACAAGACCTCCTTTACGTCTTTCCTCCAATACCACTCATTATCCCAGGACAAGCAGGATGCTAGTCCTCACATATGGGTGACATCATTGGAGCCCTATTGCAGAAAACTTTCTGTCAAAGTTTCTAGAAACTTTTAACTGGCACTCTGAGCCCACTGAGGATGCCCAGCATGCCATGATATTCTCAGCCACAGGGGTCTCCCTTCAGTCTTCGTTTTTCCGCGCTCCTGTGGGCATTGCGGAGCAGGAGCCTGTGTGAGTTTTTCTCACAGTTTGTCTGACTAAAAATCAGATTTCAAAACCATTTATTCTCTCCCATATCAGGGTCTCTCAGGTTACCACCGGCTGGTGAGTAAATCTTAGTCTCTTTTTTACTCTTTGAGTAAAATGTTTTCCTCTCACGTTTTCTTTCATTTTCATCGACGGCTGTCGATGGAAAAAATATGGCCACGGGATTTAAAAAATGTCCCAACTGTAATCGGACAATGTCCATTACAGATCCACACCTCGAGTGTGTCCTTTGTTTAGGGGAAAAACACGACGTAACAACCTGTCCCAAGTGTGCAGAAATGACCGCGAAGGGAAGAAAGGCCGTCAAGAAAAGATGGAGCATTTATTCCATCTACAGCTTCTGCCATCCCCTTCTACATCGACTCAATCTTCTCCGGCCGGAGTCTCCAAACATATAATATTAAAAAACGTCGCCCGGAAGGGTTGGGGAATAATTCATCGCCGACACCATCGATAGCATCGATGAAGTCAGTGACCGAACACAGTCCGAAGATCGCCATCGGCACAGACACCCATTGATACCAGAGACGCTTCTCTCCCTGGAGGAATCGACCGCGAAACGGCCTAGACTCCGGGAAACACCGGTGCCTTCACCGAGGCCTTCATCCCATATCGAAGCACCAATTGTCGAACCTCCACAGGGCCCTGTGGAAGGACCATCGACACCTCCACCGCCACCACCTGTAGCTGCTCTGCCTGCACCAGCTATCACGGAGGAATTGTCGTATTTCATCCGTCAAGTGGTGCTCCAAGCCTTGAAGGATCAACAGACGTCGATACCGGTGCCTTCACCGATGCCGGTACCACAGCCAAAGTCTATACCGAGGCGACCATCGACGCCGATTACATCACCGATGCCTGACCCGATACCATCGATGCCGATGTCACCTTGGGCTCCAGGACATCCGGAATTCGCACTGTACCAGCTTCCGATGAAAATATTTGATGAAATAGTCGGTGCTATTCCATCAACTCCATCCAAGCCACGAGAAGAAGTCCCTGGACGGATGCCTTTAGATGATCCACAGCCAGGTCCTTCAGGACTTTCTTGTCCACCAAGGTCTTCTCCAATATCTCCACATCAAGAAGATCCATATGATTCTTGGGAAGACAGGCATACAGACACTTCTTCTGAAGGATTTATGTCTGATCCTTCCCCTCCAGAAGAACGAAAGAAATCTCCACCGGAGGATTTATCCTTCACAAATTTTGTACAGGATATGGTGGACACCATACCGTTTACTCCAGTAGCCAAAGAGGATGCTAGACAGCAAACACTGGAGGTCCTCCAATTTGTGGACCCTGCAAAACAAGTCTTGGCTATACCTGTCGACGAAGTCCTCCTAGAGTGGCAGCACAGACTCTGGGAGCATCCATGCTCAGTACCATCCATAAATAAGAGAGTAGACACCACTTATTTGGTACAATCTGTCCCCGGTTACTAGAAAGCACAACTACCACATCAATCAGTTGTTGTGGAGTCTGCACAAAAGAAATCAAAAGACCTCATTCCTCCACGCCTCCAGGCAAGGATCATAGATTCATGGGTTCCCTGGGCAGGAAAATTTATCAAGGAGCCATGCTAAACTCAAAAATTGGATTATATCAGTTATACATGACGCAATATAAAAAAACCCAGTGGAAACAGATGCAAGAATTTTCAAATTCGTTACCACAGCAATATCAAGAAGCAGCCCAAGCAATCATACACAAAGGACTTGAAGCTGGCAAGCACGAAGTCCGAGCCGCTTATGATAGTTTTGAAACGGCCTCCAGAGTAGTGATCTCTGGTATAAGTGCGAAGCGCTGGGCATGGCTTAAAGCCTTGGACCTCAGGCCTGAGGTCCAGGAAACATAGAAATGACGGCAGAAGAAGACCAAATGGCCCATCCAGTCTGCCCAGCAAGCTTCACACTTTTTTTTTTCCTCATACTTATCTGTTACTCTTGGCTCTTAGTAACCTTTTGGTTCTATTTCCCTTCCACCCCCACCATTAATGTAGAGAGCAGTGTTGGAACTGCATCTAAGTGAAATATCCAAGATTTCCGCACTGTGATCCAAGCCACTATCCCCACCAAATTAGACTACTGTAACGCTCTTTTCCTTGGTTTCCCCTACTGCACAATAAAACTGCTACAGATGCTGCAAAATGCAACAGCACGAATCCTCTCTAATACCTGTAAGGGCGACCATATCACCCCCATCCTCAAAGAGCTACACTGGCTCCCGATCCTCTCCCGTATCCTCTACAAAACTCTGACCATTGTACACAAATCCCTCCACGTTCACAACTCCAACTGGCTCGACCTGCCTTTTAACCCCTACCACTCCACGAGACCCACCAGAATTGCCAATAAAGGCACCCTATTTGTACCCTCACTTAAAACAGCCCGCCTCACCTCCTCAAGTGACCGCGCCTTCTCAATTGCCGGTCCGTCCCTCTGGAATGCTCTTCCCCCTACCCTGCGCCTCGAACCCTGCTCCATCAAATTTAAAAAGAAGTTAAAAACCTGGTTATTTAAACGTGCCTACCCTGATTAGTATCTCCACCCCCCACGCTCCCAGGTATTGCTATAGTATGATTCTGCCTTACTTATGTTAAGTTCACTCAGTTACCTTCTTGTTATATTTAACATATCCTTTTATGGTGTTCTTAAGTTATCCCCCTCCCAGTTCATCTTCCCTGTTAAAATGTAATTTCAGCCCTGTTGTTCAATTGTAAACCGATATGATGCCCCCACTAATACCGGTATATAAAAGCTGTTAAATAATAATAATTAGATAGGGGTAGTAACAGCCACAATAAGCAAGCTACAACCATGCTTATTTGTTTACCCAGACTATGTAATTCAGTCCTTGTTGGTTGTTGTCTGTATATAGATCCACTTTTCTTCATTCCCCCTTCCGTTGAAGCAGAGAGTTATGCTGGATATGCGTGAAGTATCAGTCGTTCTCCCCTGCTTTTGAAGCAGAGAGCTATGCTGGAAATGTGTGAAGTATCAGTCGTTCTCCCCTGCCGTTGAAGCAGAGAGCTGTGCTGGATATGCATTGAAAGTGAAGTATCAGGCTTATTGCTTATTGTGAACCGATGCGATGTGCGAACGGATATCAGTATAAAAGAGATGTTAAATAAATAAATAAATAAATTTGGTTTGGGGTAGTAACTGCCGTAACAAGCAAGCAATTCCCCGCTTTTTTGTGAATGCAAATCTTTTTTTGACATTTCCTCTTGCCGTTGAAGCTTCGAGCAATGTTGGAGTCGCATTAACCGTGAGTATGTTTATTGAATAAGGGTATTATCTCCAGGCACTAGCCGTCATTCCCACGAACCACCCATTCACGTCCTCTAGACTTTATGGATCCACAGTGTTTATCCCACGTCCCTTTGAAGTCCTTCACAGTTCTTGTCTTCACCAGTTCCTCCGGAAGGGCATTCCAGGCATCCACCATCCTCTCCGTGAAGAAATACTTCCTGACATTGGTTCTGAGTCTTCCTCCCTGGAGCTTCAACTCGTGACCCCTGGTTCTGCTGATTTTTGTCAAGAAGCCGCTCGGATTTGGGACTGGGCCCTAACACATTCCATGTTTCTCCGGGCCAATTATCTAGCGGGCCTTCACAACATAGTTGCAGATCGCCTTAGTTGTCAGTTACAACCACACGAGTGGTCCCTGGATCCCTCAGTAGCGACCAGGATATTCCAGCGGTTGGGGACAACCTACAATGGACCTATTTGCATCACACCTGAATCACAAAGTGGACAGATTCTGTTCTCTACACAAACAGAAAAACCAGCCATCCAAGTACTCCTTTGCTTGCCCTTGGAACTCAGGCCTTTTATACGCGTATCCTCCAATACCGCTCATAACCAAAACTCTAGTGAAGCTGCAACAGGACAAGGGGTCCATGATATTGATAGCCCTGTATTGGTCTCGACAAGTATGGTTTCCCACACTTCTAGACCTCTCGATCAGGGATCCAATTCGCCTGGGTGTAGCTCCCAATCTCATAACTCAGGATCAGGGTCGGTTGTGCCATCCCAGCCTTCAATCCCTATCCCTGACAGCATGGATGTTGAAAGCTTGATCTTTCAACCAATGTATCTCAAGTGCTGATAGCTTCACGTAAACCTTCAACACAAAATAATTATTCTTTAAAATGGAAAAGGTTTACTTTGTGGTGCAGGCAAAACAGTATTGATCCTTTCTCCTGCCCCACAACTTCTCTACTAGACTATTTATGCCATCTTTCAGACGCTGGTCTCCAGACATCATCTGTAAGAGTACATTTAAGTGCAATCTCAGCTTACCATAACAAGATGGGAGATGCACCAATACCCATACATCCTCTTGTCAGTAGATTCATGAGAGGTTTAATTTACCTTAAACCACCATTTCGGCCACCAGTCACAGAATGGGACCTGAATCTGGTCTTAACAAAGCTTATGCATTCTCCATTTGAACCCATGACTTCCTGTGATCCAAAATTTCTCTCATGGAAGACTATCTTCCTTATAGCCATTACATCAGCTAGACGGGTTAGTGAATTACAAGCACTTGTCACGTACTCACCTTATACAAAATTCCTACATGACAGAGTGGTTCTCCGGACACATCCAAAATTCCCCCCCAAGGTAGTTACGGAATTCCACCTGAACCAATCCATAGTTTTACCCACATTCTTTCCAAGGCCTCATTCTCACCAAGGAGAACGCGCCATACATACCTTGGACTGTAAGCGTGCGCTAGCATATTACTAAGACCGCACTGCAGTCCACAGGAAATCCACTTAACTTTGTTTCTTTTGGTCCAAACAAACCGGGTAAAGCAGTGGGTAAACATACTCTCTCCAATTGGCTAGCAGATTGCATACAGTTTTGTTATGAAAAAGCAGGCCTTCCTCTCCAAGGGTGAGTAAAGGCACATTCAGTAAGAGCAATGTCAACCTCAGTAGCACACTGTCGTTCAGTGCCAATTCTTGACATATGTAAAGCGGCAACATTAAGCTCTCTTCACACCTTTGCAGCTCATTACTCTTTGGACAAAGAAGAACGACAAGATTCAGCTTACAGACAATCGGCCTTAAAGAACTTGTTTCCAGTTTAATCCCAACTCCTTCTACAACCAACCTGCTGTGATCTTCGGCTGCCTCATTTTCACCAACAATATTCATTTTGCTTCACTACAAAATGACTCTGCCTCTAGCTTGCTAATCACCCATATGTGAGGACTAGCATCCTGCTTGTCCTGGGATAAAGCAAAATTTCTTACCTTGTAATAGGTGTTATCCCAGGACAGCAGGATGTAGTCCTCACGAAACCCACCTGCCACCCCACAGAGTTGGGTCCGATGCGTTTTATTATTTTATTTTTTGCTAAAGCTTATTTATTTTTTATTTAAAATTTTTTATATACCGACATTCATCAAAGATATCACATCGGTTCACAGTGAAACGCAAACAGACGCCTGGGGTGGCGCTTTACATCAAACAAATATAACATATTAACAAGAGAACAAGTGAGTAATAGGGGGGGGAGATAAAGGGAGTATAGCATTAGTATTATAAACAAGCTTATTGCTACATACGAGACTGAAGGGAGACCCCTGTGGCTGAGAATATCATGGCATGCTGGGCATGCTCAGTGGGCTCAGAGTGCCAGTCAAAAGTTTCTAGAAACTTTGACAGAAAATTTTCCGCAATAGGACTCCATCAATGATGTCACCCATATGTGAGGACTACATCCTGCTGTCCTGGGATAACACCTATTACAAGGTAAGCAATTTTGCTTTTCTTGCACAGTGCAGAAATGCATCAGGGACAAGGCAAATCTTATCTTAATAGCTCCAGCATGGCCCAGACAACCGTGGTACGCATACCTAATTCGTCTATCAGTGGACCCTCCAATTCCACTAGGAAACAACCCTCGCCTCCTCACACAAGACAAGGGAACACTTCTACATCCAGTCCACTCATCTCGAACCTCACAGCATGGAGATTGAAAGGCTACTATTTCGATACCTAAACCTTTCGCCTCAATTAGAAAATATTCTGCTTTCCTCTAGAAAACCTTCAACCAGAATAAAGTACAAAAGGAAATGGTTAAGCTATGCTTCTTGGTATTCTGACACTAACATAGATCCGTTCACCTGCCCAGCAGAAAAATTGCTAACTTATCTTCATACACTTTACCGAAGGAGGCTGGCTACATCTTGGCTCAGGGTCCATCTCAGTGCCATAGCAGCCTATCATTCGTTGCATGACGCAGCGCCAATATCTACTTACCTGCTCATTTCCAGGTTCATGAAAGGAATATTACGTCAATGCCCACCGCTTCGAAAACCTCCTGTACTGTGGGTCTTGAACCTAGTCCTGCAACAACTCATACATCCACCATTTGAACCACTGGAAACCTGTCACCCCAGATACCTGGCATGGAAAGTAATTTTTCTGGTAGCGCTCACTTCGGATAGACAGATTTGCGAATTTCAAGCTCTAGTCCACTACTCTCCGTACCTAGTTTTCTACCACGATAACGTGGTGTTCGTCCGCATCCACATTTCCTGCCAAAGGTTGTTTCGGCCTTGCACCTAAATCAATCCATAACTTTACCGACTTTTCATCTCAGACCTCATACCAATGAGGCTCAACGCCGGCTACATACACTAGATTGCAAAAGAGCCCTGGCATACTACAAGCAACGCACTGCCTCGGATACCAGAGCACCACAACTCTTCCTCTCCTTTAACCCAAATGCACCAGGATTACCAGTATCAAAAAGAACCTTGTCATCCTGGATCACCAACTGCATTCAGTTTTGCTACCAAAGACGTTCAGAACAGCTAACAGCTTCACCTAAAGCTCACCAAGTGCGAGCCCTAGCGGCGTCCATTGCCCATCTACAAAGATGTACCAATATTAGACATTTGCAAAGCTGCAACTTGGTCATACCTTCACTACTCACTACTGTTTGGACAAACTCGCATCAGCAGATGCATCCATGGGCAAACAGATACTAATAGCAGGCACCTCCTAAATCCTCCAGATCACCAAGGACTGTCCGCAATATACCTTTGCTTCTTGAGCCTGCAAATAGCACAATATCTAACAGGCAATAACGCTCAAGCTGCTAACTGGGGACTCCCAGTCAGCATGGCTAATTCATCCTGCTTATCTACGTGAAAAGAGCAAGTTTGCTTACCGTAAATGGTGTTTTTCGTAGATAGCAGATGAATTTGCCATGCTGACTCTCCCACCTCCTCGGACAGTCTTGCTACTATCTACCTAGCTTTATCACGGACTGAGGAGACTCTGCAGAGGGGACGGGGAGGTGCCAAGCGGCACACACTACAGCAAGACTTAGAACTTTACTTTGAGAGCTCCGCCACCTATAGGTTGGGAGGACGTCCCAGACAGCATGGCTAATTCATCTGCTATCTACGAAAAACACCGTTTACGGTAAGCAAACTTGCTCTTCTGTGACAGTGAGGAGGGAATTGTTGAAACTTTAAAAATCAGCTTCAAGGTGCTGCTCCAAGAACACAGAGGTCCATTTAGTAGGAACAAATTTAAGTTTATTATTTAATATTAAAAGTCAATCATATGAGACCTCTGGGAGATAATAGAGTAGCAGTTCCATCTTTATTAAACTGCTCCTGTATATCTCCCTGTGCATTAGTACATTTCTCTTTTTTATAGATAACAGTCTTCATCTCTGAAGTGTTTGATTCTATGGGAGGATCACATACCACGTGTCTTGTGTCCCAATAAGACAGGCTAAATCTGAGTTGCCCTGTTTTCCCCTCCTACCTTAAGATCCAATTAAAGCCTATATGAGACCCACGTGTCTGCTGAGTACTGTCAATCTTCTGTTAGTTCTTTGTCCTGTCAGTCTTTCATTCTCTTGATCAGACTCTTAATCTCAGGGGAATCTCCAGGATTCTCTGATTTCACTGGGGTCCCTCAAGAGGAGACTGTAGTCTGTGAGAATGTGACCTCAGCCATTTGCCCTTTGTAACTTCATGACCTTCCATCATAGGTTTTGAGCAGCTCCAGATGTCTCCCAGAGTCTTGAATCTAGGTTTACTCTGAGGTCCTTATAGCCAGTTTCAGTTAGGCCAGAGACAGCAAAGGGTTCTGGGAAGCTGAGTGAACCAAAGTCTGAAGCTGAAGTCTTCATGTTAGGATTCCCATATATCATTTCCCTCTTGTGCCACTTTCAAATGGCAAGAGTGGCACACCAAGCGTCAGAGGTGATGACAGCAGACAGTCTAGGGCAAATAGGGCCTATAGGTGTATTTTAGCGACTAACCTTTGGTTTGTATTGGGTGTGTCAGGCATGTGTCCCTCTAGATCTCTAAATTAGGTATGTGATACTCACAGATTCAAGCAGTCTTCAGATAGCAAATGGCAGCATTAAGGCTGAAGTTACAATGAAAGTCAGTCATCTCTGTCATTGAACTGCAAGTGTAACTAGATTATCATAACATTAGTCTTAAGCTTTAGTTTACATTACGTAAGCATCAGAAGAACAGTGTGAAAAAACCTAAACTGGCAGAAGAACGAAATCATTCTTAAAGGGTACAGAGAAAGTAATAAGAGGCAGTCTGTTGTAGTGGACAAAGAAGAAAAGGAAAAACAACAAAAAAAAACAACCCTAAAAGACATGTTCTGGTGATAGGTAGGAATAGGAATAGTTGCATATCCCTGTGACAGTAAGCCTCAGTTAGAATGGGTGAATCTCTGTGTTATGTTTCGGAGTGTGAACCCTTGGTCCAGCGATGAATGTAAGTCCAGTCGCTGGGAGGCGAGGCCAAGTCCAAGTTTTGTACAAGAGACGAAGTCAGGAGATCTGGATGCAGGCGCCTCCTGCAGGTCGTGTAGTCCAGATAGCTGGCGCCTCCAGCAGGTCGTGAGCTTAGAAGAAGATGTCTCCAACGGAACGTGAAAAGTAGAGCTGAGCTGGCGCCTCCAGCAGGTCATGAGCTTGGAAGAAGATGTCTCCAACGGAACGTGGAAAGTAGAGCTGAGCTGGCGCCTCCAGCAGGTCGTGAGGGACACGGATACGAGCAGTCCAAACGAACAGAATCTCGGAAACTCCGCAGCCGGTCCAGGGGTCGAGAGCCAGAGAACACACCTCAGCCGGTCCAGGGGTCGAGAGCCAGAGAACACACCTCAGCCGGTCCAGGGGTCGAATTACTGGTGGTCCCGGTCCTTGTTCTGATAGATATCTCTAAGGGAAGAATTGTTTGTTAACGGATTACCCATTAAAAGTTACTCTCCTGGCATTAGAAACATCATGTCACATAAGTTAACACATTAGAGCTCCTAAGAGTTAATGCATTTATTGAGCTCAGTTAATTATTATTAAATCAGAACCACTCTTTTATATATACTCCGCGGACAGGGCCTTACCTTTCCTTCTGCAGCCCGGTCTGCTACCGAGCCGTGCGGCCTGCCTGCCACGCTATAGGGTCCCCTGCGCGATTGGAGCCACGTCTCCGATGTCAGTCTTTGGGGGAATCCCCCCTGCCAGGAATCTCCGCCTCTTCGCTTCGGGGAATCCCCTCGCAGGGATTCCCCTCCACGGTGGCCTGAGTGCTGCTGCTGACTCCTCTTTGAGGCAGGGAGCCGCCAACGCCATCTCCTCTTCCTCGGGGCGGATCCAGCCCCAGCACTGCTCCTCTTCAGTGGCAGGAGCCACCTCTGGCCTTCCTTCTTCATCTCAGACGCTGCTGCAGGCCTTGGCTCTGCCCCCCTGTGCTCCAGGGCTCCCTCTAGGGGTTGGCCGCACAGCTCTTCTTTCTATTTAAAGGTACAGCGCAAGAAGTTCATCTTCAGCCCTCCCAGATGACGCCTTCGGGCTCTTCCTGCTCCTGCCCTATAAAAAGGCGCTGCTTCATTCCTTCAGGGCCTTCGGATGGATCAACACCCTCCAAGTCCATCTTTGGAGTTCCATCGTTTCCAGTTTCCATCCTCGGAATTCCATAGTCTCCAGCTTCCATCCTCTGAGTTCCATCGTCTCCAGCTTCCATCCTCTGCGTTCCACTGTTTCAAATGTGGGTTTCTTCAAGCTCCTGTTCAGATGACTTCATGTTCAAGTCTTCTCTCTTCGTGATGTCTTCTAAATGATGTCTTCGTCCAACATCCAGGTCTTCCCTGTTGTCAACCTTTCTCATGGTATGTTCCAGTCTCAGGCTTCCCTTTCACAAGCAGCAGGATCCCTCATCTATGCTTAGATGACCCTGACGCTCCGATGTCTCGATGTCCTGAAGTCCAGAGGTCCGCCTGTTCTGAGTCCCAGATGTCCTGGCATTCCGACGTCCTTCATCCAGATGTTCATCTGTCTTCTTCTATAAAAGACTTCCAGATCCTACCTTAAGCAGAGGCCCATTCCTGCTGTCATCCATCTCTTCAGATGTCCAGGTATCCTGATGTCAAGATGGCTTCTCTGAGGTACTGCTCTCTGCATACCTCTCTCTTCACTACACTTCTTTATCCTGGAGAACATGTCAGCAGATCTTGGCGTTCCCCGGAATCTCCAATCAGTCTATGCTTGATAGATTGAAATCTCTCCGTTGGACTTCGTCGAATGCTGCCCGACTTTTCTCCGGCTGGTGCTCCTCCCGTTCCTAGCATGGTCCGCGACCAGCCTCCTGATTGTGTAGGGCGCTCAGCAGACAAGGTGGTCTGCGACCAGTCCTCAGGCTGTGTAGGGCACCTTGAGGGATCGCACTCCCTAACTCCAAGAGCCTCGTCTCTTCTTCATACCCAAGAGTGTTCCTCTTCACTGTCTCCAAGAGTCTCGTCTTCGTCTTCAAGAGTACACCTCTCCTTCTTTCATGTCCAGGAGTCCTCATCTAGTCCAAGTTCCAGGAATCCTCCTTCTATGAACTCTGATTCTTAAGCTCTCCGGTCCAGGATTCCCCTGTCCTGGTTCCATTCTTCATGAGTTCGAACTTTGTTCAAGCTCGCACTTGCTTTCCTATCCTCGGGGTATCTTGGGGTTCCTCTCTGAGTTATCTTGTGGACCAGGGGCTCTCACACTCACAGGAGCAAGCGATCACGCCTCTACGCCCCCTCCCCAGGGCTTCCTGCACGCATTCACCACAGAATATGTAGCTACAAGGCGTGTCCGCAACAGCTTGGTCATATGCCCGAATAAAGTTGGAGGTAAGGGAAAAGATCTGTGTCTGGAAGTGAGAAGCAACACTGTAGTTCGGTAAAGGGTAAAAGTTGGTATGTGGCCTGAGAGAAGAATTGAAATATATAGACCAACCCTTTGTCTTTCCACTTATGAAATATTGAACCTATTTGGGCCGGTAGAAAAAGAGAATGACTGCAAATACTCAGTAAGGCCGAAAGCTTTGAGGGAAGTTTCACCATAGTACAGAGGAAAGCCCAAGCCTTGCGGCTGGTTTTCATAAGGGGTTGCTGAGCTACTGAAGATGATACCATTGCCTGAGGGGCTTGTACCATATTCAGGCCGAAACAGTACATTGGATGCGCGTTTTCCCTTACCCCTTATTCAGTAAGGGGCGGAAAACTCGCGTCCAACCCGCCGAACCTAATAGCGCCCTCAACATGCAAATGCATGTTGAGGGCCCTATTAGGTATTCCTGTGCGATTCAGTAAGTAAAATGTGCAGCCAAGCCACACATTTTGCTTTCAGAAATTAGCGCCTACCCAAAGGCTGCTTTTCTGTGCACCCTCCGACTTAATATCATGGCGATATTAAGTCGGAGGTCCCAAAGGGTAAAAAAAGTAAAAAAAAAAAAAAAAAAAGAAAAAAAATTTGAAGGCGGCTGTCGGGTCGAAAACTGGAAGCTCAATTTTGCCAGCGTCCGGTTTCTGAGCTCGTAGCTGTCAGCGGGCTCGAGAACTGACGCCGGCAAAAATTGAGCGTCTGCTGTCAAACCCGCTGACCTCCGGGCCAAAAGGAGGCGCTAGGGACGCGCTAGTGTCCCCTAGCACCTCCTTTTGCCCGATTCTACCGCCGGGCCTCATTTAAATACTGCATTGCGCGCACAGGCGAGTGGCCTGTGTGCGCACCGGGAGAGCGGACTTTACTGAATCAGCTTAATAGTTAAGTGATGGGGTGCCCAGCCACTTTTCAAGCTTGAATTTCAGACTAAAGCGAGATGTGTCTGTAATGAAATCGTTTAAATGTCGCAGCATGCATGCTAGGTTGTATGTGCGAAGGTTGGGGCAATTTAGCCCTCCTCGACTGATTTGCTGCATAAGAGCGTGGAGCGAAATTCAGGCTCACCCTACCATTCCATAAAAATCTCTGAAGCATCTGCCCTACCATTGTGCAGTCTCGTTTGGTCAACCATAGCAGCAACATCTGGAGCACAAATAGCCACTTGGGAAGTATCATCATCCTAAACGCTTGTATTCTGCCAGAGAGTGATAGAGGGAGTCTCTGCCATTTCTTTAAAAGTTGAGATGTGTGTTGCAAGAGAGGCCATATGTTGGCATTATAAAGATCTTTGTGGTTAGTCGGGATTCTAATACCCAGGTATTTCATGGACCTTTCTACCTACTTCAAGGGAAAAATACCCTTCTATGCTCTCCGCACGTCACCACCAATGTCTAGGGCTTCCGATTTGTCTTGATTTATTCGTAACCCGGCAAATTTGCCATTGAGGGCCTTTATCTGGAGTAAAGGGACTAAAGAAAACTGAGGATCTGTGAGGAAAATTAAAATGTCATCAGCAAAAGCTGTGATTTTAAATTTGTGTGGACCGGGTGAGTGTCCTTGAATTGTCTGTTTGTTATTTTCTGTAGTAGGTGGTCTATGGCGAGGACGTAAAGTAACGGGGAAAGAGGACACCCTTGTCAGACTCCCCACCCTATGGATACCGTCAAGGGATTTACACCCATTAGCTACAATATGTGATTTAGGGACCGTGAATAACAAAGAAATATGTTAGTATATTACCTTCTAAACCGTATTGCCTCAATCCGAGAATAAGTAGGGCCAGGACACTCTATCAAAAGCTTTTTCGGAGTTGAATCCGATAGCTAGGGCTGGGGTCTTGGAGATAGTGAGGCAGATATGACCGAAAGCAATTTAATGATGTGAGAACACGTGGGCCTGTTCTTCACGAATCCCACTTGATGTTCAGAGATTAAGGATGGAAGAAGAATGCCAAGTCGTTCTGCTAGAACTTTAGCCAGTATTTTTAAGTCGCAGTTAAGAAGGGAAATGGGTCTATACAACGCTGGTTATTGGGGATCTTTACCTGGTTTGGGAAGGACCGTAATGTAAGCCGTGTTAAAATGTGTGTGTGTGGGGGGGGGGGGGGGGAGGAGTATCACTGTTGACAGCTGCCCTGAACAAAGCCGACAATGGTGGTATTAGTTGGGGTTTTACCATTTTATAAAAGTCAAATGAGAAGCAGTCAGGCCCTGGGGCCTTTCCAGATTGACTAGCGGAGATGACATTAAAGACTTCAATAGGCAGTATTGGGCGATTGAGAAAAGAAAGCTGTGACTCTGAGAGAGTAGGAAGATTCAGCTGGTCAAAGAAATCTGCCTCTTCCTTGGCACCTCCAGGAACATCGTCCGTGTAGAGGGTTTCATAAAAGACTCTGAATACTTCACATATCTCCTTGCGGGTAGTGACAATGTGTCCAAGAGTTGTTTTCATAGAAGGAATAAAGGTTCTCTCCCTGTGTGCGTGTACTAACAGGTCGATACTCTAAGGCCGCGGTAGAAAGAGTGCGGCAGTGCCTGGCGCACCCTCGTTCCCCGCACGCACAATTCTCTTCACCTACCGCTCGATACTCTCTTCTAATTGCATGCAAATGCATGCCGCGTCTGCGAAGTGTTAGGGAAGCGTTAGGCCCGCGCAACCCATTTTACTGTATAGAGCACCTATACAGTAACCTGGGTGCTCGGGCCTAACGCTTCACGGCCAGGCTGGTATCTGTCATTTCAAATGTCATTTGAAATGACAGATACCAGGAAGTCGGGATTGCCGTCCTCCCGAAGCAAAAAAAAAAGTGAAAAAAAAAAGTTGCGAGAGAGAGAGGGGAGAGGACGGCAATCCTACGCTCGGTGACTTACTTTTGCAGCCCCTCTCCGGACATCGTGGCTTCCCCCGTGCCAGTTCCCCCTCCCCTCCTCCCGAAGCAGGGCGCGAAAAGCGCGAAGCGACTTACTTTTGCAGCCCCCTCCGGACATCGGACGACCTCTCCTGCCTCCAGCTGGGGGGGGGGGCTGCGGCGCAAGGAGAGAAGACGCAACTTACTCCAGCCAGCCCCCACTTCGGCAGCTCCCCTTCGGCAGCCCCCCTACGGCAGAGACGGCAGTGTAAAGCGAGACGGACCTTCGGCGGAGACGGCACTGTAAAGCGAGACAGACCGCGGCGCAAGGAGAGGAGGAGAGAGAAGACGCAACTTACTCCAGCCAGCCAGCCCTCCTCCGGACAGCGGCTCCTCTGCCTCCCAGCTGCCGGTGAAGATAGACGCCCGAATGGGTAGGCCCCTCGTGCAATTTGACCTCAAGGCGTGACGTCGCATGCCGTGACGCCAAAACGTCATGACGTCATGCCTTGAGGTCAAATTGCACGAGGGGCCTACCCATTCGGGTGTCTATCTTCGCCGGCAGCTTGAGGCAGAGGAGCTGCTGTCCGGAGGAGGGCTGGCTGGCTGGAGTAAGTTGCGTCTTCTCATCCTCCTCCTCTCCTTCCGCCGCGGTCTGTCCTCGCTTACAGTGCTGTCTCGGCCGAAGGTCCGTCTCGCTTTACACTGCCGTCTCCGCCGAAGGGGGGCTGCCGAAGGGGAGCTGCCGAAGTGAGGCCGCATTGGATTTTTTTATTTCGCTTTTCTTTTGCTTCGGGAGGAGGGAGAGGACTGGGGCTGCCCCGGAGACCGGTACCCATGGACGCGACCAGGGCAGGTGAGCCGGGGCTGGGGGAAAGTTTGCCGCTTACCCTTACTCCTGCCTCTACGTAGGGGTATGGCGGTAAACTAACAGGTTAAACGCCGGCAAATCGGCACGGGAAAAAAAAGCGATAGTCGAGCGCACGTCACAGTATCGGAGGGGAATAGCTAATTCCTTCGTTATACAGCTAATTCGTTCATTTAATATCATTTACATGCGTGCGGGAAAGGTTATGCGTCTGTTTTAAGAAGCGCTAAGACGCGTGAAACTGGAGACTGTATCGCTGGGATCGCCTTACGCGTCCCGAATTGTGCGCTCCCCAGCACGTTACAGACGGGGAAATCTTCAACCGCACATTACAGTATCGACCTGTAAGTTAGCAAGATGTTTACCTGCTTTATTTCCGAATCAAAAAAAATTGTGTTCCGCTACCTGTAGAGAATTCTGGGCTCGCTGTTGTAATAGACAGTTAAGGTCGTGGAGTATGGCAAAAATACGCCGTATGTGACTGTGGTGTAGATTGGGATATGAGCTTTTTCTTCGCTTTGTCCAACTGTGTTTCTAAGTTCAAAATGGCTTAATTAATACATCTTCTACGGGCTGACACAAAAGCAATGATCTCCCCTTGCATAACTGCCTTGCCTGTTTCCCAATAAAGTTGGGTATTCGCGACATGTGGGCGATTATGAAGAGCAAATTCCTCCCATCATTTTTAAAGATAACTTTTGAATTCAGGGGTCTGCTGGCAAAAAACTGGGAAACTTCCAGAATTGCTCACATATTTTTCTTTTACAGAAATTGCAGATCCACCCAAATAATGGCGTGGTCCGATATCACTTGTGGTCCCACTTTTGCATCCATCAAGGCATGAAACCCTTCTCGGGGTACTAATATGTACCGGTAATCTATTCTGGAGAATGAGCTATGGCCCTGGAGACATTTTATTTATTTATTTAATTAACAAGTTTTATATACCGTCATTCGGTAATGCTATCACAGTGGTTTACATATTTAAACAAGGGATATGAAAGTTTTACAAATAACGAAAAGGGAGAAATAGATTAGTACAGAGATTATCATCAGGGTAAAAAATAAAGTCAATGTACAGTCAGATGAAAATATAGCAGGTAAGGTAAAGAGGAGTGAGATAATAAAAAAGTATGGGAAAGGTTATGTTATCAGCTGGAGATGGTTCAGTTAAGTTGAACTTGGTAACTGAGCATGTTTCAGAATCATTTGAGTGGTCAGTTGTTGAGATGATGTTGTGAGAGTTAGGGTTTCATTATAAGCTTTGAAAAAACAGCCAAGTTTTCAGATCTCTTTTGAATGTTTTCAAATTGGGTTGCATTCTAAAGGTCCATGGGGACTGAGTTCATAATTTTGGGCAAGCGATGTAGAAGGCTCTGTGACGGGTTGTTGATAGTTTGAGACTGTTCGAACAGGGGGAATTTCCAGAAGGCCTTTGTTGTTTGAATGAAGGATTCATTGAGTCGTGAGGAATGAGGTTAATGATTGACCAGTTAAAATCAATCTTTATATATTAATTTGTGTGTAATGTTCAGGGTTTTGTATTCAATACGGTATTTGATTGGTACCAGTTGTAGGGAATAAAGGATGGGTGTAATGTGTTCAACGTTTTTTAACGAGTGTTAGAATTCTTGCTGCTACGTTTTGTAGGATTTGGAGCGGTTTTGATGCTCGAAGCTGAAGTCCAAGTAATAGGGAGTTGAAATAGTCAATGTTGGAGAAAATAAGTAGTTGAAGTACAGATCTGAAATCTTCAGTGGTTAGTAAAGGTTTTAGATATCTGAGGGTTAATATTTTATAATCTCCATGTTTAATTTTGGTTGTGATGTGGTTTTTTAAAGAGAGTTCATTGTCCATGATCACTCCTAGGGTGCATGTATGTAATACTGGGAAGATGGGTTCATTATGCTTCTCGAGCAAGAGGGGAGGTGGAGGTGATGGGCTGGGTTTCCAATCCATGATAATTAATTCAGTTTTTTTAATGTTAATTATAAGTTTCATCAAGCGAGTTAGCAATGTTTGATTGTAGATAGATATGTGGCAGTTTTTCTTGTAAGTATCATCCAGTGAATTTCGAATTGGAAGTAAAATTTGTATGTTGTCAGCATAGAGGAAGTGGGTCAAGCCTAGATCTTTTAGGAGATGGCAAATTGGAGAGATAATATTGAAGAGTGTTGCAGAAAGTGCAGAACCTTGAGGTACTCCAGTGTGAAGGTTAATTTTATTTGATGAGATGTTATTGATTGAAACTTGGTAGTTTCTATTAGAAAGTATGAAAGAAAACCATTGCAAGGTTATATTATATAATCCAATTTCGGAGAGACGGTCAATGAGTATGTTATGGTTCACTGTGTCAAAAGCTGCAGATGGGCAAAAATACCTACTCATAATGTTAGACCTATTGTCAAATCCTCTTAGTATAGTGTCATTCAGTGAGAGTAGTAAAGATTCAGTACTGAGGGTTTTTCTGAAGCCGAATTGAGTTGGAAAGAGGATATTGTTTTTTTTCTAAATGGTCAGTGAGTTGAGTGTGAACTACTTCTTCAATGATCTTGGCAATGAGAGGTAGGTTTGATATAGGGTGGTAGTTTATTGGGTTGTTTGGATCAAGATTATTCTTTTTTAGGATAGGTTTGATTACAGCTGATTTGAGAGAGCTGGGATAGATACCTTCAGTAAGAGAGGTTTACAATCTCTGTGAGTGTTTTAGTTATTGGGTTCTATTGTTTTTAGAGTAGAAATGGGGATGCAGTCAGTTGGGTGATTAGCTAGGTTCATTTTTTTTTAATGATATTTTGGATTTCGAGGGATGAAGCTGTGTCAAAGTTAGACCATTAGGGAGTGCGTTATTAATTATCAAAAAGTAGTGATTGTTATTGTCAAGATTTTGCTGATTAGATTTAATATTTTTTATTAAAGAAATCATCGAGATCATTGCATCCAATTTTAATGCAAGGTGTTATCTGTTTATTTGCAGTTTTTTGTGAGATTTTGTACTATAGAGAAATGCATTCTTGGGTTGTGTTGGAAATTGTTCATTTTCTTAGAGAAAAATTGTTTTTTTTGCGTTGATAATAAGAGTTTTATATTGTGCTAGGGCATTTCAGTAGGTAGTTAGTAAAGCAGTTGATTTTTTCTTGCGCCAAGCTTTTTCTTTTTTCTGGAGCTGCTGTTTCGCAGTCCTAATGCTGTTTCGCAGTCCTAATGCTTTTATCGTACCATTGGTTCAGATGTTGTGAGTTTTTAATTGTCTTTGTGATGAAAGGGTTTATCTTGTCAGCAACAGTTTTGGTTACGTTGATCCATGAATAGTGCATTTTCAGAGTTGGAAAAATCTATCTTAGTTAATTCAATTTGTAGTTGTTCTTGAAGGGTATCTGTGTCAAAGGGGGGACGGTAAGACAGTATCCTTGGGGAGTTTTCGGTTGTAAGAAAGGATGAAATTGGAAGTCAGGTTAGTTTGAATCAGGTGGTAGTCTGACCATGGGATTTTGGTTTTGTTAGTGTCATAGGATACCCCACACATCCACCCAATCGTATCACTGGTAAGTATATTTCAACTTCACAGTTTATGCCAAGTACTATATTTAGTCCCCTCACTCTCAGGGTCTGTAAATCCACAGACTCCTAATTAGGTACGAGGCCACCTTACTTTAATTATAACATTTTTAGGATTTTCTTTTTTATGTATTAAAACTTCCCCATGTCAGTCAATTATTCAATCCATTTAATTTCGCAACTGAGCTCAAAGGATACGAGAGAAACAATCACTACTTACTGTTCCAGTTTGGGTTAGTCACCCAAACCAAACTGGAACAGATAAGTAGTGATTGTTTTCTCTCGTATCCTTTGAGCTCAGTTTGCGAAAATTAAATGGATTGAATAATTGACTGACATGGGGAAGTTTTAATACATAAAAAAGAAAATCCTAAAAAATGTTATAATTAAGTAAGGTGGCCTCGTACCTAATTAGGAGTCTGTTGGATTTTACAGACCCTGAGAGTGAGGGGCCTACATATAGTACTTGGCATAAACCTGTGAAGTTGAAATATACTTACCAGTGATACAATTGGGTGGATGTTGTGGGTACACATTAAAGGTTCACTGGATTACAGTAGTAGTACGGGTATAAGGCTGTGAGTGTCATAGGATAACCATGAATCAGTGTTGATAAAGATGAGGTCTAAAGTGTGTCCAGCTTTGGTGTGTAGGGGCATTGATGATTTGATTTAGTTGTAGTGTAGAGAGCGCATCAATGAGAATTTGAAGAGAATGAGAATCGGATGGTAAAAAGAAGCCCTTTATTAAACAATGCCCGACTCTGGCCGAGTTTCGCTCTTTAACATAGAGCTGCCTCAGGGGCAACTAGAAACAAATATATAAACATGAAAAAATTGAACACATTAAATAATTAAAACCAATGAGCTATATACATAGGTATACAAACTCAAGACTACAACCAAATAAAACATTTATGTGGTGTTAGACATAAAAAATGGTGTATAAGGGTGATGTTAAAAAAACAGAGTAAATATCTTTTCGAAATTAAATAGTTAATAAGATAAAAAGTGTTTACATACACAATTAGACAGTGCGGAGAGGCTAACTTGTGTTAGGAATAGATTGTAATGTAAAAATACTTAACAAAATGTCAGGGAGTCAGTGATTGTTAAAAAGTGAAAATGCCAATAATGCTTACTTAATTTGGCAGGACTTAAGGTATCCCTGCAGTGCCAATTTCGCAGTATCATACAAAGTCTAAAACTTCTACCTAAATAAAAAATAGACTGTATTGAACATAATTGAAAATAATAGTAAACCAAATTTGTATTATAAAAAGAAGCGCTACCTACAGAGATGGTAATTATCCTTTCTGTCAAAAGACTTTACTCTGATCGCGTTGTCATGTCACGTAGCAAAATTAGGGCCTCATTTCCAATATCGCAGTGGTAACGCATGAGGGGGCGTGTCCTATGCAAATAAGGCATTTTTCGTGCAGTGGGGAAACATCGCCGCGCGCGATGTTTTCGCCATTCGCGGAACTGGAGTCGCAAATCTCTCTCTCTCTCTCTCTCTCTCTCTCTCTCGCTCTTCCCCCCCCCCCCCCCCCCATGCTGGAGCCTGAAATAGGCTGTCCGGACATATCGTGCACTGCGATAACACCTTTACTGCCCTCTAGCGCAGTATGTAACGCAAATGACAGGGTTGTAGCTATTAGCCGCGATAGGAGCCGCGCTAACACTGCGGCTGTTTCGCCGCACATGATAACTGTTTCTCACTTTACATATGCTCCGCCCCCTGAATACCAAATTACAAATTTGCATTCGCGCTAACGGCTGTTAGCGCGATTTGCGAATTTATCGCGCGCGGTAACTCCCTTGAAAATGAGGCCCTAGTAAGGAAACTTCAATCAGCCTGTACCTTAGACTTGATTTGAATCATATATGGCTAAATAAATGTGATATAGAATTAAATACCTTAAAAAAGGACTAGTTGTTATAAACTGTATTGACAAATGGATATTGAAAGAAAAAAATTGTTAAAAAAGGGGAAATATGACATTCATGAAAAAACGGATAATAAATAATACTGATTTAAACCAAAAAAATAGAAAACTAAAGACACATACAAACCAATTAAAATCTTGCAATATTTTCATGCTGAAATTGTAACAGGTACTACTCATTTAACCTTCATAAAAAATAAACAATTACAACAAATCAAGGTTTGCCGAGAATTACTTTAAAAATATATTAGTTGAAGAGGGCTGCACAGGTAACCCTTCGCGCATGTTAGTGGTGTGTACATATTAATCCAGTCAGCGAGCAGATAGCGTGCCTAACATAGAAAAAGCCTAGGTGTGTTAATATATCTTAATTTTCAAAACTGCTCAACCAGATATTTCCAACGGAGCTCTTAAAAATTGCATGGGTGCATAAAGCATTAATAATGATAACAATGTTTTAAAAATATTATAAATCAGTATTGTACAACTAGATGGTTTCAACAAAGCTCTTAAAGATTGCACAGGTGCATATGGGTGTTCTTATAACAACAATGCTAAAAAAATTATAGACACATATTATGATGTACTGTGGACACCACACCATCAAAAGAAAAGATGAAAATACAACCTAAATGAATATATGGAACCATCGCTAAAAATAAATTAAAATATGATGTTAATTAAAAAGAATTGACCAAACTTTAAAGTTAAAATGTGTCACAACTCATATGTAATTTGTGCCGCAAATCAAATAAAAAATTAAAAAAAACGAAAAGAGCCTTATGCCGCAAACTATTGAGTACACTAGTGAAATAAAAACTATTACAAATGACAACCGGGAAAAAACAAACAACCTTCAAAGCGATCTCATACCTGCAGAATGTATCACCGATAGTTCTGCTGCCGCTGTCAACTGAGGACGCCGTCAGCCAGTCTATTTATAGAGATTCTTGCGAGATGGGAGATTGTTTCGCGCCCAAAAATGTTGGACTTGCTAATCAAAATGCTACGAGCAGGGGCGTTATGAGGAAAGTTGATGTCCCAATAATTGTAAAATGTAATGAATTACATGATCACTATTAAAAGTTAAAAATAAAAACAAAAAATGAAATGTATGGATCACTGTAGGTAGCTTTAATAAAAAAGAATTCCAATATAAACCAGGGGTTTGTATTTCAATGAGATATACAATAAAATTTAAATTCTAAATATTGGAGAAAGATGTGTATAAATGACTGCAGTTGGCCTTAAAAAAATTAATATCAACATAAAAAGGTTTTTATCATTACAAATTATACAGTAAAATATGAAATGTATATGAAAAATAATGAATCATAAATTGTATAAAATTAAGTGAGATTAGAACATTAATAAAAGCTACATAGTGAATATAAATACTATTAAATAAAAATGAACATACCAACTTATTTAGATGGTATGTATTATATTATTGCCAATGGAAATGTGGGTACATGTCAAAATATATTAAATATATATATAAAAAAAGAAGGGATGAAAAATTACACAAAAGCGGAAATTAATTGGAGAAATTATGTTGAAAAATTACCAACAAAGTAAATTGACTCCCATGACAAATAGATGATAAACAAACCAAAATAAAAAATGAATACTAATACAAGGTTGTTCATAAATATACTCCTAAGTCAAACTCACTATTAAGACCATTAGGTGACATGGTATTAAATTCAAAAATAAATTCTGTTCACTTCTAAGGAGTACATTGTTGAACTCGCCACCATCTCCAGTTTACATAAGGTTTCTGAATTACACAGAACTTGAAATCTGCAAACTTGTGACCAGTGTCAATACAATGTGCAACTAGGGGTTTTCCCTCACTCAATCTATTTATCGCACTCTTATGTTCTATAACCCTCTTATTGAATTGTCTAACTGTTTTTCCTATATACCTTTTATTACAAGGACAGATGGCCACATAAATAACTCCAGAGCTTTTACAATTTGTTGAATCATTAAGTTTATAAATCCTATCTGTATTTCCAATTTTCAAACTCTGCGTTAACAAACAAACACTACAATCCCCACATGGGCTATGTCCTGATGGTAACTTTTTTTGGGTGGAGAGGGATAGGTAATACTGATGGTGCTAGGAATTCTTTTAGGTTCCTTTCACGTTTGTTGACCACCATCACTTGCCCATCGTGAAAAACGGGAAGGACTTGCAATATGTGCCAGTGTTTTTTTTATAACTTGTGTGAGTGTGTGAGAAAGGCCTGTAAATGTGAGTGGGCAAATTATTTTGTCTCTTTACTCACTTTCCTCCGAGTTTGTAACAAGAAGGTGCGTTGTTGTTTGTCTGCCTTCCTAAAACACTCATCAATACAATTCCTCGGGATATCCTCTTTCTAAAAACCGTAGTTTCATTTCTTCAGATCTCAATTTGAATGTTGTAGTGTCGTACATAATCATTTAAGGACGTAAGAACTGACTAATAGGCCAAATTGCGTACGAGTGATTTATTATGGCAACTGTCATAAGATAGGAATTTATTTTTGTCCGTAGGTTTACGGTAAATATCTGTGTTAAAACCTGTGTGAGTTCTTTTTATAAGTATATCTAGGAAAGGTATATCATTAGAATCATACTGCATCTTAAAATGTAAATTCGGATCCAAATTATTGAGCCACTCTACAAATTGTAATAAATCATCATTGTTGCCTCCCCATAGTAGAAATACATCATCAATGTATCTTTTCCACAATAAAACCTTATCTTTGAATCTGCGATCTGACAAAAACATTTTCTCAAAATCAGCAACATACAAATTGGCTATGGATGGGGCCATAGGGGACCCCATGGCCACACCCTTAATTGCATATAATATTCACAATTGAAAGAAAAGAAATTCTTAGTCAGTGCTATTGTAACTAATTCTATGATAAATTGATTAGGTATCCGAGAACTAGTATTATGTGTGTGAACAATTTTTTCTACAATATGGACAGCCTTATCTTGTGGTACATTTGTGTATAGTGAATCAACGTCTAGCATAACCATTATGATGTCTACATTTTCAACTCCATCAGTGTAGTGATCATATGGGCGGAGTCCCTTATATAGGATCGTACCTGAGAGACGTGAGGTCGCAAGAAGGTGTCTACAAAAATGGCCAGGGGTTCCATTAGTGAACCATTGGCAGAAATAATGAGTCTGCCTGGCGGATCTTGAATAGATTTATGTATTTTTGGTAACACATAAATTACTGGCATAACAGGAAATTGAACAGTAAGGAACTCTATTTCTTTTTTAGTTAAAAAATTAGAGGATTCTCCAATTGCTATAATGCAGTCAACTTCTTTCTTAATCATACCTGTTGGATCATTCTTTAATTTTTTATAAAAATTGGTGTCATGCAATTGTCTTTCTATTTCACTGACATATTTAAACTTACCCATAACAACAATTGCTCCTCCTTTATCTGTGGGCTTAATCACTATGGATTGGTCCTTACTCAATCTAGTAATTTCATCTTTTTCAGATTTAGATATATTGTGTTTATATCTGAACTTCCTTTCTTTTTCTGAAATGTCTTTAAGTACAAGTGTTTCGAACGTGTGAATTATAGGATTCGGAGGTCCCGGAGGCACCCATTTGCTAACTGGTTTCACAATGGAATGATCAATTGTGGCTGGTATAGTAGAGAATATATCTATGATTTTAAGCTTTCTAGTGAACTTAAAAAGTTCAACTCTAGTCTTGAAAGCATTGTACTTAGTAGTTGGAACAAAGGACAATCCTTTGTTTTGAACAGCTAATTCTTCTGTGTTTAGATCTCTACTAGATATATTAAGTACTCTATTCTCCTTTAGAGCCTAATTTTTTAATACTGGTGATGAAAACCTCTTCCCCTTCCTCTTCCTCTCCCTCTCCCTTTTCCCTTATGGGTGGTGTTTCCCACTTGTTTTCCTGAGCATTGGGTTTTGTGGTATCTTTCTTCCATATTTTTCCTAACTGAAAAACCTGATAAACAGGTCTAGGTGGTGCCTGATTTTGCGGAACTGGGTCAAACAGGGATGCCGAAGGATCAATTGATTCTTCATTTTCGCTGCGTATGCGTTTTGCTCCTCTGTCAATGTTGGGACTTCTATCATTTATAGTTATTGCATCATGTTGTCTATCTTTAGACCTATTGGTGTTACGTGGATAAAAAGCTGGCTTTGGATTATGATTCTGTTTATGATTGTATTTGTTAGGCCTATGCCAAGGATAGACGCTATTGTTCTTATAATCACTTTCGTCCCTTTTAAATTTCTCATATTTAGTATTTTTAAAATCTTTAGTGAATTTTTCTAGATTAATTTTATAATCTTCATAAATCATGTCGAAGCAAAGGTCTTTTTCTTTCAAATACTGTAATTGTGAATCCAAATCCGCTTTCAATTTTTCTTCTCTTTTTTTAGCAGTCTTAATTACCAAAATCATTAAATCGAGGGAACATTTGTTAAGTATTGCTTCCCAACTACTCATGAACACTTTATAGACCAACCCTTTGTCTTTCCACTTATGAAATATTGAACCCATTTGGGCCGGTAGAAAAAGAGGATAACTGCAAATACTCAGTAAGGCCGAAAGCTTTGAGGGAAGTTTCACCATAGTACAGAGGAAAGCCCAAGCCTTGCGGCTGGTTTGCATAAGGGGTTGCTGTGCTACTGAAGATGATACCATTGCCTGAGGGGCTTGTACCATATTCAGGCCGAAACAGTACATTGGACGCGCGTTTTCCCTTACCCCTTATTCAGTAAGGGGCGGAAAACGCGCGTCCAACCCGCCGAACCTAATAGCGCCCTCAACATAGAAACATAGAAATGACGGCAGAAGAAGACAAATCGGCCCATCCAGTCTGCCCAGCAAGCTTCACACTTCTTTTTTTCTCATACTTATCTGTTTCTCTTGGCTTCTAGTAACCTTTGGTTCTATTTCCCTTTCACCCCCACCATTAATGCAGAGAGCAGTGATGGAGCTGCATCCAAGTGAAATATCAAGCTTGATTAGTTAGGGGTAGTAACTGCCGCAATAAGCAAGCTACACACATACTTATTTGTTTACCCAGACTGTTATTCAGCCCTTATTGGTTGTTTTTCTTCTCCCCTGCCATTGTAGCAGAGAGCTATGCTGGATATGTATTGAAAGTGAAGTGTCGGTCTTCCTCCCCTGCCGTTGAAGCAGAGAGCTATGCTGGATATGCGTGAACTATTAGTTTTACTTCTCCCCTGCCGTTGAAGCAGAGAGCTATGCTGGATATGCGTGAACTATTAGTTTTACTTCTCCCCTGCCGTTGAAGCAGAGAGCTATGCTGGATATGCGTGAACTATTAGTTTTACTTCTCCCCTGCCGTTGAAGCAGAGAGCTATGCTGGATATGCGTGAAGTATTAGTTTTTCTTCTCATCTGCTGTTGAAGCAGAGAGCTATGTTGGATATGTATTGAAAGTGAAGTATGCATTGAAAGCCACATTATCTATCAACAAATATTGAATAAGCCTAATAATTGGTAATACCTATAGCTTATGAACTCTTCGTTAATTTTACATACTCTTGCCCACCCCTGTTTTTTTTTTTTTTAATTTGGAGATGGCAGCCCTCCATCCTTCCGCTCTGTGAAGGTGGAACACCAACCACTGGTCACTGGCATCCTGCTCCGTGAATGCCTCTGTGGCTACTGCCGCTCCGTGCAGTGTTTTGCTGCCTCCTCTTTATACACTTCCTCTAGACCTGATGGATCCACAGTGTTTATCCCACACCCCTTTGAAGTCCTTCACAGTTTTGGACTTCACCACTTCCTCCGGAAGGGCATTCCAGGCATCCACCACTCTCTCCGTGAAGAAATATTTCCTGACATTGGTTCTTAGTCTTCCTCCCTGGAGCCTCAGCTCGTGACCTCTGGTTCTGCTGATTTTTTTCTGACGGAAAAGGTTTGTTGTTGTCTTTGGATCGTTAAAGTTTTTCAAGTATCTGAAAGTCTGAATCATATCACCCCTGCTCCTCCTTTCCTCCAGGGTGTACATATTTAGATTCTTCAATCTCTCTTCGTATGACATCCGATGAAGACCCTCCACCTTCTTGTATTGAAAATTTTTTATTGAGAGTGATTTACAGAAACAACAACAATACAACTGTCATCTGCTACATCTATACACCACATATGTATCAACCTTTAAATGAGCACAAGTTGAATACGTACATAACATTCCGTGTGCAATACGTATACAGTACACCCTGTTTTCCATTTCCCTCCTTTTTCTTATCCCCATCCCTCCTCCTTCCCCCTCCCCCTCCCCCATTCCCATATAGACCTCATAACTGCGGTATCTAAAAGTGTTATATAAAAGTTGGGTAGCAAACATCTAATCCTTAAGAGTGTGACTTAGCTTGCCACAGTATATATGGTTGCCAACATTTTTGAAAGGACAGTAGAGATTTATTTCTACAGGCAGTAATTTTGCTGAGCTTATATATCATGGAAACTTTGTCCTGCACCTCTTTTAAAGCAGGAATTTGTGAGGTTCCCCAATGTCTAGCCACCTCACATCTAGCCGCCACAAGGATGTAGTAGTCCAAGCCTCTTGGTGATATGGGTTGCAAATCTCCAGTGACATAGAGTAAACTTCGACCAGCAGAGATATTTGTAATATCTGGACACATTTCCATTATCCAGCCATGAACCCCTTTCCACAATTGTTGGATCCCAGGACAGGACCACCACATATGTATATACGTACCAACTTGCTGGCACCCCTTCCAACAATTTGCAGACCGAGATGGGTATATTTTATGTAAGAATAAAGGGCTTCTATGCCATCTGTATAATAATTTGTAGCAATTTTCTGTTAAGTGTGCGGCTATCAGCCCTCTACCCATGCGTGAATAAAGGACTTTCCAATCATCCAAGTCTCCTGTCATTCCTAGATCGGTTTCCCAGGATTGTACAAAATGAGGTTTATGTGTCAGGTCGGAATTGAAAAACCCATACACCCTGGAAACTGCTCTTTGTACTTTGTTGGCTTCCCTGCACAATCCCTCAAAAAAGGAAACCCCCCTCTGCAGGTCAGCTTGGACCTCTGAGTACGCCAAAAAATGCCAAAAAATGCCAAATTTGCAAGTAGTGGTAATATTCACTTTGGGGAAGCGCATATCTTCTGCATAAGTCCGAGAAGGAGAGCATCTTTGAAGATCCCCAAATGTGGAGTATGTTTAGTATTTTCCTATCTTTCCACATTTTAAACACCTGTGGCCCTAAACCCGGCACAAATTGAAGGTTATAGAAAAGATGCGATAAAATGGAGTATTTCTTACCGCCGATCAGAAGCTTCCTCCACTTAGCCCATATAGCTAAAGTGGTCTGCAAAGGAAGGGGCTGCAAATTGAAAGGGAGCCATGTACTAGCAGGTTGCCAAGGTAGGGCCGTTAATGGCATATTCCCCACCATTGCTTGTTCCAAATTCACCCAAGTCTTAATTATAGGAGTCTTATGCCATTCCAAGAGACTGCGAAGCTGAGCTGAAGCATAGTACCATGATAGATTCGGAACTCCCAAGCCCCCCTGCCCTTTGGATCTATACAAGATGGCCCTAGATACCCTGGGATGACGCCCCTGCCAAATATATTTCTGCAATCGAACCTGCCACTTTGTAATTTGCCTTTGTGGGATCAGGAGTGGCAAAGTTTGAAAAAGATATAAAATGTGGGGTAAAATATTCATTTTCACCACAGCTATTCGTCCTAACCAGGAAATATGGTATCTGTCCCATTCTTCCATGTCCTTGCAGATGTTACTTAACAGGGGGGTATAATTTAGAATAAAGAGCTCCTCAAGTTTTCCCAAATAAATTCCCAAATATTTAATCTTACTAGTGGGCCATTTAAACGCATATGCTGTTCGTAATTGGCTGGCTTGTTCAGATGGAACTGTAATATTGAGAACCTCGGATTTATCCCAATTAATTCGGAACCCCGATACTGGGCTAAATCTCGAGATCACATTAACAATTTCGGGCAACGAGGTCATGGGATCAGTGATAGTGAACAGAATATCATCGGCAAACAATGCCATTTTTGAGGAGACCCCTGCAATGTGCATGCCATGTATATTAGGATTATTCCGAATTGCAATAGCCAACGGTTCCAAAAACAAGGCAAAAAGCAAAGGGGAGAGCGGGCATCCTTGACGCGTTCCCCTCTGTACTGGGAAGGACGCAGTATAGCCGCCGTTTACTTTTAAGCACGCCCTAGGAGAATCATAAAGCTTCGCAATCCATTGGCGATAGAGCGGCCCGACCTGCATCTTTTCTAGAATTTTAAATAAATAAGACCAGTGTACTAGGTCAAACGCCGTTTCCGCGTCTATAGTCAACAATAAGGCTGGAGTGTCCTGCTGACGGGCCCACCACATAAAATCCACTGCCTTCCGGACGTTATCGGAAGCCATACGGCTGGGTATAAAACCAGACTGATCTGGATGCACCAGTTCCCCTACCACCCCCTTTAATCTGTCCGCTAGTATTTTTGCCAAAATCTTTAAATCCAAGTTGATCAAGGAGATAGGGCGATACGATCCGCAAACAGAAGGGTCCCTTCCCGGCTTCACTAATATAGTGATACCCGCAGTGTTAGTATCCGCAGGAATCACATCGCCATCTCGCAAAGCATTAAACATTTTGGTAAGTGGACCTACCAGCCGGGCACGAAAGGTTTTATAAAATTTGGCTGTGTAGCCATCCAAACCCGGTGACTTCCCAACTTTCAGTTGTTGGATAGCCTGCGTCACCTCAAAGGTAGTGATTTCCTTCTCCAGGATTGCACAATTATCCGTGGATAACCCAGGGATATCTAAGCTCTGCAAAAATTGATCAATACTATCATCTTCAATAGATCGTTCCCTGCTATACAATGTAGTATAAAAATCAATAAATCTCTGTCTGATTTCTTTATTGGTCGTTAACAGAGTCCCTCGGTCGTCTTTAATTTTGGATTTATTGTTTTGGGATTGGCGTTTTCTCAACTTCTGTGCTAATAGCTTCCCTGCCTTATCTCCCCCCTCAAAAAATTTTTGCTGTAATAGCTCTAGCTGGAAAGCTATTGTGTGCGCATCTAAGTTCGCCAGCTTCTCCCGCTCCACCACCAAAGCTCTCCAGTGTTCCCGCGTTGGATATTGTTTATGCAACAGCTCAGCCCACTTAGCCTGGGCCACTACATTTTCTCTCTCACGCCCATGTCTCTTTTTGATAAATGCAGCTCTCGAAATCAGATGACCTCGAGCCACAGCCTTAAGACCCGCCCAGACCATACTTTGGGGTGTTTCCCCAGGATCGTTGTCTAATAGGTAGTTGTCGATAACTGATTCCATTTTTTGTACAAAGGTTTTATCATCCAGGAGGGAGTCATTAAGTTTCCAGTATAATTGCCCTCGATCAAAAAACTGAAGATCCAATTTAACCCATATAGGACTATGATCGGACCACGTAATGGGATCGATATCTGTAGCAAGGACATTATTCAGAATTCCTTTATCCATCGTAATCATGTCAATACGCGAATAGGTATTATGGGGTCGCGAATAATAGCTAAAATTCCTAGATTTGGGGTATCTGGCATGCCAGACGTCCACCACATTAAAATCCCCCATTAACTGTTTCAGAGCTAACCGTCCCTGTTTGGTAGCCCCTGCTGTCCCCCTAGAGTTGTCCAGTGAAGGGTTAAGGGTGATGTTGAAATTCCCTCCCATTATGAGTGGTCCCACCACCACTCTTTTCAGGAGCACATTAAAATCCTTAAAGAACAAGGCTTGCTCTTGGTTAGGTGCATACACAGAGGCCACGCTATATTTATAACCACCCACATCAATGACAACAATAATATATCTGCCGTCGGAAGCCCGTTCACATAGAACCTCAGTAAACACCAAGTCCCGTCTAACCAATATCCCCACCCCTGCATATTTGTTCCCCTGGACCACCCCTGCCCAATACTGTGCAGGGTACTGGGTAGATCTCATATATTTTAAATGACTATTTTTAAGATGGGACTCTTGAATGAGAGCAATAGTGGCATTTTGTCTTGCTAGCTCCTGAAATAGAGCTTTCCGCTTTTGGGTCGAGTTAAGGCCCTTGACATTCAAGGAGACTATCTTGACATCCGCCATAAGAAAACTATCAACTCCGGAAACTGGAGCTGCGTCCGCAGATATCCGCCAATCCCCAATGGTATATGCAGTCGACTAATGGTCACCCTTTGTACCTGTCTGCCATGTTGTGATATACCCTGGAAAGCATGTATTCTATACCAGACCCGCAAAGAGGAATATAGAAATAGTATGAGATTCATATATGGGACATCCCAATCCCCACTTCTCATCCCTTCCCCCTCCCTACCCTCCCCCCCCCTCCAGACCGATATCCCCGTAGGGAGATCGATTATTGTGCATGGGAGGAAATCAACTTAGGCTCCTCTAATATCCCATGCCGGACACCCCCTCCCCCTCCGCTCAAACATTTGTAAGGACGCAAAACAGCCCATGAATTCAGAACTTTAAAAACAACAGTTGAACATAACCCCGAATCAAACGTAACTTGACACCATAGTGTAACTTAGCAGTCTCACCACACCAGCGCAAGGCCTTGTGATAGTCAGAATTAGAAAATGATCAGAAGGCTGGCAATCTCACAGTCAAGTATTGTCCATGATCTCGACGGGACTCGGCGAGTTTCTAGTGAGTCTTCGGCCACCTCGTGATACGCGCTGCCATCGCGGTCTGTCCGGTTTCCGCACCTCCGGCTTTGGAGTCGTGTTCTTGATATCTTGTTCCGGGTAACCCGCGTCCGCCAGGATTTTAGCCGCGTCCGCCATATTCCGGATGCGATGCGTAATCCCCGCCTTGGTAAATTGGAGGCCGAAGGGGTACAGCCATCTATATCGAATCTCGTCCCGCCGTAAAAGGCCTGTAATGGGTCTCAGTTCCTGCCTTTTACGTAGCGTGCTGGCAGCTAGATCAGCATAAATGCTAACCTGTGCCCCATTCCATTGGAGGTCCTTGTGTTTTCGTGCCAAGTTGAAAATCCTCTCTTTATCCGCAAAATTGTGAAAACACATGATAATTTCTCTCCCTTGAGACTGCAATCGTTGTCCCAACACTCTATGCGCCCGATCAAGTCGCACCGGTTCGTGCCCCGGTTCAGCAGGCAGATTCTCAGTTAACAATGATGCACAAATTTGTTGTATAATGGCTGTGCAGTCCTCCTTATCCTTAGATTCCGGGATCCCACGAAAGCGCAAATTATTTCGCCTGGATCTATTTTCTAGATCCTCGAGTTTAAGGGACAAATCATCATAATTATGTTGCATCCCCTGGACAGCAGATCCCAGGGATTTTAAGTCCTCCTCATGGGAATCTATTTGGGTTTCCATTTCGTCCATTCTTCTCCCTATGTCCCCCATTTCCTCCTTCATAGCCTGTATAGCAGACATTATGTCCTTCTTATCCTTTTTCATATCGAGCCGGAGTTCGCAGAACCAGGAGCGAAATTCTGCCCTGGTCGGGATCGCCTCCTCCTCCTGCCCTACCACCATGCTGTCCTCCTCAGATTCAGGCTCCATCTCGGTGGCTGCGCCCGCGGCCGCCATCTTGGGAGAAGTAGGCGCCAAGGATTTATGTTGTTTGCGAAACGAGAACTGCTTAAAGTCCACGGATTTCTTGGACAACGGCATCGGCTTCACTTCCTATAGCAGTTGCGCTGCAAATCGCAATATTCTATGAGCTAGTTGTGCTGAGTTTTAAGAACGGTGTCCGGCATTAGGAGGAGCCCTCGTTTCAAGCTGCCATCTCTAGGATGACGTCACTTCCTCCCACCCTCCACCTTTTTGGTCGCTCTTCTCTGTACCGCTTCCATCTTGTCTCTGTCTCTTTGTAGATACGGTCTCCAGAACTGAACACAGTACTCCAGGTGAGGCCTCACCAAGGGACCTGTATAAGGGGATAATCACTTCCCTTTTCTTACTCGATATTCCTCTCTCTATGCAGCCCAGCATTCTTCTGGCTTTTGCTATCGCCTTGTCGCATTGTTTCGCAGACTTCATATCATGATGAAAGGGTTCACAGACTTCATAACAAAGGGTTTATCTTGTCAGCAACAGTTTTGGTTAAGTTGATCCATGAATTAGTGGCATTTTCAGAGTTGGAAAAATCTATCTTAATTAATTCAATTTGTAGTTGTTCTTGAAGGGTATCTGTGTCAAAGGGGGGATGGTAAGACAGTATCCTTGGGGAGTTTTAGGTTGTAGAAAGGATGAAATTGGAAGTCAGGTTAGTTTGAATCAGGTGGTAGTCTGACCAGGGGATTTTGGTTATGTTAGTGTCATAGGATAACCATGAATCAGTGTTGATAAAGATGAGGTCTAAAGTGTGTCCAGCTTTGTGTGTAGGGGCATTGATGATTTGATTTAGTTGTAGTGTAGAGAGCACATCAATGAGAATTTGGCAAGTTAATGTAATGGGTGATTTGTCCATGTGAATATTGAAATCACCTAAGATGATAGTAGGTTTGACTCTCCAGGGTGGATAGGTGAGTCTCTTGCAGACAGACAGTTGTAGGCTTACATTTGCTTAACTGTTGTAAAACCTTGTGTCTTTTGACAGGAGATCCCGACCCATTTACATTCCAGGATATTAGGCGTACGGGATCACCCATTATACTCTGTGTGTGGCTTTCAAAAATGAATCTCCAACAATAAAGATAGTCCCGTATCTAATAGCTAGACCATAGTTCGACTCAGTAGTCCTCCCTGCCATACGATATATAAATGATCTTCCAGTCCCTCCTTTTCAACAGCATCTTTACTGGTCAAGTCGACCAAGATTTTCCTGAGTGTGTTCCCCGCAAACCTGCTCTGACTGTTAGTCGGTTTTGAGCAAGATACATCATGTAGTTCATTCATAGACTGAGGGCTTCCTTCCCTACCTCTTCCCTCACCCCTCCCGCCGCTCTAGAGATGTGGATAAGTACAGTCCTAGTTCAGGAAACTATGAGGAGACCCCATTGTCAAACACGCCCTAGATAGGCAAAGACCATAGCCTGGACAGGTGTGATGTTATCCCGCTCATGGGCAAAGTAGTTTTCCACCCTGATTTGAAATTAAAGGGGTTCCATGTCCCTGGAACGGACAGTTTCGTTGCCTTAGCATATTTAGCAAAGTCTGATGCCGATGCATTCTATAGTCTGCTGTAACTTGCAACAGCCAGAGACAATCACACATCAGACGTCTTGATGAACAGCCGTCACTCCAACTTTGCTGGAAAGGGTCGTAGGCCCACCATTGTTCACCACACGTGGCCTGGTAGGGCTCTGCAGTGTATGTAAGAGCTCTTTAGAATGTAATAGCTGCTGAGTTTCTAAACGGGGGGGAATCACCCTCGACTTCACGGTATGACTATTTATATGTCCAAAGAGTGAGCAACAAAAAGACTGAAATACAAAAAAAGAAAGAACTTACAATGCCGACCGGCACTCCCCATGTCAGCTGAACATTGTAATAAAATAAGCCTCCAGTCTTTTATCTGCTCACCCGATGTTAGTGTCCAGAAACTTTTGCACTTCCTCTGCCGACTCAAAGAATTGGATTTTTTCGTTATGCCAAACCTTGAGACATGCAGGAAATTGTAGCGAGAATCTCACTTGCTTTGCAAAGAGCGTGGGGCAGACCAGGGAGAATTTCCTTCGCAAAGAAGAGACTTGTGCAGAATAATCCTGGAAGATGCGTATTTTTGTGGCATTGTAGATGAGATCTGGTGATTTGTGATAAGCTTGCATGACAGCTTGTTTGTGTGCAAAATTTAAAACTTTAGCTATCACTAGCAGTGGGCTCGTATCCCCATCCCTCCACTGACCTAATCTGTGAGCCCTCTCTATACGGAATGAGGCCTGGAGCTCAGTGAGGTGAAAGGATTCCAGCAGCCACTTTTCTAAGAAGGCGCCTAGATTTCTGTCCTCTAGTGTTTCGGGTAGGCCCATAAGCCGGATGTTCGATCTGTGCGCTCGATTTTCCAGATCTTCTAATTTCTCCAGGTTGTAGTTAGGCCATCATCTTCTAGGAACGCCACCCTGTCCTCGATTTGCTCGAATCTTGGGTTGAGTTCGTTTAGAGTAGAGCGGACTTCCGATATCTGGGCAGATATAGAGGCTAATTTTAGATCCAGTGCCTCCATTATTATGATTTTAAGGTTCTCCGGCATATTCATGGAGCCCTCCCTCGCGCCCTGTGTTTCAGGTGTAGCCGCCATCTTGGGGTCTGCCGGTTTCGCTTTTTTTTCTCTCCTTGCCAGTCCATATAGGCATTCCGGAGGGCAATCACTGCATATATGTGGTGATCGACATAAACTCTATGATCACCCAACTTTTTGCCCAATTCAGAGAGATTCCCTGTTGATAATTATTGAGAAACGGAGCGTGGCACCTGGAGCCCTGCCTGAGCACGTCTGCTCACGCTTACTGCATCATGTGGTCTCTCTAATTTTTAATTTATATATTTATATGTGTGAAGCTCTAATATTCCTAATGTTTAAATAGATTGTAAGAAATGCAGTACTAAGATACAGCATCTTTCTTCTTAGGTGCAAAAGTTTATAAGGAATTATTTATTTATCTAGGTCTGGCGTTAATTGTAAAGCAGTGCCTGGAAACTCTGCCATGCCTGGGACATAAATCACACCTAAATAGTGGCTGGCTTCCCAGACCTGACAACTGAAGGAAAAAAAATGTTGAATGTTTTCTTTTAAACTAGACCCTGCTTCGCGTTTCAATACAACTTGTGCACTGGTCATTTTTAGATAAAAAATGATTCAGAACCATTTAAAATAATTCTGAATGGAACAGTTTATTGGTTTTCTTTTTTTTTTCTTTAAATGTTTTTATTAGTAAATTTGCAATAGTACAAGATTACAATAATAACAGAAAATGAGGACCCAGTGCATAATATATACATCACGGATGACTATCATTATAGCGTGTATAAATGTAGAAAGAACAATAAAGAGCAATAAAGAAATAACACCGATAGTCCTGTGTCGGCCAGTAAGATCCACACACCATGGGATCCTTGCCCGGTTTAGCAATAATCGTTATATCTGCTGTGTTAGCGGAAGTGGAATCCCCTCTTTCAGTGACTTAAAAAATTTTGCTAGCACCGGTGCAAGCAGTGTGGTGAATTGTTGGTAAAATTGCCCTGAGTAGCCATCTAATCCCGGTGATTTTCCAGGTTTTAGTGCTTTGATGGCCGTTTGAATTTCTAATTCCGTAATATCCTTATTTAATATAAATTGCTGCGGGAGCTCTAATACATGAAGGTGGGAGTTCTCCAGATATCTGTCAATGGCAGTCTGAGTGATATTACCATCAGCTGAATACAACTCAGAGTAAAATTGTTGGAAACGCTGTCTAATGGATTTGTTGTCTGTTAACATGGTGCCCTCGGGACTTTTAATTTTAACGATAGTGGACTGATCTTGTCTGCGCTTTAACATATGGGCAAGGACTTTCTCGGCTTTATTACCTCCCTCAAAATATTTTTGTTGTGACCTTTCCAGCTGGTGTGCGATAACCACAGCGTCCAAGGAAGCTATGTGCATACGAATAGCTTCCATATCAGCAGTGTATCCCCTTCCTGAGGAAGGCTTGGATCTGTTACGGTACCCCGCGGTTGATTCTTATGTCTCCGCGGTCACTAAACACACTACGATCCCAGTCGAAGGGTCTACGGCCCTCAAGGATCCGCAGGACCATAAGTTGGAGTCACATATTAAGCGCATCCATGAATCCTTAGCTTTGGGGGTCCGGGCTACTTGCTGCAGTAGTCTCATGCTGCGTGCGGGCTTCCAGTGGGTTCAGCAGCTCCTTGGTGCACAGGCTCTTCCATCGGCAGAGGCGGAACAGGCGGAGCGTTTGGAGGCTGTCATAGCGTACGCGGCTGACGCGTTTTATGACCTGGTCCGGGCTCAATCCGGGTTCAATCCAAGGCGATGGCCTCGGCGGTATCGGCCCAGAGACTCCTCTGGCTTCGCAACTGGTCGGCTGATCAGTCTTATAAAGCTCGACTGGGTACCCTGCCTTTTAAAGGTAAAATGTTGTTTGGGGAAGATCTTGAGAAGCTTATGGAATCCTTAGGGAAAGATAAGGTCCATAGTCTCCCGGAGGACTGCCCCAAGCTTTCGCGCCTTCACGAGGCTCCTCCCGGGCTCAGTCCTGGTTGCAGTCCTTTCGCGGGCGCCGACCTTTTCGGGAGGGACAGCCTGCGCGTACCGCTCCCAAATCATCCGCCCAATGAAGGTCAGTTGACTCATTCCTCGGTTCCTTACCTCGGCGGCCGCCTGTCCTTATTTCTCGAGGAATGGGTCAAAATCACGTTGGACCAGTGGGTCCTCGACATTATCAGGGATGGCTACGCCCCCGAGATCGTCCGCATCCTTCCAGATCTGTTCCTCTTCTCGCCGTGCGGGCAGTCCAAGAGGGCCGCGGTAGAACAGACGCTGGCCAGGCTCCTGGATCTGGGGGCAGCGGTCCCGGTTCCGGAGAGGGAGCTTGGCGCCGGCCAGTATTCTGTTTACTTTATCGTTCCCAAAAAGGACAGGTCCTTCCGCCCGATTCTGGATCTCAAGCGGGTCAATCGCGCCCTGCAGGTTCCCCACTTCCGTATGGAAACCCTTCGTACAGTTATAGCGGCAGTCCGTCCAGGAGAGTTTCTCACCTCTCTCGATCTCGCGGAGGCATATTTTCACATCCCAATCCACCGCGACTACCAGAGGTATCTCCGGTTCCACATCCTCAATCACGACTTCCAGTTTCGGACACTTCCCTTCGGTCTTGCAACGGCGCCTCGTACTTTCACGAAGGTCATGGTGGTGGTCGCGGTGGCGTTGCGACGGGAAGGGATCCTTGTCCATCCTTATCTAGACGATTGGCTCATCAGAGCCAAGTCGGCGGCTTCCTGTCGACAGGCAGTGGATCGAGTGTTCACTCTTCTCTCCTCCCTCGGGTGGATAGTAAACTTCGCCAAAAGCAACCTTCAGCCTTCCCAGAAGTTAGAGTTCTTGGGGCCCACTTCGACACCCGTGCAGGCAAGGTATCTTTACCCCTCGCACGAGCTCTCAAGTTGATCGAGCAGATCCGAAACCTGGTGGCTCTGCCTTCTCCCACGGCCTGGGACTACCTGCAGGTCCTGGGTTCCATGGCCTCCACCATAGATCTTGTCTCTTGGGCTTTTGCTCATATGCGACCATTGCAGAAAGCTTTGCTGTCACGCTGGAAGCCGGTGTCGGAGCAGTTCCAGATGGTCCTTCCACTCTCCGCCTCTACAGTCGATGATTTGAAGTAGTGGCTCTACCTACCGCATCTCCTTCGGGGGATGCCTCTCGAAGCTCCGCAGTGGACAATAGTCACCACAGATGCCAGCCTTTCGGGTTGGGGTGCGGTTTGCCTCTCCCAGTCCATTCAAGGCGTCTGGAATCCAGCTCAATCTCGCTGGCACATCAATCGTTTGGAGACCTTGGCAGTGCACCTGGCTCTTCAGGAGTTCCTTCCTCTCCTCTGCGGCAAGGCGGTGAGGGTACTCTCCGACAACTCCACCGCGGTGTCTTACATCAACCGCCAGGGGAGTACTCGAAGCCCCCTGGTAGCTCTGGAAGCGAGTCTTCTCCTCTCCTGGGCGGAACTTCATCTGCAATGCCTAGCGGCCTCCCACATTGCGGGCAAGAAGAACATTCAAGCGGATTTCCTCAGCCGGCAAGTTCTCGATCCGGGAGAGTGGGAACTCTCGGAGGCGGCCATGGCTTTGATAGTGACCAGGTGGGGTCCTCTTCACCTCGATCTCATGGCGACTCTACGCAATGCCAAGGCCAATCGGTTCTTCAGCTGCTGGAGGGAGCACGGATCGGAGGGCGTGGACGCGCTAGCTCTGTCCTGGCCGTCGGGAGTACTCCTGTACGTGTTCCCTCCGTGGCCGCTGGTGGGGAAAGTTCTAAGAAGAATCGAGCTCCACCGGGGTCCGGTCATTCTCGTAGCTCCCGAGTGGCCGCGAAGACCGTGGTTCGCGGATCTCGTCAATCTGGCGTCGGACGGGCCCTTGCGTCTCGGTCACCTACCTCGTCTTCTCCAGCAGGGACCTGTATTTTTCGACCAGGCCGATCGCTTTTGTCTAGCGGCCTGGCTTTTGAACGGCGACGCCTGAGGCGCAAGGGTTATAGAGAAGAGGTTATCTCCACCCTCCTTCGAGCGCGGAAGCAATCTACTTCCCTGGCCTACATACAGGTCTGGAAGGTTTTTGAGTCTGTTTGTGCGGAATCAGGCTCCTCTATCCGCTCTGCTTCGGTCCCAACGATTCTTTCTTTCCTCCAGAATGGTCTTTCTAAGGGCCTCTCGTTCAGCTTGCTCCGCGTTCAGGTCTCTGCGCTTGGCTCTCTCCTAGGGCCCGTGGACGGTCACCCTCTTGCGAGTCATCCCGACGTGGTTCGGTTTCTCAGGGGTGTTCGACATCTTCGTCCTCCCTCTCGAGCCACTTGTCCGTCGTGGAGTCTCAATCTGGTCCTTCGGGTGCTCTGTGTGGCTCCCTTCGAACCTCTATGCCACGCTACGCTCAAGGATCTTACGCTTAAGACCGTTTTCTTGGTCTCTATCTCCTCTGCGCAGCGAATTTCTGAGATCCAGGCATTGTCTTGCCGGGAGCCCTTCCTGCGATTCTCCGATTCTGGGGTATCTCTCAAGACTGTGCCCTCCTTTTTGCCCAAGGTGGTTACCTCCTTCCACGTCAATCAGTCGGTAGAGCTCCCAGCATTTTCTGAGGTGGATCTTGCAGGCCCCACTGGCGGGGATCTCCGTCGGTTGGATGTTAAACGGGTCCTGCTTCGCTATCTTAAGGTTACTAATGACTTCCGTCTCTCGGACCATCTCTTTGTTCTCTGGAGTGGTCCTAACCGTGGTAAGCAAGCTTCTAAAACCACTATTGCCCGGTGGTTGAAGGAGGCGATCTCTTCGGCCTATCTCTGTCAAGGTCGTCCCATTCCTGAGGGTCTGAAAGCTCATTCTCTTCGCTCTCATGCTACTTCTTGGGCGGAGAGTCAAGCTGTTTCTCCGCAGGAAATTTGCATGGCCGCCACTTGGACATCCTTGCATACTTTTGCTCGACACTACCGTCTGGATGTTCACGCTCCGGTGTTCGGTTCCTTTGGGTGGCAAGTGCTTCGAGCGGGACTGTCTCGGTCCCACCCGGTTTAGGGAAGCTTTGGTGCATCTCACTGTCTGGACTGATCCTGGTACGTACAGGGAAAGGAAAATTAGTTCTTACCTGATAATTTTCGTTCCTGTAGTACCAAGGATCAGTCCAGACTCCCTTCCCTGTTTGTTATTATGTCTGTCCTCTCGAAGCTTTTATTGTAGGTTCACAGTTTCTCAAATGGGCATGGAGTAAGATTACTGAGCAATTACACCAGAAGTCTTGGTCTTCTGCCCATACCAAGTATATTCAAGAGCGTATAAGTTCCATGGGTTCTATTGTTGCTCTGTTGAGCTTTACTATTACTTGCTTGACCCTAGTTTGGGTTCTTTGTTTTTATGCTTTGACAGTCGTTATACTGACGGGTTTAGTGTACAGGTTCTCCCCTTAAAGGGACATCCTCACAATTCTGGTCTGTCTCCACCTGCTGGATAAGGGACATAACCCACTGTCTGGACTGATCCTTGGTACTACAGGAACGAAAATTATCAGGTAAGAACTAATTTTCCTGTATAATTCCTAGACTACGGAAAGCGTGATCTCCATATATCAAGAACTCCTAAATTGTGCATTAAGAGTTTGAGCTCCTTTCTAGCCACTTTGGAGTCTGAGCTAACGCCTGTGGAAGTGTCTATTCTAGGATTAAGTGTTAAGTTAAAATCCCCACCTAAAAGCAGACTGCCTTCTATTCTGGGAGCTAGAGTTTGATTTATAGACCTATAAAATTCTGCTTTGTGAGAGGTAGGCCCATAGATAGATATCAATGAAAAGAGTTCCCCCCTCCCCCCTGAGAAATTTTTAGCATTAGCATTCGTCCAGTGGGGTCTGCATAAAGATCCTTGAACTCAAAATGGAGACCTTTGTGGATCAAAATCCCTACCCCGGAATATTTAGAGGAGGGGGTGGCTGCTGCCCAGTATTGGTAGGGGATTTAAGATGTTTCATCAGGCCGAGATAGAGTTTCCTTAAATGGGTTTCTTGTAAGAATACCACATCTACCTGCAAGCGATCTAGCTCTTTGAAGAGCAGCCTTCATTTTCTTGGGATGTTAAGCCTCTTGATATTAAGAGAAAAGAATTAAAATGTAGCCATTAGTAAAAATCCACCCTCTGCCCTTCTCGCCCAATTACTGGGCTTCGCCCTATAGACGTACCTCTCATCCTAGTATACAAAATAACCTTCATCAGATCAAACATTGTTCCCTTCCCCTCCCCCCCCCCCCCCCCACCCATCATAACCAGAAGCATGAGCCACATGCTCCAAAAAGACATGGAGGAAGTCTCTTGTCTCTCCTCAGGGCACCTTGCTCGGGTGCTAATTTTCAAATAACAAAAACTGCCATTCTAGCAGTCAAACCGCTGAGCATACACCATTCAGTCACTCCGGGGCCTCACTCTGATCACCATCATCCGGATTTCTCTTCAGTCTCCACCAGCCCTTGGGGACACATTGCCAGTGGGGTTGCTGGGTGATAGCATTCGCTATGTTGGACCGTTCTCCCTTCGCTGGTGGAGGGGCATCGATTCTGATTCCTGCCTCCTTTAAGATCCTGACGGCCTCCATCACTGTCTTGGCTCTGTGGGTGGCTCCCTGTATCATAAAAGATAATCCCCCAGGGAAAAGCCATCGATAGCGTATGTTTGCCTCTGTGAGCTTAATGGTAACACAGTGAAATTCCTGGCATCTTTTCAGGGTGGCTGAAGAGAGGTTGGCAAATATGGTGATATCATGGCCTTCCCAGAGCCATGTGTGCTGGCGGCAAGCGATATTGTAAATTCTCTCCTTGAGGGCATATGAGTGAAAGCATGCTACTATGTCTCTTGGCCTGTTTGCTATCCTGGGCCCCAGAATTCTGTGTGCCCGCTCGATTGTAATATTAGGTGTAGCTGCCTCCGCTGTAGCACCCTCACTTTCAAGGAAAAAAGAGGAAATTTTCCTACCACAGCAATGCAATCAGCATAGTCCTCAGACTCAGGCACTCCCCTGATTCTTATATTGCTTTGCCTGCTGCAGTTTTCAATGTCCTACATTTTATCTGCTAGAGTGCGGTATGTGTCTTGTAGGTCATGGTGACTTTTCTGCAGGCTAATCCAACCTTCACCTTGGGTGTCAAGTCTGAGTTCAGCTTTATCTATCCGCCAACCTAATTCTGCCGTTTCTTCCTGCATTTCTGCAATGAGTGCAGTTATCTCCGACTTATAGTTTTTAATATCCTGTCTTAATTCTATGAACCACCCTCTCATTTCCGTTCGGGTGGGAAATTCGCAGTTTAGGGTAACCGGATCGCCATTACCTTCGTCGGTCTCCACAAGTGGGTCCTCAGACGCCATATTGGATTTCCCCGGAGTCGGAGTCGTCGCCGCCGCGTGTATATGAGAACTTTCGCAGATCAGAAACCTTTCGCTTGGTGGTCATCCCCTGTGCGTCTGGGTGCTCTAGAAGTGCCGGTAAGTTGGTAAAATTTGCAAAAGCTGCTAGAGGGCACGATAAAGCTCGAGGTGCACGAGGAGCAGGAAAATCAAGCTGCTCGCATGAGAGTGACGTCACTTCCTCTCTGTTTTCTTTTTTTTTAAAAGGTAAAGGGGAACTGAGACCATGTCACTGGCCAGTCCCTAGATTAATGTTAATACATTCTTGGTCTGAGCTCCGGTTTCCTGTTAGCTGAGAGCTGAAATGGTTATCTGTTAATCCAGTTTGTTTGCTGTCCACAGTTGGCTTTTGCAGAGAATACTGGTGGACTGATGTCACTGCAGGAGTATATATACTGCTTTGCTCCATCTCTATCTGCTGTTAAGTTGCATAACCCACTTGTTCTGGCTCCACCTGCCTATAATAAATAAAAGGAAATTATCAGGTAAGTAGTAATTTCTCAGTTGTTGTGCCCATCGGGCACAACAACTGAGTTAGATGTCTCTTGGTCCTCTTTTGTGTTGGGTAGCAGCCTGTAGCTAAGGATTCGCCCATGTATGAGGACTACCGTCCTCTGAGAAAGCAGAGTTACTTACCTGTAACAGGTGTCTTCAGAGGACAGCAGGAAACAGTCCTCACGAAACCCGCTTGCCACCACACAGAACTGGGTTTCTCCAATTTATTTTAATTATAATTCTGTGATACAGGACTGGAGAGGGACTCCACATGGTATAGGGTATGCTCAGTGTGCTTAGTCAAAGTTCTAGAAACTTTGATATACGTTTTCTGCATTGGGGCTCTATCTGATGATGTCATCCATGTGTGAGGACTAATATTCTGCTGTCGTCGGAATTACAGGTAAGCAACTTTGCTTTCTTCATGGTTTTTTTTGGTAGCAGGTGTGGAAAGTGATACTTGATGATAACTTGTGTTCCTGGCAAAACAGTATAGATTTGTTAAAAAGTACACTGCAATGTGAAATTAAGTCTCTGTAATGGAGTGCTAGGCTGGAATCAGGATACACTCCCACAGGAGTGATACAGGACTGCAAGGCTGGGCAGGCAGGAAAATCTTGAGTAGGCTGCAAAGTAGAGATTAACCCCCCATGCAAAGTAGAGATTAACCCCCCATACAATTAAATATAGGCACTGTCGTTTGCCCACCTGGAACACTCCAAAAAGACTGTTCACTCCTAAACAAAATTTTCACAAAAGCATTTGCATCACCTGAATGCACAATAATCATAGGGGACTTACATGTAGACAGCATACCTAAAACAGCAGCAAGTGAAATCTTAGATGCTATGTAAGCAATGGGCTGGTCACAATTTATAGCCAACTCAACTCACAAAGCAGGACACATCCTTGACCTAATATTCGCTAATCACAATAACTGCACAATCAATCCATCCCACTGCATACTACCCTGGTTTGACCACCAACTAATAAAAGCAGAAATATCCCTCCTCAACACACAGAAAACAATATCATGTTAATCATTCACATACAGAAAAAATACAGAACCGAAAATACTTGGAGACTATAAAAAAAAAAAATAAATAAAGATAACATCTCAGTTTTGATAATGCCTCTTCAGCTTTTGACTCCTGGGATAATATCAATGTAAATAGCAGATACCTTATGCCCAGTCCAGAAAAAAATGTTCCAAAAAGAACGCAACACCTCTAAGCATAAAAAACCTTGGTATAATGAAGAGCTAAGACAAACTAAACAAATGCTGAGAAAATCTGAAAAGCACTGGCAGAAAGACCATCTACGGAATCCCTAGAAAATACAAATTCAATTTAACAAAATACCATGAACAAATCAATAAAGCAAAAAAAGACTATTACGCTAATTCGATTCATGGTTTAATATTTCTCATGTGAACACCACAAGTGCAAGAAGAGTAACTTAGTCCAAGTTTTCTTCTAAAGCTTATTTTATTAAGTCTTTGTATAGCGGCAACTCCACTGTTTAAAATTACAGAAGTTCGGGTCCCCCGACACGGACCCGTGTTTCGCCATAGCTGCCTCGGGAGGGACATGGGCTTCAAATAATTCTGTGAACAAATATATAATAAGGGACTAAGTAAAAATAAGCATGCATACCGACGACATAACAACTTACTTAAACATTTAAAGATACAGACATACCCGTATGTTTCAAGGTGATCTTTTGGCAGGGAGCTCATAGTAAAATGGAGTACTGGAGTTTTAAAGCCTTTGAAAAAGGCGCCAACGAGTCCACCAATCAATCAGGTCAATACAGTAAAGTGCGGCCACGGATACCCTGTTTCTAACCCGCCTTTTACTCACAATTTGGCCGCCTTAGCCCAACCCACGATCCACTATCCCCTTTAACCCATTCTTACTGCCTCTTTAAATCAACAAGTAACCCCTTCCGCCCGCGGTATGTATATGAGATGTAAATGATCGGATTAGCTATTCCCCCCCCCCCCCCCCCATTCAGTAACGCGCGCCCCGACTATCGCCTTTTTAACCTGCAGTTTAGCCGCGCGTTTAACCTGCTAACTTACCGCCTACCCTTACCCCTGCGTTAGAGGCAGGGGTAAGGGTAGGTGGCAAACTTTCCCCCAGCCCTCGCTCACCTGGCCTGGCCTGTGAGCAAAAAAGGGGCAGCCCAGTCCTCTCTACCCTCCTCCCGAAGCAACGAAAGCGAAAAAGGAGAAAAGCGACATGTGAAGTGTAACTTACTTTTCTTGCAGCCCTCCTCCGGAGATGCACCGCGGCTCCCCTGCCTCCCGGGGGCTGCCCTCTGCCTTGCGGGGACAGCACGGCGGCGAAAAGACAGAACGGCGGCGAAAAGACAGCATGTGTGACATCACGCCTTGAGCGCCAAATTGCACGCACAGGCTGAATGCATGCAGGAGAAGTGGCCGCAGCTGGAGCGATCATGTCAGAGGGCCCTTGCAGGCATCCATCTTCGCCGTGCGGGGCCGTTTTCGCCGCTGGCTGCCCCCGGGAGGCAGGGGGCAGCCCCCGGGAGGCAGGGGAGCCACGGTGTGTCTCCAGAGGAGGGCTGCAAGAAAATTAGGTTATACTTCACATGTCGCTTTTCTCCTTTTCTCCTTTTTCGCTCCTTTTTCGCTTTCGTTGCTTCGGGAGGAGGGTAGAGAGGACTGGGCTGCCCCTTTTTCGCTCACCGGCCAGCTTTCGTTGCTTCGGGAGGAGGGTAGAGAGGACTGGCAATCCCTAGCGTAGGAGAACCGTCCACTTCCTGGTACCTGTCATTTCAAATGTCATTTGAAATGACAGGTACCAGCGCACCCAGGTTACTGTATAGACGCTGTATAGCGCTCTATACAGTAAAATGGATTGCGTGGGCCTAACCCTTCTCGGACGCTTCTTGGACGTGGCTTGCATTTGCAAGCTATTTAAATACAGTATCGAGCGGTAGGTGAGCCGGACTGTGCGTGCGGCAAACGCGGGTCCGCCAGGCACTAACGCAGCTCTTCCTACCGCTCCTTACTGTATCGGCCCGAATGATTGGTGGACTCGTTGGACTCGCTCCCTGCCAAAAGATCACCTTGAAACATACGGATATGTCTGTATCTTTAAATGTTTAAGTAAGTTATGTCGTAGTATGCATGCTTATTTTTACTTAGTCCCTTATTATATATTTGTTCACAGAATTATTTGAAGCCCATGTCCCTCCCGAGGCAGCTACGGCGAAACACAGGTCCGTGTCAGGGGACCCGACCTTCTGTAATTTTAAACAGTGGAGTTGCCGCTATACAAATTATATAAAGACTTAATAAAATAAGCTTTAGAAGAAAACTTGGACTAAGTTACTCTTCTTGCACTTGTGGTGTTCACATGACATTGATGTTATGGGCAAATTTTTGCTCAGTGTATCTCTGGAATTAATATTTAACTCAAAATTACTATTTAAAACAGTGAAAAACCTAATCAAGGTCCCATCTACATCAATCTCAAATAACCACAACTTCGCAAAGAACTCCTGCAATGAATATGCTACATTGCAACTAGACAAAATCAATAGGTTGAACACACAATTCTCCACCGACATACCAACAAAATAACAGGAAGAAAAACATGGGCAAACAAAATGGAACACATTCGACACAGTATCAAAACTCGAAACTAACCAAATTACAGAAATTAGATCTGCTATCCACCCACTGGACTCAATCCCTGTAAGTTCCCTGAAAACAGTACACAACGTAATAACTCCAAAATCACAACTATGATCAGCTACTCGCTGTCAGAAGGATTGGTCTCAGATAGAGCAAAACAAGCTGTGATTAAACCAATCCTAAAAAATAAAACTGGCAGAATTGATGATTGGGACAGTTATTGGCCAATTTCCAACCTGCCTTTCATCCATAAAGTCCTAGAAAAAGCAGTGCTATCACAATTAGAAAGCTACTTAGAAGACGACAATATTCTCTATCCATCCAATTCTGTTTCAGAAAAGAATACTCAACAGAAACCCTACTCATTTCCTTAACTGTCCCAATACTACAGGGATTTGACAATGATGAATCCTGTATCCTGATACTTATTGATCTTACAGCAGCCTTCAACACCATAGTCCGACTATTTTCTCAACTGATTGCTGTGCAATCAGTTGAGAAAAATTGGAATAGACGGAAAGGCTATTGATTGGTTCTCTTCCTTCCTAGCAGATAAATCATTCCATGTCAAATTCGACAATCACTTCCCAATTGATACAGATGTCCCCTAGGGATCAGCACAGTCGGCCATACTATTCAACATGTATATGCTACCTCTATGTATATTACTAGCAAAACTAGGGATTAACTTCTTCTTATATGGAGATGGCATACAATTCTACATACTTGTTCTATCCCCAGCAGTGGGTACATGTCTGTATCTGTATATACTGTAGTTTAACTGTGTCTAGTGCAGCCCTCCCTTCTGAGGATTCTTGATACTGAAACACTTTTTGTAACCCATGAAAGTCTGAGCCTTGCCTTTAAGAGGAGCCTTTGCCCTTAAGAGAAACTCCCTCCCCCCTTCACTTTCTCTCACTATCGGAAGAGCTTGAATGCCCCTCAATCTAACTTGAGTCTTCCTAGGTGCCTTATAGGCTCAAGGGACTGCCCTTCATGCTCCCTCTGTGTCACATGGTTCTTAGGCTCGCTGCCATTGGACCTTGTCCCCTGCCCCCAGTTTGTGGAGGCGTTTCCTTTAGCAGCTCTCAACGAGAGTTCAGTTCACCCCACGCTTTCTTCTGAGGCAGTAGCGCTCTGTAAAACTCCCTGAAACTCCTCTTGCTGCCGCCTTCTGAAGACTAAATCAGCCTCATATCCCTCATGCTTCCTACCTCTACCATAAACCAACTTCTGCAATATAAAGACCTCCTTCTCCCTCCTGCTACCCTGTCTCCAGTTACCAGAGATCTTTGCCTTGGAGCTTACGTTTGAGATGCAACAATTGTAAGTATAATCTACCTGTACAATAAATAATTTCAAACTTAAAGAATCTTTGTCTTGAGGACTGATTAGAGAAAAGGTTTAGCTCCCTGGATGGCAAACTTGGATGTCTGCCTGATCCAGAACAGTAAAAACTCATTTCAAACAGGAAGATAGTAAAAGGTGAAAGGCCAGTGAGCTGGAAAGCATTTTTAAAAGAACTGTATGCAGTGCAATGAAACAGGAACCCTATCCCCAAAGCACAGTGTGGCAGGGAAGTCTGCACTGAGCAGAAATCGTTAAAGACCTGAATAAGCTGAATAAGCTGTGGTGAGAGACCAGGGAATCAAATATAAAAACCCTAAGATTGTGAAAATTTATACTTTCGGAACTGACTTTGAGTTTGCAAAGCATTAAAGAAGCAAACGCAGATGTAAAATGAGCCTATGCTACAGGCAAGGTATACAAAGAGCAATCCCGCCAGAATTCAAACACTAGACAAAAGTCTTAATGACAGTCGTTAAGCTCATTCAAGCTTCCCTCTTGCCGAGCAAGGAATTTCTCACCTGTAAGCAGCTCGCCCCTCCCTTTGCTATGCTCCTGCAGACTAGAAGCAGAGAGCAATTAGTTGCCATAGATACCAGATCTGCTGACTCTACAGACAGGGCAGCGAGAAGACTAAAAAAACAGTGATTGCGAAAGCTGCTCTGCCCCTCCCCCATCTGTCACACATTTGCCACCGAAGGTTGCTATAGATACCAGATTTCTGCTGACTCCAGAGAAAGGGAACAGAAAGCCCGAGGCAAACTTCCCTGAAGTGTTAGCTAGCCTTGCCCCTCTGCTTCTAAAGCAATTCAAAGTTTATTCCCTTTAACTCAGTGGCTGAAAAAGAGTGTTTGCTGTCGACATGGCTGAAGCAGCAATACAGGAAGACAAAGGCACCTTGAAACAGCTAGCAGAAGCCATTGAATTAAGAGATGACACAGAGCAAAAAGGGAGAGATGCTGAAGGAGGGGATAAAAGCAATAATTTGAAGAGATTATCTAAGCCAATAGAGAAAGCTGTGCAGAGATATGAGGCAAGAAGACAGAGGCATGAACACAGGATAGCGAGAGAGTGGCATAGTATAGAGCAAGAAAGGGAGAAGGTCACAGAGAGCCCCACCAATCTTAAGTACCATATAGAACAGCTGCAGCTTTGTTCCCAAACCTATCGGCTCATCACAGAAGAGTATCTCGAGTTCTTAACACGAACTAACACTGCAGAAAGCCTTGAAGAAAAAGGCCGCCAACAGAATTTACGCCAGAGAATGGTAATGGATACCATTAACAGTGCAGAAGTAAGCGATTCAATAAGCGAGGTTGACTCTCAGCACTCTTACACCTCTAAGTATACAAAGGGGTCCGTAAGGACACACGGGTCAAGATACTCTAACCATTCTCAGCTCAGTCGCTCTCCAAAAGAAAGAAGTCTCGAGCAGCCATAGCACGCATTCAGTATGCTGAACAAAAAGCAGCCCTTAAGAAAAGTGCTCAGAATAAAAGAACAACAGAAGGCCGCTGCTGCCGCTGAAGCGCACAGAAAGGCTGAATTAGATATCGCCTTGGACATGTTGCGGCAGAGAGAAGAGGCAGCATCCTTCGAAGCTGAAGCTAAGGTATTCGATGCGGCCCTAGGCCAAGACAGTGGGGAAGACCCACTCAGTTCCATGGTCCAGCAGGACACGGCCCAGTGGACGCTTGAGTACATCAGTCACCCTCCAACTCACGCCAGCGCCAAAACGCCACCTCCCTCAGAGCAACCCTTGCATCATGGGAGAGCAGACTCTTCCTCACAAATGGCTGGCTTGACCAAAGAAATCAGACTTGAAACGCAAAATGCCACGAATGCTGAACGCCATGGCAGTGATCCACCGGCTCTGAATTACGCGAATGCATGGCAGTCAACTCACGCGCCAAGCACACACCCCAAGGAAAACACTTCCGTGCAACCATGGATCCCAGCGTCCTGTGGGGATTGGGAACGAGAAAGAGAGCTAAGCAACTACACCCAAGAGGGGCTCCAATTGAGTACCCTATGCCAAAACAGATTAACCACGGCCCATGCCAATGTACAACAAGTGACGTGCACAGTCAGCCACAAGACACCCACCCATCCAAGACCCTACTGCCTTTCAGAACGAGTCTTCAAAAAGAGAAGACTTAGCAAGGTACATGACCCACTGAGAATTCATAACTGCAGGGCTTTTTGAGTTCAATGACCATCCTGAGAGTTACAGAGCATGGAAATCTGACTTCCAAGATGTTGTGAAGGATATGAGATTGTCTCCGAAGGAAGAGATAAACTTGATGGTAAATGGTTGGGACATGAATCAGTCAAAAACGTGTGAGGATTAAAAAACGTCTACCCATGTGATCCTTTTACAGCGCTAAAAGAGGTATGGGAGAGACTTGGGCGATATTATGGGGACCCAGTTGCCATAGAGAATGCGTTATTTGAGAAAATGGAAGACTTTCCAGAAATATCCAGTAGAGATAACCGGAAGTTACAAGAATTGTGAGATCTCCTCCAAGTGATAGAGACAGCTAAGGCTGAACTCATTTATCTGAGTCTCAACCTTCTGGACACATCACGAGGCACAAACACCATCATAAACAAACTGCCATGTGATATACAAGATAAATGGGCATCTTATGGGCATCTCATGGTACAAAGAAGACCACAAAGGGTACCCACCTTTCCATGTCTTCACAAAGTTCATATGAGATTTAGCAAAGCGTAGGAACGACCCTAGCTTCTCATTCAGTATACATGAAATACACAGAATCAGCCACCGAGTGGGTGCGCGGCCAACCAGTAAGCACAGCGGCAGCAGGAAGCCCATCTCTGTGCACAAAACGGAAGTGTCACCCGCAACACCTACAGCGGATCAACTTCCTAGTATGTATAGAGCAGAGAATCCAGCCTGACAGTGTCCAATACACAAGAAACCTCACCCACTCAGAAAGTGTCGAGGATTCAAAGGGAAACCTCTAAAAGAGCGCAAAGAACTGTTAAAAAAGTACTTAATCTGCTACCGGTGCTGTTCTTCAATTAACCACATGGCTAAAGACTGTAAATTAGTCATTAAGTGTTCAGAGTGCGGGAGTGACCAACATGATAGCGCCCTGCACCCTGACAGAGCAAAACTTCATCCTCTGAGAACCTCACACCCTAGTTCAAACCACGGCAGGGAGGAAAGGGCAGAACCAAACGCCAGAACCTGAAGTGATCCCCAAATCCACACAAGTGTGCGGGAGAAATAACAACGGGAAATCCTGCACCAAAATATGCTTGGCTAGAGTGTATATCAAGGAGCAACCTGAGAAGGCAGTCAAAATGTATGTCATCATAGATGAGCAGAGCAACAGATCCCTGGCAAGGCCAGAATTCTTTGACTTGTTTGATATCCATGGCCAGTACTCTCCGTGCAACCTCAAAACCTGCTCACGGGTTACCTGAATGACAGGGAGGAGAGCAAGCAGATATGTAATAGAGGCGATCAACGGCAGCAACAAGTCAAACTTGCCCATGCTCATGGAGTGCGACCAGATGCCTGACAACAGAGATGAGATTCCTACACCAGAAGCCGCTCTGTACCTTCCTCATCTAAAGTCCATAATGCATCATCTCCCACAACTAGATCCAGAAGCAGAAATCCTACTGTTATTGGGCAGAGACACACCAGCACTGATCAAGGTCCTGGAGATATGTGATGGCCCGCCAACCGCTCCCTATGCTTACCGACTTTCCTTGGGATGAGTGATAGTCGGCGATGTCTGCTTGAATCGAACAAGGAGAGCAAGTGTTCATGCATACGCTACGAGTGTCTTAGAGAATGGACATCCTACTCTATTTGAACCATGTCCTAATCATCTAAGCACCAAGGAATTCTTAAGCTGCGAGGAACTGAATCTCAATTCAGCTGCCAGTCAGATCACCTCCCCATCAGATGTAGAAGAACATCTAGGGGACTCAGTGTTTCAAATCACCAAGGATGATGACAAGCCTACTCTCTCTGTAGAAGACAGATAATTCTTAAGAATTATGAATAAAGAGTTCTTTATAGATGAATCAAATAGCTGGGTGGCTCCTCTACCATTCCAGACACCCAGACCTCGACTCCCTAACAACAGAGAAAGAGCACTCTCACGACTTATGTCACTGCGGAGAACTCTGGAAAGGAAACTGGAGATGAAACAACACTTCATTAACTTCATGAACGACAGGTTGGACAATAGCCACGCAGAGCTAGCTCCACCCTTAAGGGATAATGAAGAGTGTTGGTACTTGCCTGTTATGGTTATGTGTGTTGTGGTGGATCCTTGGGTGCTGTGGAGATGACCATGCCCATGGGGAGGAGCCCTGTGAAGAGCCACAGCACTGGGCTAGACTCGTACTACACAAAACACAGTTAGTTCTTTATTAGACAGCTTGAAGAGAGCCACCAGGTGGCAATAGTGAGGCAGTCCATAGTTGCAGTCTCAGGGACCTCGGCAGAGGGAGCCCTTCTCTCCTAGATGATGTCAGGAGGTTCCGCAGCAGGCCTCCCAGTGAGGAGATACTATGGATGAGAGAGACTGAGAGAGTACTCACTAGGTTTTTGAAGATATGCGATTCCACCAGGTATGTTGGAGATGGTACAGGCACGGAGGCAGGGAGAGCAGGCCCTCGAGGAGCAAGTACCTGTACCCTGTAAGACACCTGAAATAAAGCAGAGGGCCCCCGAGGAGCGGGTACCCAGGTTAGCAGTTACCTCGAAGGGCAGGGAGAGAGCTTCCTGCAGCAGCACAGAAGCGGCAGAGTAGCGTAGACAAGAACAGATTTGAGTCCTTGCTAACTCAACGAGCTAGCAAATTAGTGAAGGTAATATACCCGAATGGTGTGACGTCAGTATGAGGGAACGCCCTCGAGGTTTGCGCCAAGGGTGGTACAAAGACGTGGGATGCGCGCATGCACCCTAGTAGGTATCCAGGAGGAGCAATGACGGAAGGCTGTACCATAGCCGTTCTGGGGACGCCAGAGAGGTCGGCTTATAGACGCGGTGGTAGCCATCTTTCCCAGGTAAATGGGAGGAGCTGAACGGACCGACGGACGCAACACTGCTTACCTTTGAAGTGTACCATCAGCAGAAACCGGGCCAGATCCGGTTCGTCTTAGATTCCAGTGCGCAGTTTCGCGGAGTCTCACTCAACAAGATGCTTCTCACGGGACCTGACATGATCAATAACTTGTTAGGGGTAGTGATCCGCTTCAGAAAAGAAGCAGTCGCTGTGACAGCCGACATTCAACAAATGTTCTACTGCTTTGTCGTTCACCAAGACTACAGAAATTACCTAAGATTCCTGTGGTACTGTGACAACAACATCAATAAGGAGATTGTGGAATACCTGTTGCGAGTGCACGTCTTCGGTAATAGTCCATCACCTGCAGTAGCCACATATGGGCTCAGAAGGTCAGCCCAAGAAGGAGAAAAAGAGTACAGCGCAGATGCCAGACACTTTGTGGAAAGGGACTTCTATGTAGATGATGGACTAAAGTCCTTACCTACTGCAGAGGAAGCAATCGATTTAATAAGGACGACACAAGCAGTGCTGGCAGGCACCAATCTAAGTCTCCACAAAATAGCCTCAAAAGTTCTGAAGTAATGAGAGCATTTCCTTCAGATGATCATGCCAAACACTTAAAGAACTTTGACCTGAGAGTGGACACACCTCCTCTCCAATGAAGCCTTGGATTAAATTGGGACGTAAAGAGAGACGTCTTCATATTCCAAGTCTCAACCCAAGATAAATCGTATACTCGCTGAGATGTCTTGTCCATAGTCAACAGCCTGTATGATCCAATGGGGTTTGTGGCTCCAGTCACGATACAAGGAAGAGCCTTGTTAAGAGAACTCTCATCAAGTACTACCGAGTGGGACACCCCACTACCTCAAGCAATGAAGCCAGAATGGGAAAAATGGAAGAGCTCCCTAAAAGTGCTCGAACAGTTCCACATACCACGCACTTATGTCCCAACACCACTCAATACAGCCAGCCGCAAAGAGGTCTGCGTTTTTTCTGATGCATCTGTGAAGGCCATAGCTGTGGTAGCCTTTTTGAGAGTGACAGATGCAGAAGGAACAGTGCGTGTGGGCTTCATCTTCAGCAAAGCCAAGTTAGCACCACAGCCTAACCACACCATACCATGTCTAAAATTATGCGGAGTGGTGCTAGCAGTGGAAATAGTGGAGTTAATAACAGCCAAAATGGACATGCAAATTGATGCTATCCATCTTTACATGGACAGCAAAGTAGTACTGGGCTACATCTACAACCAGACAACAAGGTTCCATGTATACGCTCAACTCTGGGGTTCAGCCACTCAGACCCGCTCCGACTGTGGAACCATCTTCATAGGAACCGATAAAGAATTGAACATTGCATCTGTCAAGATTGACTATCCTACCTCTGTGATTAGAAATGTATTCAATCCACCCCATTCTTCACATGGGAGGATCATGGGAGCGCAAGATTGGGATGGCACGCCAAATTCTTGACGCCATGCTAACAGAAACCAAGCCAACTCAACTCACCCATGAAGTCTTAACCACACTTCTGGCAGAAGTGGTAGCCATCATAAATGCAAGACCGCTAGTTCCAGTGTCATCCGACCCTGAGTCGCCACTGATCCTAACTCCAGCCATGCTTTTAATGCAAAAGACTATTAACATTCCTGTGCCACATGGAAACTTTGACGGCAAAGAGCTCCACAAGTATCAATGGAAACAAGTCCAACAGCTTGCCAACTCATTTTGGAGTCGTTGGAAGAAAGAGTACTTGCTTCGATACTGGAGAGCTGGCAAGTGGCAATCCAGCAAGCCCAATATCTGAGAAAGTGACCTCGTCCTTCTCAAAAACAGTCAAGCCCAACGCAACAGCTGGCCTCTGGGACTCGTCGTCAAGACTTACCCCGGAAACAATGGACTTGTTCGCAAGATTGAAGTAAAGACTGTGAACCAAGGGACAGCCAAGATCTTCTACAGGCCCATCAATGAGGTGGAAAAACAAAAACCAGACCGATGCCTTGGAAAGGATTTTATTCAATTATTATTGAACATGACTCTTTCTCTCTTTGTGTTGTCTGTCTCTCATTTCAGCTTGGTGAAACCCTCTGAAGAAGACATCACCCTGGATGACTGAGAGACCGAGATGATCATGAACCTCCCTGAACGTCGAAAGATCCAGTTATAATGAACTTTGCACTGTTGCATAATGATATAAGAACTGATATATTGGTATCTTGCGATACCAGATGGGGAGTGTTCTGCCCCAGCAGTTGGGTACATGTTTGTATCTGTCTATACTGTAGTTTAACTGTGTCTAGCGCAGCCCTCCCTTCTGAGGATTCTTGATACTGAAACACTTTTTGTAACCCATGATAAGTCTGTGAGCCGAGCCTTTGCCCTTAAGAGAAGCTCCACCCCCCCCCCCCCCCTCCACTTTCTCTCACTCGGAAGAGCTTGAATGCCCCTCAATCTAACTTGAGTCTTCCTAGGTGCCTTATAGGCTCAAGGGACTGCCCTTCATGCTCCCCCTGTGTCACATGGTTCTTAGGCTCGCTGCCATTGGACCTTGCCCCCAGCTTGTGGAGGCATTTCCTTTAGTAGCTCTCGACAAGAGTTCAGTTCACCCCACGCTTCCTTCTGAGCCAGCAGCGCTCTGTAAAGCTCCCTGAAACGATTTAGTTTTTACCTTTTCTCTTAATGCTTTCTTCTGAAGACTAAATCAGCCTCATATCCCTCATGCTTCCTACCTCTACCATAAACCAACTCCTGCAATATAAAGACCTCCTTCTCCCTCCTGCTACTCCGTCTCCAGTTACCAAAGATCATTGCCTTGGGGCTTACATTTGAGATGCATCAATTGTAAGTAGTATCTACCTGTACAATAAATAATTTCAAACTTAAAGAATCTGTGTTTTGAGGACTGATTGGAGAAAAAGTTTAGCTGCCTGGATGGCAAACTCTGATGTCCGCCTGATCCAGAACAATACCATTCGACAAATATTTTGAAAAAACGGCTTTGCCCCTTTCCACTTACATGAAGGCAATACAACAAAAACTATCTCAGCTGAAGCTAACTCTATACACAAAAAAAACCTGAAGTTATGTGGTTAAGGAGAAATTCCACGATAATCAAATCACCACCCTTAGACCCAGAAAATTTTAACATTACACCCTTAGATCCAAGTACAAGAACTGGGAATACAGATTGATGAGAACATTTAAATGAAAAAGCATATATGCAAACTAATCAAATCTGGTACTCCAAGCTGAGAATACTACACCGGCTGAAACCATTGCTTACAACACAAGACTTCCACACTGGTTTACAAACAGTATTTTCAAACATAGATTACTGCAACTCCCTATTGCTAGGCTTACCCTCAAGACTACTAAAAACATTAGTTTTCACGTAGATAAGCAGCTGAATTGGTCCAAGATGGCCGCCGCATAGGTTGGACGCTCACAATAGAAGAACTGAGAAGAGAGATGGTAGGATCTTTTGCCCCCTCCGATGAGTTGACAAAATCCTCCCCGGGGCCGCAGCATGCGCCGAAGGAGTCTGTGCGGCCGCGAGCAGCGTCGCTGGGCCATGCTGTGTCGATTGCACCGGCAAAAAAGTTATCTTCCTCTGGAGCCGGCGACGCTCCCAGGGCGTCGAACATACCAAGTGTGTCGACCGGCACTGGCGCATCGACGCACCTGGTGCAGCTAAAGCAAGCCAGGCTTCGGGCTCGAAGCATAGCCATTATACCTCGACGCACTTTGCAGACAGCTCATCACAAAAAACATTCAGACTCAACTCCATCGACTCATAAGGCTCCAAAACCTCCCAAGAAACATGTCTCAGGACATAAAAGAAGAAGGGAACCTTCTCCACTACTTATAGTGGATGATGACACAGGATCCTCTCCACTGGGCCCCTCTTCACCTTCTCTTCATTCAGAACACGAAGGTTCATTGCCGAAAAGACCTCACAGGTCTTTAGAAGATACACACAGTCCGGCTGAGCATCCTCTATCGGCCCCTGTGGATACACCACCAGCTAGACCTACGCAACAGGTTCTAGCATCTCAAGCAATGTCCCAAATTTCTATGATTTTGGCAAAATTATCTTCCATGGCTGATTCAGAACAACCTGCTGGCTTTCCACCATCGGAGAGATCTCAGTTGCCCTCAGATAGCCCTGCTCCGGGTACTGAACCAACTCCTCCTTCTCCACCACATCCAGATACCTCACCAATAACATCCTCTCCTGGTTCTTCTATGGGATACCCATCTGACCTGCCAGAGGACCAGCTAGAGCTGATTTCACCATCTGAGGACTTAACATACTCAAAGTTCCTAAAAAAAGTGGGGGAAACAACATAGAAACAAGGAAGCTACTGGACCCTAGGACGGATGTCCTAGGACTCCTTAAGGTTTTTGAAACACCATCAGAGCCAGTAGCTTTACCTTCCCATGAGGTACTTGACACCCTCATGAAGAAAGCCTGGGAAACACCTCTCACAGGACAAGCTACCTCCAGGAATTCTGAGCTAAAATACAGGATGCGCAAATCATCCTATTATTCTCATCTACAACTACCGCATGCATCAGTGATTGTGGAATCTGCGATGCAGAAAGCGCACAAATCACGACTTTATTCTAATACACCTCCAGGTCGTGACAACAAATATCTGGACGATTTTGGGAAATAGACTTTTCAGTCGGGGATGCTAAATGCAAAATATAGCAGTATCAGTTTGCTATTGCACATTATCTGTTTGAATGTCTACAAACTCTGAAGCCGAAGCTCCAAGACACAGCGGCTGATAAACAGCTGCAGGAGGAATTCCATAATATGGAGGAGGGACTGCACCACCTCATACACACACAGTGTATGAAAGCTTCTAGACCTCGTCAAAGGCTACAGCTAACACTATTGCTGCAGGACGAACGGCATGGCTTAGATCAAGTGCCATACTGGAAGATGTACAGGAGAAACTGGCCAGTCTTCCTTGTCTACCTGATAATTTGTTTGGAAATCACTTCAAAGAAACAGTTGCTCAATTAAAAGAGCAAAAACTTGCAGTCCAATCTCTGACCACGCCAACTCCCTTCTCATATTACAGGGGATACTACCCCTCTTATTGAAGGCTGCAATATCAACGGCACCCTTATCCTCCGTCTAGGCCTTCCTATTACTCTCCACGCCCTTTCTCCTCAGAAACCCAAACATCACGTCAACGACAAAGAACTCCTCGGCAGACAAAGACCCCTCAGGATCAGGCCCAACTGAGTTTTTGAGCATCAAAGACCACCGCTACCTCTCATAGTCGGCGACAGATTGACTCAATTCTTCTCTGCATGGACATCAATAACAACCGACAGCTGGGTATTAAGCATTACGAAAGAGGGTTATGCGTTAAATTTCCAAACCCTTCCGAGTCTGCCACACTTAGTTCCCAAAAGAGATCAAAACAGGCATTCCCAACACTTATGCCTAGAGATCAACAACCTCCTGCAGCAACAATGCATACAGGAACTCCCTGTGTCTCATCACCACACAGGTTTCTATTCACCATACTTCCTCATTCCAAAGAAATCAGGAGGATTCCGTCCAATACCGGATCTCAGGTCATTCAACAAGCACCTGAAAACAGAGAAATTCAAAATGACTTATCTCAAGTCTATTCTGCCCTTCATCCAGCCCGGGGACTGGATGTTCCATCGATCTCAAGGACGCATATTCCCACATACTAATGCACAAAGTCTCTTGAAAGTACCTTTCCTTCATGGCAATGAATCGTCATTTCCAATACAAGGTTCTTCCATTTGGCCTCTCATCGGCTCCCAGAGTTTTCATAAAATGCCTAGCGGTAGCAGTGGCTCATCTATGTCACTAGGGTATCCTAATATTTCCCTACCTGGACGACTGGCTTCTGGTAGCACCCAGCCCTTCCATTCTACAGAAAAATCTCATGATGACAATCCAATGTCTAGATTCATTGGGACTTCTCATCAACTACAAAAAATCAAATCTGCATCCAACACAGGTGTTACAATACATAGGGGCTACCATAGATTCTATAAACGACAAGGCTTTTCTTCCCCAGCCAAGAGCAGCGGCCCTAACAGCTCTGGCTCAGACCATATCTCGTGCATCCAAGATGCCGGCCGTCAGATACTAACTATACTCTGACATATGGCGGTGTCTATATATGTAGTCTCACTCACGAGGCTACACATGAGACGTTTACAGTGGGGCTTAAAGGCCCAATGGAAACAATTCTCCAACCACCTCTCCACTCCTGTTTCAGTGACAAACAGCATGAAGCAAGATTTGAGATGGTGGCTGAACTCAGCAGCCCTCACCACAGGAGCTCTGCTACGATCTCTGGTGCATCAGATCATGCGCAGTACAGATGCCTCCCCAAAGGGCTGGGGAGCCCATCTCACCCGCCTTCAAACTCAAGGCCTCTGGAATGCCTGGGGAAAAACGCAACAAATTAAACCTCTTAGAACTCCGGGCGATCAGGAACGCGCTTCAAGCCTTCCATCCTCAGCCTCATGGAAAAACAGTCATGATCCGACAACCAAGTAGTGATGTTCTATATAAACAAAGAAGGCGGGTCCGGTTCCTGGACACTCTGCAAGGAGGTGGTATCCATTTGGGAATGGGCAACAGCCAATTCCATCATTCTTCAAGCAACATTAGATACCTACTTCGGTATCTAATCTCTTGCTGCAGGACACTTGAGACTTTCTCACTTATACGTTATAATTTTTATGCTCAATAAGACCTGTCAACTTAATTGTTTAAGTCTTTTTTTTTTTTTTTTTCTCCTTTATCTTTTGGTCATCAATGTTACAACGTTATTGTTAAATTTTGAACTTATGTACACTGTTCCAAGTTTCATAACCTTGTTCTATGTAATGCCTTTTGGCAATTTTCATGTTCTGTTTCAATGTAAACTGATGTGATCTTTATTTCATATAGGAACACCGGTATATAAAAATCTAAAAATAAATAAATAAATAAATAAATAAATAACATACTTAACAGGCATAGACAATACCAGAGCGGACAAACTCAGCAGTAGAGATGTGAATCGGAACCGGAATCGGTTCGGATTCCGGTTCTGATTCACATGTAGGTTTTTTTCCATCGGGCCCGATCACAGTTTTGTTTATCGGCTGCGCCCCAGCCGATAAACAAAAAACCCACCCCGACCCTTTAAAGCTAACCCCTTAGCTTCCCCCCCCCCCCCCCGAAACCTTTTACAGGTACCTGGTGGTCCAGTAGGGGTCCCGAGAGTGATCTCCCACTCCGGGTCGTCCTCCCACTCCCGGGCCGTCGGCTGCCACTAATCAAAATGGCGCCGATGGCCCTTTGCCCTTACCATGTGAAAGGGTATCCGTGCCAATGGCCGGATCCTGTCACATGGTAGGAGCACCGGATGGCCGGCGCCATCTTGTGCTCCTACCATATGACGTCACCCCTGCGCCCGGCAGGGCGGACCTCGGTGCGGCGGGTCTGGTGGGGGTGGGGGCTCACAGCCCGGCGGTCAGAGGAGGCCGGATCGAGGCGAGCGTATAGGGCCTTCAGGTAAGTCAGGCCGGGTTAAAAGTAGGCTGGGGGCCGGCGTGGGAGCCCGATTGGGGAAGGCGGAACAGAGAGGCCTTACCCCGACGGGCTTTCAGCGCCAGCTGCGCAGGCCCAGTTCACTGCTGATCCCGTGGAGAAGAGGAAGACGCCGGGGAGTGCAGGGCCTTTTAAATCCTGCAGGTCCTGGCTCGATGACGTCACCCCTGCGCCCGGCGGGGCAGACCTCGGTGCGGCGGGTCTGGTGGGGGGTGGGGGCTCGCAGCCCGGCGGTCGGAGGAGGCCGGATCGTGGAGGAGGCAGGCCGTATCGAGGCGGAGGCAGGCCGGATCGTGGCGAGCATATAGGGCCTTCAGGTAAGTCAGGCCGGGTTCAAAGTAGGCTGGTGGCTGGCGTGGGAGCCCGATTGGGGAAGGCGGAACAGAGAGGCCTTACCCCGACGGGCTTTCAGCGCCGGCTGCGCAGGCCCAGTTCACCGCCGATCCCATGGAGAAGAGGATCGGCTCTGGCGGGCTGCTTTGTGCGCCCCTTCGTGCAGCCCTGAAGTGCCGCCAGAGCCCTCCTCCACGCTGCCGCAACCTCCACAAGACACCTCGGCACCATAAGCACCGCAGCCACAAAGTACAAATAACAACTGGAACCCAGCACAAAAGACCCTAGCCAACCAGCAACCTCGAACAACCTGGACCTCCTTACCTCCACCGCCACCAGCATCCACACACCTCGACGCCTAGACAGAGACCAGACCGGGTGACGCTTCCACTACCAACGCTGAGACCAACCTAGCACCATCCCCCTTAAGTCCACCCAGCTGTAACTATGTCATCAGAACGCTGGTAAGCACTGTTTATGCACTCCTACACAAGCGCTTTACCACTCCACTGCCACACAGCCAGCACAATTTCTTCTCACCACCGCATTCGGCGGCCGTGACCCATCGGGGTACCTGGAGGCCCACCTCAATCATCCTTCCTGCTCTGCGACCGCTGCCCAAGAAAACCCCGAGGCCTACCCAGCAACAACGATTTCACCTATCTCTCTAGACACTCCCACCTTACTCTTCCACCCCATTCCTATCACCCCCTACACCCTGTCCTATAACCCCCTACACACTCAGCACACCACCAGCCATGCACACCTACCCCATTGCATCCATCAAACACTACCCCCTCCCACTGAGACCCCCTCACTCCAAAACACACGAAATACACCACAGAAACCTCATCCCTATCATGGCCACACCACTCACCCAAATACTAGGCCTCACCACCTTTACCATACTCCTAATCAATGCTCTATCATCAAAAAAACCCACCTCATCAATGACATTCTACTGGACAACAACCCTGACATCCTAGCCATCACAGAAACTTGGCTAAAGGATACAGACACAACACTACTGAACCAACTACCTCTCGAAAAATATGACATTTTCTCCATACCATGACTTAAGAAATGAGGAGGAGGCCTCCTAGCAGCCAAAAAGAGTTTTAAACTAACCAGAAAACCTATCTCCACACCCCCCAGACTAGAATTCACCTTTTTTCACTCTCACAACCTCCAAATCTGCCTAGTGTATGCCCCACCAGGTCTCCTCGAGGCTAACCCCTCCCCCCTGATCGAATACGTTTCCAAAAACATAAACATAGAAGTTCCAGCAATCATCCTTGGAGACTTCAATCTCCATGTAGATAGCATCCCCACATCACCCACCTGTGATTCCCTACTAACTGCATTAGACGCACTCGGTTTCACACAAACTATCACCCAACCTACTCACAAAGCAGGCCACACCCTCGATCTCTTATTCACCAACTCACAGATCCATACCAACACCCCCTCATGCACACCCATCCCCTGGTCTGACCACCATCGCATCGACGCAACATGCTCTGTAATTAAAACCCATCATCCCACTCAAGGTAAAAAAGTCATACATTTTAGACGTAACTGCAAGCAAGAAGAATTAATATCAGCCATGACTACCGATATCAACTCACTTGATTTATCAGACGTTGATACGGCACTCACATCCTGGAACCATATCACCAATACGATTGCCAACAAGATCTGCCCCATACAGGAACGCACAATTGACATTTCTCAAAGACACAAACAACCCTGGTATATGCCAGAACTAAAAAATATGAAATCCAACTTAAAAAAGCTCGAAAGAGCGTGGCGCAAAGACCCCACCGCCACCCAATTAAATAAATTCAAATCCTACATGCACTCCTACCGAGTAGCTATCGATAAAACCAAAAGAGACTTCCACTCACAACGCATACACCACCTACAATTCAATCCAAGAGCCCTATTCCAACTAGTAAACAACTTAACTAAACCCTACACGCCAACCATACCAGACATAGACAACCAGACAAAATGTGAAGAACTAGCCTTATTCTTCGACAATAAAATCAGCAACATCGTGTCACGCTTCCCCACCAAACAAACATCCAATGATACTACGCAACACCAATCTACTACTAATCTCTCATCATTTGACTCAACCTCATCTCTAGAAATCGAATCTATCCTAAAAAAAATAAGACCCTCTACACACCCAACAGATACCATCCCCACAAAACATCTCCTCTCCATCCCCGGGATCATCGCCAAGCCCATCTCAAACATCATAAACAAGTCCATTGAACTTGGCAATATCCCCAAAAACCTTAAGCATGCTATTGTGAAACCCATACTGAAAAAGCCCTCCCTTGACCCCTCTGATCTCACCAATTTCTGACCTATCTCAAACCTGCCACTAATTACAAAAGTCCTTGAGAAAGCTATTAGGGATGTGAATCGTTTTTTGACGATTTAAAATATCGTCCGATATATTTTAAATCGTCAAAAATCGTTAGGGCCACGATACAATACCAATTCCCCTGATTTATCGTCAAAAAATCGTAAATCGGGGGAAGGGGGAGGGCAGGAAAACCGGCACACTAAAACACCCTAAAACCCACCCCCGACCCTTTAAATTAAATCCCCCACCCTCCCGAACCCCCCCCCCCAAATGCCTTAAATTACCTGGGGGTCCAGCGGCACACTAAAACACGGCACACTAAAACCCACCCCGACCCTTTAAATTAAATCCCCCACCCTCCCGAACCCCCCCCCCCAAATGCCTTAAATTACCTGGGGGTCCGTAGCCTTAAATTACCTCCGTAGCGGCGGTCCGTAGCTAAATCGGGGGAAGGGGGAGAGCAGGAAAACCGGCACACTAAATCGTGTAGTCTTCAGCCGGCGCCATTTTGCAAAATGGCCGCCGCAAAATGGCGGCGGCCATAGACCAAAACGATTCGACGCAGGAGGTCGTTCCGGACCCCCGCTGGACTTTTGGCAAGTCTTGTGGGGGTCAGGAGGCCCCCCCAAGCTGGCCAAAAGTTCCTGGGGGTCCAGCGGGGGTCCGGGAGCGATTTCCTGCCGCGAATCGTTTTCCGTACGGAAAATGGCGCCGGCAGGAGATCGACTGCAGGAGGTCGTTCAGCGAGGGCCATTAACGATTTTTCACAATAAATCGGGGGAATTTCTATTGTATCACACACTCTAACGATTTTTGACGATTTAAAAAATATCGTTCGATTTTTTTTAAATCGTCAAAAAACTCAGCAGGATCTTCCATCCCCACAAATGGGAACTTGAACACAGTGTAGTACTAAAGATCTTCTACACCTGGGGGTGGCCACAAGTAGACCTATTTGCCATGGAACACAATCGGAAAGTTCAAAAATTTGTTCCATTCACCCCAGCTTCAAACGGCTGACACCAGACCCATTCCTCATGGACTGGTCTCAAAACTTCCTTTATGTTTTCCATCCTATACAACTGATCTCACAGACAGTGCAGAAATGCATCAGGGGCAAAGCGAATCTCATCTTCATAGTCCGGCATGGCCCAGACAGCCATGGTACGCATACCTACTCCAACTATCGGTAGACACTCCAATACCACTGGGGAACAACCCTCGTTTGCTCACACAAGATTGGGGAATGCTTCTGCATCCGCTCCACTCCGCTCTGAACCTCACAGCGTGGAGGTTAAACGGCTGCTATTTCAAAACCTAAACCTCTCGCCTCAATTAGAAGATATTCTGCTTTCATCCAGAAAACCTTCGACCAGACAAAACTACAGAAGGAAGAGGTTCAACTATGCCTCATGGTGCTCAGACTCTGACATTAACCCATTCACCTGCCCAGCGGAGACACTAGTATCTTATCTTCATATACTTTACAAAAAAGGCCTGGCTACATCTTAGCGCCGTAGCTGCCTTTCACGCGCTACACAACGATGCACCAATTTCTACCCATCCCCTCATCTCCAGATTCATGAAGGGGGTATTGGGGCTACGCCCACCGGTATGCAAACCACCTGTGCCGTGGGACTTAAACCTTGTCCTGGAGCAACAACTGCTGCTCCCTTTGAACCACTGGACACCTGTCACCCCAGATACCTGGCATGGAAAGTACTTTTTCTAATAGCGCTAACTTCAGCTAAAAGGATCAGTGAGCTACAAGCTCTAGTTCATTACTCCCCATACCTGGTATTCTACCACGATAAAGTGGTTTTATGCCCACATCCAACTTTCCTTCCAAAGGTAGTTTCACCTTTCCATCTAAATCAATTCATAACTCTACCAACCTTCCACCCTCGTCCTCATATGGATGCGACTGAACGGCAACTGCACACGTTAGATTGCAAGCGAGCGCTCGCATGCTATAAACAACGCACTGTCTCTGCTTTCAGACCTTCGCAGCTCTTCCTCTCCTTTAATCTGAATGCACCTGGTGTACTGGTGTCAAAAAGGACTTTGTCATCCAGGATCACAAATTGCATTCAATTTTGCTACCACAAATGTTTGGATCTACTCTCATCCACACCAAAAACACCAAGTAAGGGCAGTAGCAGCCTCTATTGCCCACCTGCATGATGTTCCAATATTGGACATTTGTAAAGCTGCGACTTGGTCATCACTTCATACCTTCACCACTCATTACTGTTTGGACAGACGTGCTTCTTCAGATGCATCCATGGGCAAACAGATTTTACAAGCGGGCACCTCCTAAACTTTCCTATCACAATAGACTGTCCGTGATCTACCTTTGCAACTTGAGCACACGTATAACAGAACAATAACAAAACCGCTCAAGTTGCTAGCTGGGGACTCCCAGACAGCATGGCTAATTCAGCTACTTATCTAAGTAAAAAGAGCAAGTTTGCTTACCGTAAACAGTATTTTCCGTAGATAGCAGATGAATTAGCCATGCTGACCCTCCCGCCTCCCGGGACAGTCTTGCACACTATACTTGTTTTATCATGGACTGAGGAGACTCTGCAGAGGGGAGGGGTAGGTGCCAAGCAGGCAAACACTGTAGCAAGACTTAGAACTTTACTTTGAGAGCTCTGCCACCTACAGGACGGGAGGACATCCCAGACAGCTTGGCTAATTCATCTGCTATCTATGGAAAACACCATTTAAGGTTAGCAAACTTGCTCTTACTACAAAATGTCTCAGCTAGACTCTTACTAGGGACAAGAAAATTTGACCACTTCACCCCCTCGCTGTTAGCTCTGCACTAGCTTCTTGTACAATCCAGAATTCATTATAAAGTATTAACTCTAATTTTTAACATCAACAATAACCAATGTTTAATAGGTGTGACTCTTCAACCATGCAACCCGCAGAGAGCCCTAAGATCGCAAAACAAAGGATTTCTAAAGGTGCCCACAACACAGAACACACGCCTAACACAAATAAGAGACAGAATGTTTTCCATAGCAGGCTCTAAACTATGGAACTCTCTTCCAGAGTCTCTACGCCAGATAACAGAAAGAAAGAGTATCAAGAGAATTGAAAACATGGCTTTTTAGAAATGCATATGAACTAACATAAAACTCTAATAAGCCGATAACTTCACTGTAAGACCCCTAGACTATGCTAACAGACTGGGCAATAAGTACTGAGTGATGTTAAATGTATACTGAGTATAATATGAAGGATAATGAAATGGAAATCATAGCTTTTAATTCTACATCAAAGCACCCTAATTACCTTGAACTTAATTTTGATGTATCAACTCAGAATACCCATTTGCTGTTAAGATGAATTAGATTTTGTATAAATATGACCTAGAAAATGTATTTGCTGTTATATTGATCTAGAATATAAAAATCTAAATAAATAAATAAAATATGAACATTGAAACAGAATGGGATGTTTGACCCAGTAATTTTAAATTGATTTTGTAAACCGTTGTGATCTTATTTTGGAACAACGGTATATAAAACACCTAAATAAATAAGGTACAAGATAAGCAGGCCAAGAGGTCACAAGGCAAGACGAGTGGCCAGATCAAAGAACCCAGAGTGACTCCATGAAGAAACATTGAGGTAATGACAACGCTGGATTAAACAGGGCTGAGGCTTGAGCATGGTGTGTAACTAGCGGGGAGATGCTTGTCAAGGCTATAGTCAAGGCCCATTGAGGACTCCTGCTGGTGGTAAGGCATCATTGTAGACAGAATCTGGTACAGCGAGTTTCTTTAATATAGGTTTCTGTCTATTATCAGAGTATTAAACAGATAACGTGCGGTGTTACATTAAACAATCAACATATTATTGAACAAAAGAACGTAAATCAATAAATATTAAAATAAATGTGAAAGATATATAAAATAGACAGTAAAAATTTGTCAAATAACATGAATGAGATGATAAGATAACTGCAGGTAATAGGTAAGTAAGGTTGAGATGTATCGGTGGGGTATACAGATGACAGTGTTCTATGTTGAAAGACATAACTAAGGGAAAAGCATAAGCTAGTTAGCTAATGCTACAAGAGAGGATCTTTCCTAGCAGGTGAATGGATTGTCCAGATTAAGGTCCTGAGGGTATAAGGTCGTATAATGATTCAAGAGAGGATCTTTCATAGCTGGTGGGTGTACTGATCAGATTAAGGTCCTGAGGGTAAAAGGTCGGTAGTGGGCTTTGAATTGAGCTATTTTGCTCTTTGACCGGTGTCAAAGTGTTCCTGTGATTCTGGAAAGGCTTGCCGGAAGAGCCACGTTTTTAGGTTTTTCTTGAAGGTTAGATGGCAGGTTTCAAGTCGAAGATCAGGCGGTAATGAGTTCCAAAGGGTGGGCCCGGCTGTGGAGAGTGCCCGTTTGGCTAGCGAAGTTTTAATCGGAGGAGCGTATAAAGAACCTTTATAATTATATCTGATAGGTCTTATAGAAGTGTGAATGCGGAGTTGCGAGGTAAGATTTAAGTGGGCGCTGCCCATAATATCCTTGTGGATCATTGATAGTGTCTTGAAGGTGATTCTAGCTTTTATAAGGAAAAATTATAAGGAAAAATCAAAGCTATCGTGGATCAAAATATGTAATAAAAATACTAGAATGAAAAGTGTTCATTTTTCTAATAACTGATTACAATAGTTTACCAAGATCATGGTTAAATAAAATGTTTGATCACTTTCCAAGATTACATGCTATTTGAAAAATATTTAAGCCAATTAAAATTTGCATTACTTTTGGAGAAAATAGATTGATAATAAATACAAAAAACCTAATCTTGGAGTTTTCAAAATACTTTGAAGTATAACATCATATAGTATAATATAAATTATGCATATTGATGAATATTTATAACTCTCTTGCTGAGATGCTACTATATTGAATAATTAAAACCTTTCATAACATTTTTCAAGCATAAATAAAAGCAGGGTTCAATTCCAAAACCTTTCTAGCAAACCAAAAAAACCCTGTATTTAAATTAGCACTTTTTCCTCCTTTTTGTTCTCTGCTTTAGAAAAAACTTCAACTAGAATTCAGCCCCAGACTGCTCTTATCTTTATACAAGGCCATCAGAAGCAGCTAACAATAGAATTGTTTCTTAGTTTTACATTTAAACTTAACATAGTAACACACAAAAATAAATATCAACAGACAGATGAATATAGTCTGAATAATGATTCACAAGTTTCAAATGAATTTTATTACTTATTTACCTAAATAAGAAAGTGCACTACATAGTTATGTGAGGGAAGGAAGAACTCAGATAAAGCAAGCAATTTTTTTAAGAGAATAATTTGATTTTAACCTGTGCAGTATATATAAACAAGCTTAGGCCTGGATTTATCAAAATGCACTAAATATCGCATGTGATAGGAAAAGGGGTGTGTTATATGGTAATAGGCTGTTTATCGCAAAGTGTGCTATCTTAGCGCTTCGCATAGGTATTACCTCAGACTGCGCTAACTTTTTCGCACTTTGCGGTAAGTATCACAATTGTTGCAATTCCTACTTACAACCACTGGGGGGGGGGGAGAGCGCCTAGCTATAAGGCCCTCATACTAGGTAGGTATTTATACCTGTATAGGAGGCCCACCTAGCTACTGGAGGTGAGGTTTAGGTATTAGTGTAGGGGCCAGTTTGACATGCAGAGTGCAACGTACGAACAGAACAGTGCACTCTTGTGAAGATTTGATGACCTTCGGAGTGAGGAAACTCACCCAAAGATGAGATTTGTGCAGTGTTTTCTCAAACTAACTTGATGGACTCTCTACCTACTATGAGGGCCTTATAGCTAGTCTCTCTCTCTCTCTTCTAGCAGCGTAAAATACTGAAAACGCTATTTGTGAAAACATCGCAAAGTGCGATAAAGCCATATCACACGGCTTAATGCAAATGAAAAAGGTGTAGTTAAAATCCGTGTTAAAACTATACAATATGACTTCGCAAATTGCGAAGCCAGCCCACTTGGCCAGAAATCCCGCTCCAAACTCCTCCCCTTTTCCTAATTTGCATCGCACCATGCATTATGGTGTTTTCACATGCGTTAAAGATGCTTTTCCCATGTGAAAATGCCTTAACGCATGCGAAATGCCATATAGCACTTTGATAAATGATCCCCTTACTGACAGGCCGATACAGTACAATGCGCTCCGGCGGAGCTCACTGTTAACCCGCGATTGGACGCGCGTTTTCGATGCGCTAGCTTTACCCCTTATTCAGTGAGGGGTAATAGCACGTCGAAAAAGCATGTCCAACCCCCCCCCCGAACCTAATAGCGCCCGCAACATGCAAATGCATGTTGATGGTTCTATTAGGTATTCCCGCATGATTCAGAAAGCAAAATGTCCAATAAAGGTAGATAATCTCTCTCATTGAATCTTTGTTAATATGGAATATAAATATTTTTTGTTTTCTCTCCCCCAATTATGGGTTCTGTAATTACAGATATAAATGAGTTTTGTGCAAATGTTGGATAATTATGATCTGTAAATTGCTATCTATATATTTTGTTTAAATTGATTTTAAATGAAATTCAATAAATAAATTTAAAAAAAAAAGAAAGCAAAATGTGCAGCCAAGCCGCACACTTTACTTTCAGAAATTAGCGCCTACCCTAAGGTAGGCATTAATTTCTCTGGGCACCGGGAAAGTGCACAGAAAAGCAGTAAAAACTGCTTTTCTGTGCACCCTCCGACTTAATATCATGGCGATATTAAGTCGGAGGTTGCGAAAGTTAAAAAAAAAAAAAAAAAAGTAAAAAAAAAATTTGAAATAGGCTTGCAGATTGAAAACCGGATGCTCAATTTTGCCGGCGCCCGGTTTCTGAACCCGTGGCTGTCAGCGGGCTCGAGAACAGACGCCGGCAAAATTGAGCGTCTGCTGTCAAACCCTCTGACAGCCGCTGCTCCTGTCCTAAAAGATGCGCTAGGGACGGGTAGTGTCCCTAGCCCCTCTTTTTACCGCCAGCCCTAATTTAAATAAATTAATTTACTGTATCGAGCCTGCGATACTTTAGAAAATGAAGCCCTATGTTTGTTATAGAAAGATTGTTTAAAATTTAAACAAGACCTGAAAACTTGCCTATTCAATCATTCACTGAACAACACACCACCCCCACATGACACCCTCTCCCTTCCGTCCTCCTGTCTTTTCTGTCAAAAGTGCCACTTTTGTAAAAAGTGACATATTGTAAATTGTGTAAATAATGACTCTGTTTAAACCTTATATTTTACATTCTTTGACTTTCTTTCTGTAACTTGTTGAAAATTATGCCTTCCTTATCTCAAACAGTTCATTGTTTCACTGTAAAGCGCTTGTTGCTGAATTATGTTTTATGTGAACCGATGAGATGTTCCCAATGTTCATCGGTATATAAAAACTTCTAAATAAATAAAATAAATAAATAAATGTATACATTATATTTTTAATTGTTAGGTTGTTTGGGCTACCAGTTACAAACTTGGTTGTGCTGCTACGCGATGTGATGGAGGGCATTCTGTAATAGTTACCTGCAACTATGGACCATCGTAAGTTTAAATTAAAAAAAATGATAATTCTATTAGTGTTATATAGAAACAGATTTTTGATCAAGAAGAAATAAAAACAGAAACTATATGGGCCCCATGCTATGGCAGCAATTGTTGAGGGCTCACTTGGGCAGGCAAAAGATATACTATACAGAAATCTTATTGGGAGAGCTCATAGAATTGTGCAGTGTAAGTGACTTTTGCAGATATATAGAAGACCGAGAACAGTTTAGCACTGGAGAAGGTTCCCTTATGAATCAGAAAGGATGCCCCAAATCTCCTTGTTCTCAAATCAGGAAGAGATGGCAAAGCAAGTGGGAGAAAGAAAATGTCAAAGGATTTAGTAATCTCTATTTCCTTTAGCAGTAGTATATTGAAGAATCAGTAGAACTCTTACAGCATAAATTTGGTAGAAACTGAAAGACCCTGTATTACATACATTCATTATGTAGTTCAATATAATCTTGAAAGCAGAACATTTTATAGTCAAGAAAAACAGTAGTGCAGTATATGGTAATGGACTGTATTTTTATTAAGGAATGTCAGAGACAATAGATGATAAAAGCAAATTATACTACTAAGAACATAAGAAATTGCCATACTGGGTCAGACCAAGCGTTCATCAAGCCCAACATCCTGTTTCCAACAGTGGCCAAACCAGGCTAAAAGAACCTGGCAAGTACCAAAACACTAAGAAGATCCCAATAGTAGCAGAGGCCATTCCCTAAGTCAACATGATTAATAGCAGTTAATGGATTTCTCCTCCAAGAACTTATCCAAACCTTTTTTTAAACCCAGCTACACTACACTAACCACATCCTCTGGCACCAAATTCCAGAGCTTAGTTGTGCATTGAGTGAAAGAATTTTCTCAGATTAGTTTTAAATGTGCTGCTTGCTAACTTCATGGAGTTCCCCCTAATCCTTCTATTATCCGAAAGTGTAAATAACCGATTTACAACTATCCGTTCCAGACGGCTCATAATTTTAAAGACCTCTATCAAATTCCCCCCTCAGCCGTCTCTTCTCCAAGCTGAACAGCCCTAACCTCTTTAGCCTTTCCTCATAGGGGAGCTGTTCCATCTCCTTTATCATTTTGATCACCCTTCTCTATACCTTCTCCAGTACAACTATATCTTTTTTGAGATGCGCTGCACTGTACACAGTACTCAAGGTGCAGTCTCGCCATGGAGCGATACAGAGGCATTATGATATTTTTTGTTTTATCCCAGGACAAGCAGGATGGTAGTCCTCACATATGGGTGACGTCACTGACTGAGCCCTATTGCGGGAAAACTTTCTGTCAAAGTTTCTAGAAACTTTTGACTGGCCCTGTGAGGCCACTGAGCATGCCCAGCATGCTATGATATTCTCTGCCACAGGGGTCTCTCTCTAGCCTTCGTTTTTCCGCGCTGCTGTAAGCATCGCGGATCAAGGAACCTTGTGAGTTTCTCACAATATATCTGACTGAAAAGTCATCAAATTCTCAAAACATTTTCTCCCATAGGGGATCTCTCTCAGTTTTCCACCGGCCGGTGAGTAAACTCAGTCTCGTTTTTACTTTTAGTAAAAACTTTCTCTCATTCCCTTTTTCCATTTTTTCATCGACGGCTGTCTACAGAAAATGGCTTCCGGATTGTAAAAAATGTCCGGTTTGTAATAGAACAATGTCTATAACAGTGTGTTATCTGTTTAGGAGATAAACATGGTTTCATCCTGCCCTCAATGTGCAGAGATGACTCCTAAAGGAAGAAAACTTTGACAGGAGAAGATGGAACATCTCTTTCACCTTCAGCTCCTTCCTTTTCCTTCAGCATCAACGAAGTCATCTCCGGTGGGAGTTACAAAGCGAGTTTTATTGAAAAAACATCGTCTGGAAGGATCAGGAGATCATCCGTCGATGTTGACGGCATCGATAAGGTCAGTAGTCAAGCATTGACCAAAACATCGCCATCAACATCGCCATGTATCGACTCCAGCGATGCCCCTCTCCCCGGAGGAACCGACCGCTAAATGGCAAAATTCTCAGGAAACTTCGCTACCTTCGGCGCCGGGGCCTATACCTGCATCGATTGAACCTCCACAGGACTCTGCGGACGTGATATCGAAGCCTACACCGCCACCGCGTACAGTTGCTCTGACTACACCAGCTGTATCGCAAGAATTGTCCAATTTTATCAGACAAGCGGTGCTTCAGGCCCTGAAAGAACACACACCTATTCTGGCGACTTCACCGATGCCGGTTATTGAACCGATGCCGGTGATTCCACCGATGACACCCGTCGATGCCGGTACCTTTGCCGATACCAATGATTCCATCGTTGCCGTCACCTACGATTCCAGTTAAGGTGATTCCAGCAAGACCACCGAAGATACCGACGCCATTGTCGATTCCACCGCTGTCACTATCGATGCCACTTACTCCCGGGAACCCGGGACGTCCAGAACTGGCACTCTACCAACTTCTACTGAAGAGATTAGATGAGGTGGTCGGTGCTCTTCCTCCCAAACCTGGGAAAGATCACCTGGAGGACTCACCCTTGGAAGATCCACAACCAGGTCCTTCAGGAATTCCTAGACTGCCTAGAACTTCCACAATCTCTCCACCTGGACAGGATGATACTTGGAGTGATACACACTCAGATACCTCTTCAGAAGGTTTCATGTCGGATCCTTCCCCACCTGATCCAAGGAAGAAATCTCCACCGGAAGATTTCTCTTTCACAACCTTTTTCCAGGAAATGGCTGACACCATTCCATTCACCTTAGTAACAGAGCAGGACGTAAGACAACAGACATTGGAGATTCTTCAATTCGTAGACCCTCCAAAACAAGTGGTAGCTATACCAATCCATGAGGTGCTTTTGCAATTACAACAATGGATTTGGGAACATCCATGCTCAATGCCAGCTACTAACAAAAGAATGGACACTACAAATTTGGTGCAGTCTGCTCCTGGCTACCAAAAATCACAGCTTCCTCACCAGTCAGTAGTGGTAGAGTCTGTGCAAAAGAAGTCCAAGAGGGTTAGACCACATTCCTCAAATCCCCCAGGAAAAGACCACAGATTTCTGGATTCCCTGGGGCGGAAAGTCTATCAAGGGGCCCTGTTGAATTCCAGGATATATTCATATCAATTGTACATGACCCAGTACCAAAGGAATTTGTGGAAGCAAATGCAGGACTTTATTCCATCACTTCCATCACAACATCAGGAAGCAGCTCAAATGATCATTCATAAAGGGCTAGAAGCAGGCAAACACGAGGTCCGTGCGGCCTATGATGGTTTTGAGACACCTTCCAGAGTGGCTGCATCGGGTATAAGTGCCAGACGTTGGGCATGGCTTAAAGCCTCGGACCTCAGGCCTGAAGTCCAAGACAAGTTAGTAGATCTCCCATGTCTTGGTGATAATCATTTCGGATCTAAGGTACAGGATGCAGTTGCTCAATTAAAAGAGCATACAGAGACCCTGAGACAACTATCATCGATCCCCCAGGATCCACCTTTGCAGCCAACTCGTAGGCCTCAAAGGAAGGATTCTAGAAGACCGTTCTACAGACAGAGGCGGTATTACCCTCCTACATGTAGGAGCAGGTCTTCTAGGCCGCAACAAAGAGCTCAGCCCAGACAACCTAGAGTGACTAGGCCTCAACCTCCACCACAGACAGGACCGGCTGCTGGCTTTTTAGGCCATTCCCAGAGAACACAGCCACCTCTCCAATCCTCATCCAGAGCTTCCAGTAGGAGGTCGAGTGTCATATTTTTATACCCATTGGCTTCCAATAACAACAGACCAATGGGTACTGGCAATAATATCTCGAGGTTACCAACTCAATTTCCTCTCAATTCCAACAGATTCTCCTCTGAGACCTCTTTCTCTCAGCGAAAATCACATAATCCAATTGCAAGTAGAATTATCCACCCTTCTGAAAGCCAGGGCTATAGAACCAGTGCCCCGGATTCAGCAGGGCAGAGGATACTATTCCTGTTATTTCCTCATTCCAAAGAAAACCGGAGGCCTACGTCCCATCCTAGACCTCAGAAATCTCAACAAATTTCTGAAGAAAGAAAAGTTCAGGATGGTGTTTCTAGGCACCATGCTTCCACTTCTTCAAACAGGAGATTGGCTTTGTTCTCTGGATCTTCAAGACGCTTATGCTCACATTCCAATATTCCCTCCTCATCGCGAGTATCTGCGCTTCATGAGGGTCATCAACATTTCCAATACAGAGTACTGTCATTCGGACTTGCCTCTGCTCCCAGAGTATTCACAAAATGTCTAGCAGTAATAGCAGCACACTTGCACAAGGAAAGTGTCGATGTCTTCCCATATCTAGCGACTGGCTCATCAGAAGTCAATCCCAACAAGGAGCTCTGGCTTCTCTCAGTCAAACAATTACTCTACTTCACCCCCCAAGCTGGCCAAAAGTCCCTGGGGGTCCAGCGGGGGTCCGGGAGCGATCTCCTGCCGCGAATCGTTTTTCCGTACGGAAAAACCAAAGGTAGCGCCGGCGCCATTTCTACAAGCACCGGAGGTCCGAGAGTAAAAGATCACAGCGGGACCCTTCCTCTGGACCCCAGGTAATTTAAGGCATTTTGGGGGGGTTCGGGAGGGTGGGGGATTTATTTTAAAGGGTCGGGTGGGTTTTAGGGTTGTTTTAGTGTGCCGGTTTTCCCGCCCTCCCCCTTCCCCTCCCCCTTCCCCCAATTTACGATTTTTTTGACGATAAATCGGGGGAATTGTTATTGTATCGCGGCTCTAACGATTTTTGACGATTTAAAATATATCGGACGATATTTTAAATCGTCAAAAAACGATTCACATCCCTAATCTGGGTAAGGCATAACAAAACACAAATACAAAGAGAAAATCAGACAAAAGGAGTAAGGATTTCAGTTCATTGGATGGCAAAGGCATGACTTCAGTAGTAAAGGATGGAAAAAGTTTGATGGGATGATTTCTGAAATCAATGGCATATTCAGTTCTTTCAGTATAGTGTGTTTCTTTTGTCATCAAGGCATAAGTAAGATGTATGTTTATGGATTCAAAATCTAATGTAATAGAGCAACACAAATTCAAATTAATCAATTAGAAGACTTCGTTTGCAATAATCATGACCACAACAACTCAGGTACTTAGACATTACATAGAACATATATTTCACTGAACTGACACATCCATTCATTGCACAAATATTCATTCATTGCCATCTTAACATCAAGACAGACAACACTTAACATATATTTTAGCTCAAAATTTAAATCAAAAAATGTTTGGAAGATGTTTGAAAAATATTCAAAAAATGTTTGCAAACTATTTGGATCGATCCAGGGCAAAACAGAATTCAAAATTTCGTTCAAAAATAGAAAGAAAACAAAGTGGAAAAATTTGGAAAAATGAAAATATCAGCTTTACTTCTTTCATGGCAGGAAGGCCTGGAAAATATGTCGACGGCCTGGAAAATATAAAATCTGGCATAAAGTAAGATTTAATATTACTTTCATGTTTCTAATGTTAAGGCACAAGTTGCTCTGTGGAATAATACCAGTTTTAGTTTTTAATCTTGGAGAAGCTGTGAAACAGCAAATTCATAAAATCAATTTGGATTTGCAAGAAAAAACTAGGAAGTGCTTTTAATATGCCGGTGTAAGTACTAAACCTTGATTGCGTTTATTGTCTCTCTGTACTTTCAAAACAATTTCAATTTTCTTTCTTTTTTAAAAATCGCCATGTCACAACTCCATCTATTCACATTCGCACACCTTCAAATTACTTCCTACAGTAATAATGTTCTGTTTAAACCAAACGAAACTTAATTTTTTTCTTTCCTTTCCCCTGCACTGGAGAAAGCACTGCTCTGCATTTATCCACACTGATTCAATCCCTCCTTCCTCTTACTTTCTTTTTCTGTTAAGATTCTACTCAACTAACTCCTTAACTGCCAGTGTCCTTTTAAGTTCTAAACTTTAACTCTAGTAAATGCTTTTGTCAATAACCTCAAACAATGCCTGAAGTTTGCCATCCATCTCTGGAAACATTTTTTGAAATCAAATTAGTATTTTAACTCAACACAATAAGTTCTCCTGGGAATTCTTTTTAATTCTGAAACAAGGAAAAGCAATGTCATACAAATCTGTAGTGCAAGGCAGACTGAGAGTAAGACAGACTGAGAGCGGGAACAATAAAGGCAAGTAGGAAAAGAACTTTCTTACCACAGAAGTAACTCTAGAATTAAACTCAGAAAAAGGCAGAAGAAGGTAGAAAAGTAAAAAGTGTTTTTTCTTCTAACAACTATTATAAGAGACAGGGCTCTTCCTGTGCTTATAGTCTATCCAAGGGTTAACTCTGATTCTTGACTCTCGAAGTGGGATGGGAATGGGAGTGTAAAACTGAACCTGCCGCTTGCAAATCTGTTCCTGTGCTCACCTAATGCTTTTGTAATCATGAACATTTTAAATTAATGCAGATACTATCTTGGAGATTTTCCTGTCTTTTTACTGCTTAATAAACTACAGCGATTGTTGTAGAACTGAAGCTGAAAAAAACTTCCGTTCTCATACCAGCTTGTAAACACAGTCTGCTCTGCCCACACAATTCATTCATGCAGAAATACTTCACAAATTAATATTAAGGCACTCGCTTCTAATCTGGAGCTTATATCACTAAGGCTTGTCTCTTGGGCAGTCACTAGGTTGGGGAATATTAACGTGGGGCTGGGATAGGTCTCCAGTGATCTAGATTCCATTCTTGGGATGTGGGACTTCCCTGTCCTGGTAAGGCAGACTGTGGCAATTGCGAGAATAGTGCCCATGATTACCACACCGCCAGCATATCAAATTAGGGTTTCTTCTCAAATTCCATCGTATCTCTCTTCGCTGATCAAAACCTCTGTCTCGGGGACTAAAGTTTCCACGAGATGGTCTTCTCTGGGCAGTCTCGTATAAGCCTGTAGGGGCACTCTGAACACTAGGTACGGCGTCAGAGGCACAGTTACTTTCGGGCATACCAGCAGCTGTATTACTACTCTGCTCCTTCTGGGCTATCTCAAGGGAACACAATTTAGTCTGTAACTTCACCAAATCATCTGCAGGTTTAATCTGTCCCTCTGTATCGGGAACTGGAATCCCCTTGTGAGAGAGAGTGTTATGGGGCTGACACATACTGTCAGAATTCAAAAAGAGTTTAGTCATAATAAACCAATTATGCACTTGTATGTGAAAATTTAATTTACTTTCATTATCAGAATATCTATGCTGAATGTAAGTCAAGATCTGGGAAAGGTGTCTATAAGCAAACGAACCCACAGACGGCCATGCTAGAGAAATGTCTTGAACAGACCAATTAATCCACTTAAAATGACATTTTAAAATTTGTTTTTCATTAGGGCGATGATAAGAAATAACTTGCTCTAGTGGTGTAAGCATTTGACACTCAGCTGAAACTGAAACTGACATTTTACAAGACTGACGCAACTTACAATAACCTAAAACAAAGGTATAGAATTTGCAGGAAAAGAAGCAAAATAGAACAAGGAAAAAGTATGCACAAATATACAACAACAAAAATTTAATAAAACAAAATTATGACACACCCAAGGATCCTGAGCGCTATTTTACTATTTTTTGCTTACCTCATCCTGGTGTTGCTTGCGGCCGTCAAGCTTCTAATAATCACGTTAAGCAATCACATTATCTATCACGTCGGCGTCACCAATTATGTTCATTATCAGAGCGCTGCGATACTCTGAGATTTCAAAGGTATCATTACCTGCTTTTTGCAGGGAGTTCAAATCATTATCTGTGGACCCCACGCTCACAGAGAATTCAAAGAAGGCCGGCACTTAACCTTAATTTACTATAGAAAACACTCGCAGTCTTTATACTTCTCAATAATACTCTTTATTATAGTAAAGCAAAGTAAAAATCAGAAGAAGAATTTCAGGAAAGATAGTTTTCCTGGGAGTTACTTAGAGCGTCTAACGGTGACGTATCAAAGTCTGCTCAGCTTCTTAGTTAAACATCATATCCTTATATACAAAATTATGCTGACAGTTTCTATGGGATGGCCCCCCCTTCTTGGAGTGGAGAATTACTGACGGCATCACTTGAACCTTTACCTAAACTAATGATGTGAAAGTACTGTTATCTGGTATACTAGGCCTTGAGCTGGAGATAGCTCTCCTACACAAACTGCTTCTGTTTCTCTTACTCATAATTGTGTTTGCGTATTAGTAAAGACAAATACATTCCTTTCTCTTGGGTAAAACTGTTTCATTAATTTTATCATTCAATTATTTAATTCTTATTTAATTACTTAAATCCAGATTATTATCAGTGTGCTGGGATTCTGTTGTCAGACCCTTCGTAAGCAAATTTATGGGTGCAGGGACCTGTCTGCTACAGGACACTTTCAGTAGCCCTCCCACCTTACTTCATGATCCTAAGCTCAGGAAAAAGACAGTGTGTTCTCCTCAGAAATAGACTTTTCTCCCAGGACAAGCAGGATGGGTAGTCCTCACATATGGGTGACGACATCAGATGGAGTCCTGTCACGGAACACTTTTGTCAAAGTCTCTACAACTTTGACTGGCACATTGAGCATGCCCAGCATGCCACTAACCCTACAGCCAGCAAGGGTCCCCCTTCAGTCTCTTTTTTTTCCACGCAGCAGTTGCCTCGCGGTTTAGGAGCTCTGTGAGATATTTCTCACAACTTTCCTCACGAAACTATTTGAAGTTTATCTTCTCAAAAAATCCCTCAGCAGGGTCCCCCATCACGCTCCCTTCCCTCCGATACTCGTTAAGTGTTTTTTCTGGTACTTGCGGTTGGTTCCCGGCGGCTTACCGCTTCGGTGCCAGACAGTTACCAACCGCGTGCCCACCAAATTTTAACATGGCGACCGGGTTTAGAAAATGTCCCGAGTGTCTGAGGACCATGTCCATAACAGACCCGCATGAAGTATGTGTTTTGTGCTTAGGCCCCTTGCATGACTTTCATTGATGCCCTAGTTGTGCACAAATGACCCCCAAAGGTTGTCGCACTCGCCTGGACAAAATGAAGCAGTTGTTTGCTTCAAAACAGACTGCTCCATTGACGCCAGTTCAAGCACCACTGACCGTGGAGGATCCATTGAACTCTGAGACGATTCGCCAGGAGCACCGTGGACAGGGTGTGACCGTTCATCACAGACTCCATCGATGACATCGGCGTCATTGTCCTCCGTGCTGGGGAAAGACCGGACCGAGCACAGAGGGAAACATCGACACTGGCACCAACGGGCGTCCCCGACCGGTGCTGGCACTGATACCACAGCGGCATAGACTTCCATCGAGCCGCCCGGGGAGAGGAGCCCCCATACTCCTCTGGACCCAGGTCCCCTAGGCATTACCTACTGGTGCTGGGCACCGAGCCTCCACAGGCCCCTGTGGAGGCTCCGGTGATGCCTAGCCTGCCTCCTACCCCGATCGCCGTGCCACCCATGCCGGCTTCCTGGGAGGAACTGGACCGCATGGTCCAAGAGGCAGTGCTTAAAGCCTTACGAGGCTTCCAATTGCCGCTGGCGCCGGCCCCCATACCAGCCCCGGAACCGGCTCCTTCGATGGTGGCACCGCTCCTCAAGTGCCTCGATATGATCATCGGTGCCTTATCGACTCCTTTGCCACCGGACACGCTGGCATTGAGTCGTCCATCAAGGTCTCCACAGTCCCCAATTCTAGTGCCGGGTTCCTCAGAGAAGGAAGGATCAATTCCCGGCTACGTCAAACCATCTATGCCGGAGCCCATGCCAGGGTCATCGTGGCTACCTGTACCCAAGCACACCTCATTTGCCTTGATGCCGGCGCCGATTCCATCGATGCCAAGGCTGCATCCATCGATGCCCTTTCGGCTTTGGCATGCTTCCTCCATTTGGAGTTCCACAGGGAGAAGGCGAAAGTCCCTATAATCCATGATTATATGATTCATCACGGACATCTGAGGACCTACTCTCAGAGCCTTCACCGCCGGAGGAGAGGCGAAGATCTCCTCCAGAAGACCTCTCCTTTGCCAGTTTTGTCAAAGAGATGTCTGAGACTATACCTTTTACACTGGTCACGGAGGAAGATGCTCGCCATAAAATGTTGGAGGTCTTACAATTTGTAAATGCTCCAAAAGAAATAATGGCAATACCGGTACATGAAGTTCTTTTGGACCTCATGCACCATCTGTGGGAACATCTAGGTACGGTACCCCCCGTCAATAAAAAGACAGATGCTACCTACTTGGTTCAACAAGCCCCAGGTTTTCAAAAGAGTCAGCTGCCCCACCACTCTGTAGTTGTGGAATCAGCTCAGAAAAAGGCTAAACGGTTCTTCTGCCCCTCCTGGTAAGGAACAGAAAGCATTGGATACGCTGGGATGAAGGATTGTCCAAGGATCCATGTTGATATCGTGAATTGCAGCATATCAGTTATACATGACCCAATATAATAGAAATCTCTGGAACAAGTCCAAGAGATTGCGGAGACACTACCACAGCAACAACAAGAAGCCTTGTCCTCCATCCTACAAAAAGGAATGGAAGCAGGTAAACATGAGGTCAGAGCTGCCTATGATTCTTTTGAAATGGCATCCAGAGTCTCGGCAGCGGACATCAGTGCTAGATTCTGGGCCTGGCTTAAGGCCTCAGACCTACGCCCGGAAGTGCAGGACAAACTGGCAGACCTACCTGTACCGAAGACAACCTGTTCGGGGATAAGATCCAGGACGCAGTGGCCCAGTTAAAGGACCATCATGAGACCCAGCGCCAGTTGTCAACTGTCTCCCCAGATGTTCCCTCTGTAGCCCGCAGGGCCACGCGTAGAGAACCCAAGAAACAATTCTACAGGCCACGCAGATATTACCCTCCTGCATCCCATGCATGACCGGCTCGGGCACCTCAGAGGGGACATGCATGCCAAACTAGAACATCTAGACCACAGCTAGCTCCACAAGCTGGCCCCGCATCTGGATTTTGACTCTTTCCCAGAGAGCAGCAGCCAATTCTCAGGGGGGGGGGGGGCAGCCAGTGCCACTTTGCAACAAATTGGCATTCAATCACCACTGACCAGTGGGTACTGTCCATCGTAATTCATGGTTACAGTCTAAATTTCAAAAAAATACTCCTGGACTTCCCACCCAATCCATCCTGGATTTGTGACGTTCACACAGGAAAACTCGAGTCAGAGCTCTCAACCCTTCTGAGGGTTAGAGCCATGGAACCGGTTCCACTGAATCAGCAGGGGAAAAGGGTTCTACTCCAGATATTTCCTTACTCCAAAAAAGACCGGCGGCCTCCGGCCTATTCTGGACTTCCGTGCCTTGAATACATTTCTTCGCAAAGGGATGGTTCAGTATGGTATCCCTGGGCACCATGCTTCCTCTATTTCAACAAGGGGATTGGCTCTGCTCTCTGGACCTTCAAGACGCATACGCCCATATTGTGATCTCCCCTCCTCATCGCAAATGTCTGCGAATTGTGGTGGGCCGCAGTCACTATAAATACAAGGTTCTACCATTCAGCCTAGCCTCGGCGCCTCGAGTCTTTAGGAAGTGCCTGGCAGTCATGACTGCGCAATTACACAGCAGAGGTCTATACTTTTTTCCATACCTGGACGACTGGCTCATAAAAAGCCAGACAAAACAAGGAGCCCTCGACTCTCTCGGTCTCACCATAAGGCTTCTAAACTCATTGGGGTTTCTAATAAATTGCCCCAAATCCCAATTGACACCATCTCATCTTCTCTCCTTTATAGGAGCAGACCTAGACAAGACACTGTCCAGAGCATTCTTACCCAACGACCATGCAACTACGCTGTCCAACCTTGCCAGCTTTATCCGCTGTCGAAAAAGAGCCTCAGCTGGCCAGCTACTCAGGTTGCTCGGCCACATGGCATCAACTGTCCATGTCACCCCTATTGCACGCCTTGCCATGAGAGTGACCCAATGGACTCTGAAATCCCAGTAGAGACAAGCTACTCAGTCGCTGTCGTCCATGGTACACATAACCAGCCAGCTTAGTCTGCCCCTTGCCTGGACACACAAAGCCAACTTAAAAGTAGTCTTCCTTTTACAACCGGCTCCTCAGGTGACCTTAACGCCTCTAACCTAGGTTGGGGAGCCCATGTCCAAGGCCTTCAAACTCAAGGGACTTGGACAAAAACCGAAGCAACCCATCAAATCAACTTTCTTGAGCGTTGAGCGATGCAGTATGCCCTTTATGCATTTAAGGATTACCTCTCCAACAAAGTTGTCTTGATTCAAACAGACAACCAAGTTGTAATGTGGTACCTGAACAAACAGGGGGGCACCGGCTCTTATGTGCTTTGCCAGGAGGTGGCACAGATTTGGGCCTGGACCCTGTCGCATTCCATTCTTCTGCGAGCCACTTATCTAGCGGGCACACAGAATGCACTGGTGGACCGCCTCAGTTGATGTTTCCAGCCCCACGAATGGTCTCTGGATCCCTCGGTTGCGAGCAGAATCTTCCACCGATGGAGGTCATCCGACCATCAACTTCTTTGCATCCAGTCAGAACCACAAAGTGGAAAGCTTCTGCTCCCTGCACAGGGACCGCATGTACCAGCCAGGGATGCCTTCGCCTGTCCTTGGAACAAGGGCCTGCTTTATGAGTATCCTCCGATTCTGCTAATAAGCAAGACTCTCGTGAAGCTACAACAGGACCGGGGCTTAACGATTCTCATAGCCCCATACTGGCCGTGCCAACTTTGGTTTTCCATACTTCGCGACCTTTCTGTCCAGGACCCCATTCACCTAGGCACATCGCCCAACCTCATAACATAACCTGGATAACTCTGTCAACAGTGGCACAACTACAAAAAGAAATAGTGAAGTGAATAACAAATCTCAACTAATATCTCATAAGGAGTCCAGGAAATGCAATAACCTTAAAGAGAGTACCTGGAAGGCTATGACCACAAATGCTCATAGTTTAGGAAATAAAATCCCAGATCTGCAGGCCCTAATGGCTGAGGCAGAATTGGACATTGTTGCTATCACAGAAACATGGTTCACAGAATCTCATGATTGGGATACAACAATACCAGGCTATAACTTGTTAAGGAAGGACAGAGAGGATAGAAAAGGGGGAGGTGTGGCTCTTTATGTCAGAAACAACATCCAAGCATCTGAGCTACAAGGAAGTTGGGGTAAGGAAGAAGCTCTATGGCTCGACCTAAAAAAAGATGACGGAGCATCCATTTATATTGGAGTGGTTTACAGGCCTCCAAACCAAAAGGAAGAGCTGGACAGAGACCTGGTTGAAGACATCCATAAGATAGGTAAGAAGGGAGAAGTGGTGATCGTGGGTGACTTTAATATGCCAGATGTGTGGAATACATCTGGATTGTGGAATAATGTGTGGAATAATGTGGAATAATGTGTGGAATAATGTGTGGAATACATCTGGATTGTGCTTCTAGAATGGTATTTTTTAACAATGACCACGCCTCTTGCACATTTTTTACTCTTTTCTAACAATTTTTCTCATTTTATCAAAGTTTCCCTTTTGAAAGTTTAGCACGAGAGCTGTGGATTTGCATACTGTTCCTCTTCCAGTCATTAATTCAAATTTGATCATATTATGATCACTATTGCCAAGCGGCCCCACCACCGTTACCTCTCTCTCCAAGTCCTGTGAGACCGAGAATTAGATCTAAAATTGCTCCCTCTCTCATCGGTTCCTGAACCAATTGCTCCATAAAGCTATCATTTATCCCATCCAGGAACGTTATCTCTCTAGCGTGTCCCGATGATAAATTTACCCAGTCAATATTGGGGTAATTGAAGTCTCAAAATACAATAGAGCAAGTTACTGCACTTCAATAATATCCCCAACAAAAAGTGCAGAATAGAAATTTAGTCCAAACAGTTAAGCCTGGTACAAGCTGGGTTAAGCAGGGCACTTCTGGACGGCTCCTTGCTTTTTGGTCAATTGTTTTAAAAAACAGTCTTTATGCCCCAATTTTTGTTTGACCAACTTATTTATGCCAGCTAATTTCAAAACAGAGAGACTTAAACAGTTTACAAGCTGGAGAGCGATTTGGTATGGGGGGTGGGGTTTTTTTTTTGTTTTTTCAACTTATGCAGCAGACAACAAAATTAACTTACTAGAGTAATATCTTACTATCAAGAACTGAAACACACACTATAATTAAAATTAAAACACACAGGAATTAAGAACAGAAGCTTTCTACACAAATTCTAAGCAACAGCAGATATACTTAGCTCAATGCAATATACACTGCCTCCAAGAGAACACACTCTAACGTGTGCCAGATGTAGACTGGAAAATCCCATCTGCAGAAACTAAAAATAGTAGAGCGATAGTGGATGCCATGCAAGTATCTTTGTTCAAACAAATGGTGTTGGAACCCACCAGAGAAGGAGCTATACTCGACTTAGTGCTCACTAATGCAGATAATGTCTCAGATGTCCAGGTGGGTGCCCACCTCAGCAGCAGTGATCATCAAACAGTATGGTTTAATATCACTAAAAGAATAGGGAAAAGAACCACAAAGACCCGAGTTTTACAGTTCAAAAACACAGACTTTGAGGAAATGGGGAAGTACCTGGAGGAAGAACTTAAAGGATGGGAGAACGAGAGAGATGTGGATCAGCAGTGGACCAATCTAAAAGGAGCAATCACCAAGGCAACTGCTCTATACGTTAGAAATGTAAAGAAAAGCAAAAGAAAATTGAAACCTATCTGGTTCTCAAAGGAGGTGGCTGACAAAATTAAAGCTAAAAGAACAGCATTCAAGATATATAAAAGATCCCAAAGGGAGGAACACAAAGAAGAATATCTGATTCAACTGAGGGAGACAAAGAAATTAATCAAGTTGGCAAAAAGTCAAGCGGAAGAGAGGATTACCAAGGAGATAAAAAATGGAGACAAAACATTTTTCAGATACATCAGCGAAAAGAGAAAGATCCAAAGTGGTATAGTGAAATTGAAAGGTGGTAATGATCAATGTGTTGAGGGAGACGAAGAAATGGCAGAAATATTAAACGAATACTTCAGCTCTGTGTTCACTAAAGAAGACCCTGGAGAAGGACCATCTCTACACAACAAAAAAGTGGTGGGAAGTGGAATAGATGAAAATCCTTTTACAGTAGAAAATGTGTGGGAAGAGCTAAAGAACCTGAAAGTGGACAAAGCCATGGGGCCTGATGGGATTCATCCAAGGATATTGAGGGAGCTCAGAGATGTTCTGGCGGCTCCGCTGTGTGACCTGTTCAATAGATCCCTAGAAACGGGAGTGGTGCCGAGTGATTGGAGAAGAGCGGTGGTGGTCCCGCTTCACAAGAGTGGGAACAGGGAGGAGGCTGGCAACTACAGACCGGTCAGCCTCACTTCGGTGGTGGGAAAAGTAATGGAGTCACTGCTGAAAGAGAGAATAGTGAACTATCTACAGTCCGGAGAATTGATGGACCAGAGGCAACATGGATTCACCAGGGGAAGATCCTGTCAGACAAATCTGATTGACTTTTTTGACTGGGTAACCAAGGAATTGGATCGAGGAAGAGCGCTCGATATCATATACTTGGATTTCAGCAAAGCTTTTGACACGGTTCCGCACAGGAGACTGGTGAATAAAACGAGAAGCTTGGGAGTGAGTGCCGAGGTGGTGACCTGGATTGCAAATTGGTTGACGGACAGAAGACAATGTGTGATGGTAAATGGAACCTTCTCTGAAGAGAGAGCGGTTTTAAGTGGTGTACCGCAAGGATCGGTGTTGGGACCGGTCCTGTTCAATATCTTTGTGAGCGACATTGCGGACGGGATACAAGGCAAGGTTTGTCTTTTCGCGGATGACACTAAGATCTGCAACAGAGTGGACACGCCGGAAGGAGTGGAGAGAATGAGACGGGATCTAAGGAAACTGGAAGAGTGGTCGAAGATATGGCAGCTGAGATTCAATGCCAAGAAGTGCAAAGTCATGCATATGGGGAGTGGAAACCCGAATGAACTGTATTCGATGGGGGGGGGAAAGGCTGATGTGCACGGAGCAGGAGAGGGACCTTGGGGTGATAGTGTCTAATGATATGAAGTCTGCGAAACAATGCGACAAGGCTATAGCAAAAGCCAGAAGAATGCTGGGCTGCATAGAGAGAGGAATATCGAGTAAGAAAAGGGAAGTGATTATTCCCTTGTACAGGTCCTTGGTGAGGCCTCACCTGGAGTACTGTGCTCAGTTCTGGAGACCGTATCTACAAAAAGACAAAGACAAGATGGAAGCGGTACAGAGAAGGGCGACCAGGAAGGTGGAGGATCTTCATCAGATGACGTACGAGGAGAGATTGAAGAATCTAAATATGTACACCCTGGAGGAAAGGAGGAGCAGATGCGATATGATACAGACTTTCAGATACTTGAAAGGTTTTAATGATCCAAAGACAACGACAAACCTTTTCCGTAGGAAAAAAATCAGCAGAACCAGGGGTCACGATTTGAAGCTCCAGGGAGGAAGATTCAGAACCAATGTTAGGAAGTATTTCTTCACGGAGAGGGTGGTGGATGCCTGGAATGCCCTTCCGGAGGATATGGTGAAGACAAGAACTGTGAAGGACTTCAAAGGGGCGTGGGATAAACACTGTGGATCCATAAAGTCAAGAGGCCGCCAATGAAGAGTGGGTGACTCGCCAGAATGATGGCTACTGCCTGGAGACAATACCCTTATTCAATAAACGTACACATGCTTACTGTGACTCCAACATCGTTCTAGCTTCAACAGCAAGAGGAAATGTGGAATAAAGGATCTGCACTCACAAAGGGGGGGAGTAGCTGGCTTGTTACGGCGGTTACTACCCCAAACCAAATAAGCCTGTTACTTCTATTTCTATGCATATACAGCATAGTTCTCTGCTTCAACGGCAGGGGAGAAGAAAAAACTGATAATTCACGCATATCCAGCATAGCTCCCTGCTTCAACGGCAGGGGAGAAGAAAAAAGGGTTCACACTCACAAAGCGGGGAGTAGCTGGCTTGTTACGGCGGTTACTACCCCAAACCAAATGTGCCTGATACTTCACTTTCGATGCATATCCAGCATGGCTCTCTGCTTCAACAGCATGGGAGAAGAATAAACTGATACCTCAAGCATATCCAGCATAGCTCCCTGCTTCAACGGCAGGGAAGAAGATAAACAACCAATAAGGGCTGTATAACATAGTCTGAGTAGAACAAATAAGCATGGGTGTAGCTTGCTTATTGCGGCGGTTACTACCCCTACCACCCCTAACTTATCAGCTAGATATTCACTTGGATGCAGCTCCATCACTGCTTTCTACATTAATGGTGGGGGTGGAAAGGAAATAGAACCAAGAGCTAAGAGAAACAGATAAGTATGAGAGAAAAAAGTGTGTGAAGCTTGCTGGGCAGACTGGATGGGCCATTTGGTCTTCTTCTGCCGTCATTTCTATGTTTCTATTAAGAAAGGTGGAAAGAAGGCAAAACGATTACCGGCATGGTTAAAAGGGGAGGTGAAAGAAGCTATTTTAGCCAAAAGATCTTCATTCAAAAATTGGAAGAAGGATCCAACAGAAGAAAATAGGATAATGCATAAACGTTGGCAAGTTAAATGTAAGACATTGATAAGACAGGCTAAGAGAGAATTTGAAAAGAAGTTGGCTGTAGAGGCAAAAACTCACAGTAAAAACTTTTTAAAATATATCTGAAGCAGAAAGCCTGTGAGGGAGTCAGTTGGACCGTTAGATGATCGAGGGGTTAAAGGGGCACTTAGAGAAGATAAGGCCATCGCAGAGAGATTAAATGATTTCTTTGCTTTGGTGTTTACTGAAGAGGATGTTGGGGAGGTACCCGTACTGGAGAAGGTTTTCATGGGCAATCATTCAGATGGACTGAATCAAATCACAGTGAACCTAGAAGATGTGGTAGACCTGATTGACAAACTGAAGAGTAGTAAATCACCTGGACTGGATGGTATACACCCCAGAGTTCTGAAGGAACTAAAAAATGAAATTTCAGACCTATTAGTAAAAATTTGTAACCTATCATTAAAATCATCCATTGTACCTGAAGACTGGAGGATAGCAAATGTAACCCCAATATTTAAAAAGGGCTCCAGGAGTGATCCGGGAAACTACAGACCGGTTAGCCTGACGTCAGTACCAGGAAAAATAGTGGAAAGTGTTCTAAACATCAAAATCACAGAACATATAGAAAGACATGGTTTAATGGAACAAAGTCAGCATGGCTTTACCCAAGGCAAGTCTTGCCTCACAAATCTGCTTCACTTTTTTGAAGGAGTTAATAAACATGTTGATAAAGGTGAACCAGTAGATGTAGTATACTTGGATTTTCAGAAGGCATTTGACAAGGTTCCTCATGAGAGGCTTCTAGGAAGAGTAAAAAGTCATGGGATAGGTGGCAATGTCCTTTCGTGGATTGCAAACTGGCTAAAAGACAGGAAACAGAGAGTAGGATTAAATGGACAATTTTCTCAGTGGAAGGGAGTGGGCAGTGGAGTGCCTCAGGGATCTGTATTGGGACCCTTACTTTTCAATATATTTATAAATGATCTGGAAAGAAATACGATGAGTGAGATAATCAAATTTGCAGATGATACAAAATTGTTCAGAGTAGTTAAATCACAAACAGATTGTGATAAATTGCAGGAAGACCTTGTGAGACTGGAAAATTGGGCATCAAAATGGCAGATGAAATTTAATGTGGATAAGTGCAAGGTGATGCATATAGGGAAAAATAACCCATGCTATAGTTACACAATGTTGGGTTCCATATTAGGTGCTACAACCCAAGAAAGAGATCTAGGCGTTATAGTGGATAACACATTGAAATCGTTGGTTCAGTGTGCTGCGGCAGTCAAAAAAGCAAACAATGTTGGGAATTATTAGAAAGGGAATGTTAAATAAAACAGAAAATGTCATAATGCCTCTGTATCGCTCCATGTGAGACCGCACCTTGAATACTGTGTACAATTCTGGTCGTCGCATCTCAAAAAAGATATAATTGCGATGGAGAAGGTACAGAGAAGGACTACCAAAATGATAAGGGGAATGGAACAGCTCCACTATGAGGAAAGACTAAAGAGGTTAGGACTTTTCAGCTTGGAGAAGAGACGGCTGAGGGGGGATATGACAGAGGTGTTTAAATTCATGAGAAGTCTAGAAAGGGTAGATGTGAATCAGTTATTTACTCTTTCGGATAATAGAAAGACAAGGGGGCACTCCATGAAGTTAGCATGAGGCACATTTAAAACTAATCGGAGAAAGTTCTTTTTTACTCAACGCACAATTAAACTCTGGAATTTGTTGCTAGAGGATGTGGTTAGTGCAAGTTAGTATAGCTGTGTTTAAAAAAGGATTGGATAAGTTCTTGGAGGAGAAGTCCATTACCTGCTATTAAGTTGACTTAGAAAATAGCCACCGCTATTACTAGCAACGGTATCATGGAATAGACTTAGTTTTTGGGTACTTGCCAGGTTCTTATGGCCTGGATTGGCCACTGTTGGAAACAGGATGCTGGGCTTGATGGACCCTTGGTCTGACCCAGTATGGCATGTTCTTATGATAATGAGCAATCAATGAGTGTTGAGCATAGTGGAACACAGCTATCGCCCGCCTATGTTTTATCGTGCAACTGCCCTCTTCACATGTTGTAATTATTCTAACCCATCCCAAATGGCACTGTTTGGCCTCAAGTTCAATAGCTCTTACAACAAAGTGCAGTTCCAAAAGGGGTTCTATTCGCAATATTTCTGCATCCCAAAGAAGGGGGGGGGGGGGGTTGCAACAGATTCTGGATCTGTGCAACCTCAATCAGCATATCCATTGGGAGAAGTTCTGGATGCTGTTCTAAGGGACTAGCCTCTCCTTCATCCAAACTGGATATGCTCACTGCATCTGAAAGGTGCTTATACTCTCATCCCTATCCATAGATCGTACTAGCACTTCCTCTGCTTCAAGGTAGCCGACCAATACTACCAATCCAAGGTGCTTCCATTGGTCTCTCTTTTGCCCTGAGTCATCACAAAATGCCTGGTGATGATTGCTGCGCACCACAGACATCGGGGCATTGGGTATTCCCATACCTGGATGATTGGTTAATTGTTGCCCCATCACAGGATATTCTATACAGTTGCACGCAATCCACTATTGGCCTCCTTCAGTCTCTAGGATTCTTAGCTTCAAGAAGTCAGTTCTACTCCCTGCTGAAAGGCTATACTTCATGTGGGTGGTCATAGATACTGCTCTGTCAAAAGCTTTCCTGCCCCTGGACAGAGTGATGAACCTTCAAGTGGCCATCTCTTTGCTAAACTCCCCGCGCACTATGGCCCATCATATGCTCAAATTGTTGGGACATCTTGCAGCAGCAATCCATGTAGTATTGCTAACATAGCTGCATATGCGACACCTACAATGGGGCCTCCGGACACAATAGAACCAGTCTCCAAGCTGTCCACAACAAGGGGACAATAACTGCAGAAATGGTGCAGGAGATTCATTGGTGGATCTGTCCACATCGCTATGAGACCTTTGTCTCACTGCACCCATCAGAGGCTCCTAAGCATGGACGCCTCCACCACAGGTTTGGAAGTTCACATGGGACCTTTACAAGACACAAGATAGAAACATAGAAATTCATCTAGGAGCTCCAGCGTGACTGTGACATCCAAATACTCCCACCAGGGCTTCCCATCCGTGGACACTGGGATCTCCCAGTTGGACCACTTACACGCCAGGTGAATACAGACACAGGCCACCACTGGAGGGGTGTACTGGAGACTGAAGGTGGTCAAGTGCAAGCTGTTAGTTGCCATAAAGTATGATGTTTGTGCCAAGTCCTTGCTTGCTCGCACTAGCTGAGTACACTTCACCACATGTGTATGGGGATGATCAATCGTTATCTCAAACCCTCACGCCTTGTGTCAGGTGGAGGATCCAGTGGGTTCAGACATGCATGGGCTACCTTAATTACATGCTCCAGCTTATGGGGCTGCTCCTCCACTTTTGCTGCCAGAAACAATGCTGCTGGTGCCACAGAATTTCGATGAAATTGGGAAAAGGACTGGACCATGTAGAATCGGTGCATGTAAACGATGGCTGTATTGATGGTTAGTTGAGAGACATTAAGTCTCTCAACTAACTATCTCTGATTTGTCCCAGAGAGCCAGCTACAGATCAATCTGCTTGAGCTCCAAGCCATTCGCTACGCCTTTCATGCGTTCGGCCATGTCCTCCATGGGAGAAGCATAATGATCCTAATCAAGTGGCAAGGAGGCACAAGATCTTGGAGTCTTTGCCAGGAAACCCTACGGATTTGGCAGTGGGCGGTGATGCACCGGGCTTCTCTACAAGCGACTTGTATTCCAGGCGTGAACAATATGGTGGCGGATAGACTCACATGGTGTTCCGCCCCCACAAATGATTGCTAGACCAAACCACAGTCCATCGTCTATTCAGTCATTAGGTCTATCCATGGTGTTTCCCTATTTGCAACAGAAGCCAACAAGAAGCTGGATCACTTCTGCTCAGTACTATTCAACCAATGGAGAGAGGCCTTCAACATCTTCCTTTTACATTGGGGAGAGGGCATAGTGCATGTTTTTCTGCTGCTCCTGCTCATCACTTGCACCATCCAGAAAGTCAGCTGGGACTGAGCCAAGAAATATTGATAGCCCCGACTTGGCCCAGATAGCCATGGTATGCTCATCTAGTTCAATTATCTGTTGAGCCTGAATTCTAAAAATACTATAAGCTACTTTGAATATCTTTTGGAAATGCATGCTAAAAATTAAAAATCAAAATACTTCAATATTTTACCAAGTCCCCCTGCCCCCCCCCCCCCCCATAATTTTCCCAGTTTTCTCCATCAGCCTGAAATAAGATTTTGAGGCAAAATGTACAGGATTTTTCAATGTGCAATATCTCATTGAAATAAAATATTTTATATAATTCCAACGCGTCTGTAGGAGAACAACTTGAGCTCCAACTTATCTATAAAAGGCAACTTTATTTATATTTATTTATTTAACACTTTTCTATACCGACCTTCATGGTTGGAAGACCATATCAGATCGGTTTACATCTTATTTATTTAAAATCTCTTATATACTGCTTGATACAATGGAGGTAGACCCATGCGGTTTACAGTGTTTACACATACATAATGAAAATACAATAAAACAATAATGAAATTACACAAGTAAAAAGCAAGATAATCACAGAAGTGCAGGAAACTTAAAAAAGCGGGCCAGTAGAGGGTCAGTTCAGCAAGTTAGCGACAGTTCTGTTTGTTGCCATGCAGAGAATCTTGGCTCGATTCCCAGGTCAGATCTGTTCCCTGGGCTCACCAGGATTAGCGATGGTCTGGAAGCAGCATGTACACAGCCCCTGGTGAGAGGGAGTCTTGATCATCGCACAAACAAGCTATATATATATAGTGCTCTGATTTATGGCCCATAATTTCAGGGTTCCGGAAGAAGTCCTGGTGTATGGCCTCTAGCTGAGTAATGTCTTTGCAATGACAGGGCTGGATGAGTTGGTAGGGGGATATAAAATATTGGAAAAAATCCTCAAGTAGTGAATTAAAGCTTGCTGCCAATCCCAGGCCTGGTTCTAGTTGTGCTGGAGGAGGTGAATGTTATGCTCAGGTTTGTGAACCCTTGGGCCGACGGGAGGATGGTATACCTTAAGAGGAAGATCCGTAGGTTCTCCCGTTGGATGGCGAGGCCGGAACAGAAGACGTGACCAGCTGACTCTTGGCACTGGAGACAGAGGCGATTGTGGAGGCAGACTAAGAGTCGTGACGTCGAGGAAAGGAAGTGTGTCTTCGCCACTGGAAGTCTGCGGTCCCCCCAGGAGGAGCCTGTAGGGACCCGGACCGCTGGGACTTAGGTGGACCTTTGAGAGGTCAAGAAGTCAAGTGTACGGTGCAAGGGCTGACTGGAACTTCACCCCTGGAAGCCCGCAGTTCCCCCGGGAGGAGCCCGTAGGGACCCGGGCCGCTGGGACTTAGGTGGGCCCTTGGAGACGATGGTCAAGAAGAAGTCCAAGGTCAAGTGCCAGAGGGTTGTTGCTTACCAGTCCGAGGTCACACACCGAGGGATCACCGCTAGCCGATCCAAAGTCAGGAACCAGAAACACCAAGACAAGACAGGAATGAAGATCCAAAGTGTAGGAAGACTCACCGAAGCAAGCAGACTTAAACAGCACTACAAGAGACGTTGCCAAGTCGAGGAATGGGCAGAGGAAGCCTCCCTTTATACTTCCTCTACTCTGGCCCATTAGAGACAGCTGTGAATAGTTAAGGGGCCTGGCCCCTTTAAATCTGTGTAGGAGGTGCAGCCTCGCACCTAAAGATGGTGGTGGCCATCTTGGATTTCCTCCACGGAGGAAAGCTTGCAGAACGCCGCGAGGGAGGAGCAGGGACGGCTCCCTACCCAGCGACCAGACCGAGGCCCTGCGCCGGAGTGACGGGCACCGGCCCAGGGGAGTAGTCAGGAGTTGCCGCGGCGGGTCGCTGCCGTGGGTGAGGTAGGGGGCCGCGCCCATGGACGGCCATGGGCGCGGAACACAACAGTGAAGGAAATGATACTAAAGAAAGACACAAGTACTGAAAATTCAAAATGTAAATAACTGACCTAACACATTGTATTTTTTACTTTTGACTCATTTACGGTACTCTCATAGTCCTTGTTGAGATGCTATCTGAACGCTCTGTTTTCAAAACTTCTTAATCCTACTGTACGATAACTTCTAACAGATGCTAAAAGATATCAATAAAAAAGAATGGAAATGTCTCTGTTCTCAACAAATCTTTATTGAAACAAGATTTTTAAGGAATATTCAGATATTTAAACAAGTCACTTAACTGTTCCATCCATAACCATGAAATGAGCTGTGTTTCGCTGACATGGTCTTTCAAGGGGGGAGGGGGGGGGGAACGATAAAAACGACAGGAGGTACAATCTGCAGTTTTGTAGAATATACTCTATTGTTCCCCCCTTCCCCACTCTCTTGAAAAAGCATGCAGAGAAATATGGCTCTTATCGGGATATGGATGGGACTGTTTGGCGACTTGTTTTAAATTCCTGAGTATTCCTTAAATGTTTTTGTTTCAGTACGGAAGATTTGTTTGAGAACAGAGCCATTATTTTCAGTCCCCTTTTTTCTCAATATAATTTGTTGGTTTGGCACTTTTATTCATTTTTCTGTTTGCTGATTATCTAAAGATAGCCACAGTGAATATTTCATGCTTCATTACATTCTCACCTTTTTTCAATCTTGTAATCATGTCTGGAGAGGGACTTATGTGATCTCAAAGCTTCACAAATTGGAACATATTTTTGTGCCTGCCTAACAAGATGAATCACAATCTTTGAAGTTTCCTGAACTCAGATTGCATCATTTATTTATTTATTATTTAAAGGCTTTTATATACCGATAGCCGTTTGCACATCGTATCGGTTTACAGATAATGTATAACATGATAGAGAAAATACATGGAACGATTTGGTTACATGGCATGGTAAACCGGGGGGGGGGGTTACAAAAACATGGTGTGCAGAGAGTATAAGGTGTTGAAGTAGAAATATATAAATATATATATGAAAATATAAACAGAACTATGTACACATTACAAGGTAATGTCTGAGAGGGTGCCAGAGGTTTATATAGTATACTTGAAGATAACGTATATATAAATTATATAATTGGAACTGTAGTCAGTCATGTAGCGTGATAGTACCAGGGAGAGAACGAGGGGGTTAGGGGTAGGCTAGCTTGAAGAGCCACGTTTTCAATTTTTTTTTTTTAATTTGTGTGTGCATGGTTCCATGCGTAGGTTGAATGGCATTGAGTTCCAGTTGATGGGTCCTGCTATTGAGAGTGTTCTGTCTCTAGTGGAGGTCCATTGTGTGGATTTGGGAGAGGGAATGTGAAGGGTTCCTTTATAGGCAGATCTGGTTGGTGTGTTAGAAGAGTTGAAGAGGAATGCCTTGTTTAGCCAGGTGATGTTTTGGTTGTGTAATGTTTTATGTATAAGGTAGAGGGTTTAGGATTCTAGAGGAGATCGGGAGCCAGTGGAGGTCTCTGAGGATGGGTGTGATGTGCTCTTTTCTACGAGTGTTGGTTAGCATTCTAGCAGTGGAATTCTGTAATAATTGGAGGGGTTTGATGGTGGAGGAGGGGAGGCCTATGAGGAGGGAGTTACAGTAGTCAATTTTAGCGAAGATTAGGGTTTGTAGGACAGTGTGGAAATCGTGTGTGTAGGAGGGGTCTAATTTTCTTTAATACATGCAGTTTAAAGTAGCATTCCTTTAAGGTGGATTTTATGTAGGTTTTTAGGTTTAATTGGTTGTCAGTGTTGACACCCAGGTTGCGTACGGGTTGTGGGAAGGGGACCGAGAGGGCTGCGGTGCTCGATAGTATGTGATTAAGTGAGGGCTGATTGTGAGAGATTATGAGGAGTTCAGTTTTGGTGGTGTTGAGTGCCAGGTTGAGGTTAGTAAGGAGTTGGTTGATAGAGTTGATGCAATTGTTCCAGGTTTTTAGGGCTCTGGATAGTGAGTTGGTGATGGGAATGTTAATTTGAACATCGTCCGCATAGATGAAATGGACGATGCCTAGATTAGTTAAGAGGTGGCAGAGGGGTAGCAGGTAGATATTGAAGAGGGTTGGAGAGGGCAGAGCCATGGCGTACACCTCGGGTAAGTTTGATGGGGTCAGATTCGTTGTTGCTAAGTTTGACTTTGAAGTGTCTGTTTTCCAGGTAAGATTTAAGCCAGCAGTGGGCAGTACCAGTTATACCTATGTTCGTGAGTTGATTTAGTAGGATTTTGTGGTTGACAGTGTCGAAGGTAGAGGAGATGTCAAGCATAGCTAGGATGTATGCTTGCCCTTTATCCATGCCTTTGAATAAAGTGTCTGTGAGAGATATTAGGAGTGTTTCAGTGTTGAAAAACTTTCAGAATCCGAACTGGGATGGGGATAGAATGTTGTGTGTGTCTAAGTATTCAGTGAAGCGGAGATTGACTACCTTTTCAATGATTTTAGCTAGTAGTGGTAAATTTGAGATTGGGCGATGGTTCTGACGGGTCAAGGTTAGGATTTTTAGGATTGGTTTCACAATCGCTAGCTTGAGGGCGGATGGGACATCACCATGGGTGATGGAGCAGTTGATGATTTCGGCTAAGGTTGTGGCTATAGTTTCAGGGATGGTTCGTAGCATTTTGGATGGGATGTGGGTGTGTGAGGAGGGGATGATTTTCCTTAATAGTGATTTAATTTCACATGATGATGTAGTTTCAAGGTGATCAAGGCAGACTGTGTTGTTGGAGAGGGGTGGCAAGGTGAAGGACAAGTCCAGGGAAAATTAGCTGTCAGTTTGGATACTTTGTTGTGGAAGAAGGAGGCTCGGTTGTCACACTTGTTTTTGGTGTCTAGGGTGGGATTGTGTGTGTGGGGTTGGCTCAGTTAGGTTGGATATCAGAGAGAAAAGGGCCTTGGCATTGTACAGATAATCGTGTATTTTAAGTGCGTGGAAGTCGCGCTTCATTTTTAGGATGTTGATCCTGTATTCATGCATGGATGTCTTGTATGAGGTAAGACAAGGAGGGGGAGGGGTGCTTTCTCCATTTTCTTTCCTTTATTCTCAGGTTGTTTTTGAGTTAAGTTCAGGTGTGAACCATGCTTTTTTGTTGCTGCGGGCGGGGTTCACATTTATTGTTTTGAGTGGGCAGATTTTATCCGCAGTGTATAACCTGAGAGATCCCGCAATTATAACCTGAGAGATCCCAAACAAGTCCCCAGGTTATAATGTAAAGAAAAGCTAGGGGAGCAGATGGGTTGGGTATTTGGGTTTTGTCTTACACTGATCGCGTTTCTGTTTGCTAGTACTGACAGAGCCACATAACTGAAATGTAGATGAATAACCTGTATTTGGTTCCTGTGTCACAAGATTGAATCTTGTTTCTTGGGGTGGTGCTGCCTCCTTTCCAAATTTCTTTTGAATCTCCAGTTCAGTTATTTGAATCAGGCTTCAGATTTATTTACATTTTAGAAAATGACTCCCATCTAATGGAAAAATATTTTTGCATTTTGCAGTGGTAATTTCAGAGGTGTAAAGCCTTATAAAGATGGAGCACCTTGCAGCCAGTGTCCAAATGATCGATGTGAGAATAATTTATGCAGTAAGTTTAAAACTAAGAACACTGTAAGCATGCTATGTGGTCGTACAATTACAGGATATGTATATGCTTCAGGGGTGCATTGGGGAAGAGCAAGGCAAATGGCCTTCAGCATCTTGAGTATATATGGAATTGTACAACTGCGTAAACTACTACTACTTCTACTGCTTCTTCTACTTCTTATTTCTATAGCGCTACTAGACATATGCAAGAACTGACTGCACATTAATTCTTCTTTAGTCTGAGATTATTTACTCCCTTTCCTAAAGGGGAATACAGAATGGATAGTCATGCCTCCAGTAAGCAATACCAGACATATCCATGCATAACATACATACTTATTTCTATGCTTATATCTGATTTTCTGCTTTGTTTGATGTAGTTGGAGGTGGTCAGGGTTCAAGAAAAATTAATTTTATCACAGGGTTAAAGCTGTGCTGATCCTCATGTTTTAAATAATCCAGTTTTTAAAAAATGTGAACATATGATTTAAAATTCTGAATGCTCATCCTTCAAAACCCCTGACATTTAATTTCATCTACTTCAGTTGAACAAAAGCTTGAAAATATGGTCTGATTCTCAACACTGAAATAAAAAATGTTTTGTTTTTGGGGCTTTCCCTCATAGTTTAAATACATGAATCAATACTGTTTAAAGTTGCAGCTTCCAATCTGGTCAAGAAGTTGGTTAAAATTTATGGAGTGAGAGAAAAATTAAGCAACTGTTTATATTAGATATTTTCAATAGTTTCTAAAATGTTAGAAAAGCATACAGCAGTAGTTTTGAGATAAGGTGACTGCTCCTTTTGAACACATATCTCTAACCCTGGCTTTGCCTGCCTAGAAGAGGAACAAGGTTAAAGCTTTGCAAGGAACAAGTTGTATAGCAGATGAGGTCTGAATATAGTGATACAACTAATTGGAAGATCATAGGAAGACCTTCATCAATCATGCTATTTTCAGTGACCTCACACTCTTGCAGAGCTTCCCTATCAGAGTCACCTACTTGTATGTCCGTATGACCTACAAAATGGCAATACAAATTAAACATAAGTAAGCTGCTCATCATTTTTCCTTTGTTTAAATTACAATATTAGCATAATGCTAGTGAGTCTTCCTTCTGCTTTATCATGATCACTCATAATGCATCTCATTCGTCAGGGCTCCTACTTGGTGTTGTATCACTCCCTTAAGTGTTGAGTCATATGTGAGAAGTAGCATAAACAAGCTGTGGTTCTTCCACAGAGCAGTGACCCTGGAAGTACACAACTGCATAATAAAAAAGACGACCCACACAAAACTATACTCAAAAGTTTGTATACATTATGAAAACCATAAACCTATATCATGCTTCACATTATTGTTCTTATCACCTTTTAAATGTAGATCATAATGTAACCCTTGAAGTTCAAATTTCTTTATGACTCCTTGTGTCTGAAACCTGCACTTTGATTCCCAGCCCAGTATCAGAAATGAATCCACACGCTCTTCAGTGGGTAACAGTTTTATCTTTACTGGGATGAATGACTGAAATAAATCTGTTCACTTCCTAAGCATCTGCATTTTTCATATAAACACATGTATATAGTACAAGAGAAAACTCAACTTTGTCATAAACTCATGTTAAGTATTTCAACCAGAATCAGCATGTGATAATAGCACCCGACCTTAAGCAGTCTCTAAACAAGCAAAGTTCCAGATTGTACCCTACTGTGTGTCCATTTGAATTTAGAGCTGAAGATGGCGTCAGTACTGCTCTTTGCTTCAACTGTCAAATCCACAATACAGCAGCCTCTATCCGAAAGAAAAGCTTCAAATCCTGACAGGGCACAGTTCAATTACTCCCAAGTCGTCCATAGCAGGGCTTCAGAAAAGAGAACCTTATTTATTTATTTATTTATTTATTTTTAGATTTTTATATACCGGTGTTCCTGTATGAAATACAAATCACATCGGTTTACATTGAAACTGAACATAAATTTTTGCCAATAGGCATTACATAGAACAAGGTTGTGGAACTTGGAAAAGGGTAAACTAGATCAAAATATACATTGTAATGTAAACAGATTAGCTAACAAAACTCATAGAGCAGTATAAATAAAAACAAAAAAACAACAACAACAAAAAAAAACATAAAAGCAAAACAGTAGATGTCATGTAAGACCTGCAGCAAGAGAATGGATATAGAGTCAAGTAGATCCTGGAGAATGATATGATGAGGAACTCTTGCTGGTTGAAGGGGAAAAAAGTGCTTATGGTCCTGTAAAGGCTTGTTTAAAGAGCCAGGTTTTCAGTTTCTTTTTGAATGTGGAGTGGCAGATCTCTAGACGGATATCTGGCGGGAGCGCGTTCCATTGAATGGGGCCAGCAGTAGATATGGTACGTTTCTGGAGCGAGGATTTTGTTGAGGGAACATGTAGAGTGCCTTTGTAAGCTCCTCTGATGGGTCTAGCTGAAGAGTGATGACGTAGTTGGGTGCTTAACTGAAGTGGGGATATATTGTGAATTGATTTGTGAATTACTGTGAGCACTTTATAAAGAATCCTTTGCTTAATTGGAAGCCAATGGAGGAGTTTGAGAATGGGGGTGATGTGATCTCTTTTATTCGTATTTGTAAGAATTCTAGCTGCAGAGTTTTGTAACATTTGGAGGGGTTTGAGGGATGAGATTGGGAGGCCGAAGAGAAGCGAATTGCAATAGTCAATTTTTGATAGTATAATGGCTTGAAGAACCAACCGGAAATCATTGAAATGAAGGAGAGGTTTCAGCTTTCTCAGGACTTGTAGCTTGTAGAAACAGTCTTTAGTGGTGGTGCTAACAAATTTTTTAAGGTTAAGCTGATCGTCTAGAATGACTCCTAGGTCTCGTACCTGTGGTGAATTATTTAGTAAAGGAATGGTTGCAGTGAGTGGGTTAGCTGGGTTTAGCAACTTGTTGTTTATGTCCTGATTGATAATTAGGATCTCAGTTTTGTTGTTGTTAAGAATAAGATTAAGACTAGCAAGAAGATGATTGATTTGTTGCAAACAATTGTTCCAATGAATCAGGGTTTTGTGTATAGATTCGGTGATTGGGATGAGTATTTGGATGTCATCCGCGTAAAGGTAATGGGTTAGATTTAGTTTAGAAAGTAGTTGACAGAGAGGTAAGAGGTAAATATTAAAAAGGGTTGGGGAGAGTGAGGAACCTTGAGGGACCCCCTGGTTGGATGGGACCGGATGAGATTCTTTATTGTTAATTTTTACCTTAAATTGTCTATTTGCCAGGAAGGACTTGAACCAGCTAAGCACTGTACCCTTAATGCCTATGTCTGCCAGACCTGTTAATAGAGATGAGTGGTTGACAGTGTCAAAGGCCGCAGAGAGATCTAAAAGTATCAGGAAATGTGGTTGTTTTTTGTCCATATTAGCCAGAATAGTGTCAGTAAGGGAGATAAGTAGGGATTCCTTACTCAATGATTTACGAAAGCCGTATTGGGATGGTGCAAGAATAGAGTTTTCTTCCAGGTACTCGGATAGCTGTTTATTGACTATCTTTTCCATAAGTTTGGCGATCATTGGCAAATTGGCTATTGGGTGGAAGTTGGCTGGATCTGTGGTTGGAAGGTTCGGTTTTTTTAATAAAGGTTTGAGGATAGCTAGTTTAAGTTGGTCAGGAACTAGACCTTGGGACAGAGAACAATTAATGATGTCTGCAATTGGCTTTGCAATGGTGTTCCTTATTGCAATGAGGAGGTTGGTTGGAATTGTGTCTAATGGATGAGAGGACGGTTTCATTTTCTTGAGAATGTTTTCTATCTCAAGAGCTGATGTAGTCTCAAAAGATTCCAAAGTCGTATTTAATTGAGGTGGGGTAGAGAGCGGGAGTGGGGGAGAGGAACTAGATGATGAGAAGGGGCCAATCAATTTATCAATTTTTTCCTTGAAATAGTCAGCTAATTCAGAGGCTTTGTTGAACGCTTGATCATCCGGGAGAGTAGGAGGGGATGGTTTAGTGAGGGCTGAAACATAGGAGAATAGAGCTTTTGAATCAAAAATGAAATGATGTATTTTTTTTGAGAAGAAATCTCTCTTGGTTCTAAGAATGGTGATCCTGTAGGCATTGAGGGAGGTTTTGTACGTAGCTAATGTAGTGGGAGATGGGTTTTTCCTCCATGTATGTTCTTTATTTCTTAGCTCTTGTTTAAGCAGCTTCAATCCTGAGGAGAACCAGGGTTTCCTGTTGTCTGGCGAGGGTTGTATTACTTTTGTGAAGGAAGGGCAGGTTATGTCTGCAATCTTTTTGGTGATGTTGCACCATGAAGTGGTGGCTGTAGTTGCATTAGAAAGATCGAGTTGAGAAAATTCATTAGAGAGCTGGTTGATGAGAAGATCTGTAGAACAAGGTTTCCTGTATTGAATAGTGGTTTTTGGAAACGAAATAGGAGGGTGTTCTGAAAGCTTGAGGGTCGTGTTGATGATATGATGATCTGTCCAAGGAACAGGAGAGCATGAGATTGTAGATGGGAGCGAGATGCACTGATTAATGAAAATAAGGTCCAGAGTGTGACCTGCTTTGTGTGTAGGGTTTTTTATAATTTGTGTAAATCCCATATAGCTGAGAGCCGATAGTAGTGTAACGCAGTTTGGGGATTGTGGGGAAGCATCAACATGTAAGTTGAAGTCTCCCAATAAAATGGCGGGTATGTCTGGGTTGAAATATTTAGCAGTGAATTCAATGACAGGTGAAGGGTCCGAGTCTAAAGTTCCTGGAGGAGCATAGATTAGGCCAATTTGTAAATGATCAGATTTGAAGACAGAGAGCTCTATGTTTAATGTGGTATATGAATGATGTAATGTTAATCTAAGACCTTTCTTGGCTGTCAGGAGCAGACCTCCTCCTCTTCTTTTGGGTCTAGGGATGGAGAACAAATCATATAGCTGAGTAGGTAATTGGTTTAATAGCACTAAATCCGAAGATTTCAACCAGGTTTCTGTGATTGCACAGATGTCTGGGTTTGCTTCAGTGAGGTAGTCATTTAAGATGTGTGTTTTTTTCAAAAGCGACTGTGAATTGAATAGAGTTAAAGATAGAAGAGAGAGGCCTAGGAATTGTGTGAGTGGTGTGGTCATAATTGGGATTAGCCTTTGCTGATGGTTGTAATGTTGTGGGAGAGGTTTAGTTTGAGGTTTACGTTGTTTCCTGATGATTGGAATAAAGTGTGAACTATTGAAAAAGTGGTGATGTATGGGGATTGGGAATCCAGGTAGCATATTGATCTGATTGTATGGTAGAGAGTGTTGAAGGATTTCTAAAGGAAGCTGTAAAGATGGTAAGACAGAATAGAATGAGCAATATGAAGTGTTGGATGTTAATTAGAGGCAATTGAAAGTCAGTTAGAGAAAGGACGTAGAATGGTTATAGCTGGACCTTATCAGCACAGATAATATTTATTAGTTCAGAGCAGGGCAGAAACTCTGTTCAGACTGTAGCAGTGATCTGTTGCAAATGCTCAATACAATCCAATTTTGAATCTCCTTCCCCCGCCCCCCCCCCCCCAGCTCTTAAAGAGACAGCACTCTATTGTCAGTCTTTTCATGTCACAATGATGATTCAACATTTCTCTGCCCTAGTTCCTAGAGGTATGTTACAATAACATTTCTGATGTTCCCACACATACTATGTTGTATAATCCTTTCTTAGGACCTAGATGTGAGAGAGCTAAAAATTACCCAGATATTAGCCTTATAAATGATTGCAAGAGAGCACTTTCTTTTTGGCTTTGTATGTTAAGATCCAAGCACAGGAACTGCTCTGTAAGCTAAGGACAGTTCTTTATGGTTGAGATTGAGAACCTATATAATATGGGGTTTAACGCTCTGCCATCCAACCCCCTATAGAAATACAATTATATTATGATCATTGCCACAGCAGGAGGATTAAACCTCCTACTTAAAAAAATTAATACAGTGGTCACATGATGCGGTGAAGCCAACAGATGTCTGATTGCTGTGCTCTGGGTGCCATTCTCATTTGCTTTAATATAACGCTGCATCCACGGACCCCGCTGGCAAACAGACAAAATATAACAAAATGGGAGTCTTCAGAAAGTCATCTTTGTGGTGAAACAGGGGTGCAATGACTACCCGGCCACAGAAAAAGGAGAAAGAAAAAGCTAAATCGCAAGACAACAAGATGGCGGACATGCGGGAAGAGCCAGATATGTGGCCTGAATGAAAAAACAGATTGGTGCTGACAGAAATTTGAAAACATTTTGGGACAAATTCAAGGACTGAGCAATTCAACTGACTCGTTTAACAGTCGGATAGACACTGTGGAGGTGTTGATTGGCCATAACGAGGATGAAAAATTAGCACTGCAAGGCAAAGTACATGTGCTAGAGAAATCGCTGTAAGAGAAAGATTTAAAACTAGAGGACCTTGAAAATAGGTCTAAAAGAAGTAATTTAAGATTTGTAGGGCTTACCGAAGTCTTACCAGAGAGAGGCCTGGCCACAACGATAGTTTGAGGCATAGTGGGGTGCTTTGATAGTGGAAAGAGCACACTGGCTGGGACCACACATAGACAATAGATCAAAACCGAGAGTTGTCATTGCGAAGATTTTAAATTATGCCCATACAACAGAAATTCTGTGAAAATTTAACAATTCAGAAAGTGGAATATCGGTCATCTAATACTCTAACTTTTCAAGACTATTCAGTAGCTGTCGCTCAAATGGAAGGAATTCTCCACTACATGCAGCTCCTTGGTAAAGCATAAAATTAAGTTTGCTCTTATATACCTGGCTAAATTAAGGGTATGGTATGAAGGAGCAACGCATATATGTACATCCGCTGATGAGGCCCAGAAAGTTTTGAAAAATTTGGAGAAGCTGGATAGTCAGACAACAGAGGGCTGATGATGATGCTCAGTAAAGCAAGCCTTGGGAGAAGTATTTGTTGTTGGAAATTAACGCTGTGGAAGCATAAACACAGGAGTCATAGTGATGAATACTATTGACACTTAAAGAGAGATCCTTGAATGTTTTTGCTATTTTATTCTTCTTTTATTTCTAAATATACATCTGAAGCAATTAGTTCTGCAGTTAAATATATGGGAAAAGGTTTGATTGATGTCATAATAAGATTGAACATTTAAGATAATATTTCCTAGCGTGTAGCAGATGGACTCAAAACAAGTGGGTATAGTGTGCTCATGCTAGCAGTTGGAGACGGATCTGACGTCAGCACGGGTACATATACCCCCACAGGAAGTGTAGCAATTCAGTAATTTCCGTCTCCAAAGCAGTTTGGAGCTACCTCACGCTCGCTGAGCGTGTTTCCAAATTTTAAACAACTAAATTCCTAGAAGAAAACCTACTGAAGACGAGCCCCGCACTCCTGTGGTGATACAATTCGGTCCCTCACCCAGTCGAGTTTCCTGAGCTGACTTCCGTGATCCCTCGGAGGTAGGAGCCTCGGTCCAGTGGCCGACTCGCGGCAGGGACCTAGCCCCCAAGTGAGAAGGGCTTGGGCGCGGCGTAGAGGCAGCCTCGGTCCCGGTGAGGACTTGACCCCTGAGCGAGACGAGTTCGGGCGCGGCCTAGAGGCAGCGGGTGCACTTTCTCGAGCGCGGCGGTGAAGGTACTCACCCTCTCCCCCCGCAGCCGGAGACCGCCCAGGTCGCAGCCGGGAAGCGCCGAAGACAAGGTAAGGCATACATCTTTACTGTGGTCTTCGAGGAAGTGAGGAATCGCGGGGCCTGCCTTCGTGGCAGCCCGCCGAGGAGGTCGCCATTGTACCTGCCTACTCGCCTTCGCTACCTAGACGCACGTCGCTAAGCGCACGCGGATAGGCGCAAGCTGGCTAGGCGCACGCCTATAGCATAGGCGCACGTCCATAGGCGCGCATTTATAGGCGCACATTCATAAGACGCCGTTGGTAGGCGCACGTCCATAGGCGCACGTTCATAAGATGCCGTTGGTAGGCGCACGTTATAGGTGCACGCTCATAAGACGCCGTTGATAGGCGCATGTTATAGGCGCACGTTCATATGACGCCATTGATAGGCGCACGTTATAGGCGCACGTTCATAAGACGCTGTTGATAGGCGCACGTTATAGGCGCACGTTCATGAGATGCCATTGATTGGCGCACGTTCATAAGACGCCGTTGGTAAGTGCACGTTCATAGGCTCACGCTCATAAGACACCTGTTGGTAGGCGCACGTTTATAAGACGCCCGTTCATAGGCGCATACAGCTAAGCGCAGGTTGATAAGCGCACACTCATAAGATAAGCGCATATTAGTAGGCGATACATATTGCAAAGCGCATGGATCATAAGAGAGCCCATACATCCGCAGAGCCGGCACCTCCAGAATCAGGCATAAGAGCTCTAAGCCTCTGCTCAGCATGCAACCTCAGAGCCACTCAGAGCGAGGAAGCAGACTCACTATGTGCCCAATGTGAGGAGGCCATGGGAGTTCCAGGACAGGACCGGTCCCAGCCCAGCGATTCCTCAGGGAACACTCCGGACATAGCAGGCCGCGGGGAGCAGCCAGGGAACCCGAGAGACCTGGTGCCCCTAAGGCCAGATCCGGCTTCTCTCTCCTGGGTGGAATTATTCAAGGGGATCCATGCCTTTGTCCAGATGCAGTCTGCTCCTCGAAGGGGTCTTTCTGTTCCGGATGATCCGGCCCCTAGATCCTCGAGACCTAGGCACGGCCACTCGGCACCCGGAAGCCCCACTTATGGGGATTCGGATTGCTCCGAGGAAGATGAAGAGCCCCCCGAGGAGGGAGAACTCCCCTCGGAGATAGAACCATATCAGACCATGAGACGCTTCTTTCGGAAAGAGGATCTTCCAGGCCTGGTCTCACAATGCCTATCAGAACTGGCTATTCTGGGCCAGGACACCCCAGGGGACCCTAACATGAACCCCGTGTTAGAGGGCCTACGCCAAACGGCTCACCATTTTCCCCTCCTACAAGCAGCACAGCAGCTAATAGATCTGGAATGGACTGCACCGGAGGCCTCATTCAAAGGGGGTCGGGCCTTGTTGGGCATGTACCCTCTGGACCCGGCGTCCAAGGAGCTGCTGGCGTGCCCCAAGGTAGACGCCATAGTTAATGCAATTGTGAAGCGCACCACCATTCCGGTTGAGGGGGGAGCGGCCCTCAAGGATACACATGACCGGCGCATGGACACCATTCTGAAGGAAGCCTTTGAGGTAGCAGCCATGTCCCTACGAATTGCGACCTGCTGCACCGTGGTGACGCGTTCCTGTTTATCGCAGGCTAGAAACAACACCCCGGGAGAAGACATGGAATCAGCTCTCGCATTTCTCACTGACGCAGCCTCCGACCTCGTCCTTATGGCAGCCAAGGGAGTGTCATCCTCAGTGGCAGCCAGGAGACAGCTCTGGCTACGCAATTGGGCTGCCGACTCTTCCTCCAAGACGCACCTCACAAGAATGCCCTTTAAAGGATCCCTACTGTTCGGCACCGATCTCGAGAAATGGGCTAATAAATGGGGTGCCTCTCCATTACCCCATCTATCAGAAGACAGGTCGAGGAGGAGCCAGCGTTCGTTTTCTAGACCATCCAGAGGCAGAAACTCTCAGCGCTTCAACCCTTACAGGGCTCGCTATCAAGCACCTCGTTCTCAGGCCAGGAACCAGCCCTTTCGGGCTAAGCACAACAAGAGGAGAACCGGCTCGGGTTCTGGTCCCGGCCGCAACCCACAATGACATCAGCCGACCCATCCGGGGGTAGCAGCCATAGGGGGCAGGCTAACCCTCTTCTACCGCAGGTGGGTCGAGATTACTTCGGACCAGTGGGTCCTCGCCATCATCCGAGAAGGATATTACCTGGATTTTCTTCGGCTCCCGCTGGACAAGTTTGTGGAATCTCCTTGTTCGCCTCTCAAGAAGACGGCACTAGAAGTTACCTTACAGAGGCTCCTGGCACTAAAAGCCATAATCCCAGTGCCTGCAGAGGAGATAAATTCTGGGCATTATTCCATTTATTTCATAGTACCCAAGAAGGAGGGCACTTTCAGGGCCGTCCTGGACCTCAAGTCAGTCAACCGACATCTACGGGTCCCCAGCTTTCGCATGGAAACTCTACGATCTGTCAAGAATGCAGTACAGCCAGGGGAGTTTCTCACCTCCCTAGATCTGTCAGAAGCCTATTTGCATATCCCAATCCATCGGGATCACCAGCGCTATTTACGCTTCAAAGTCCTGAATCAGCACTTCCAATTCCAAGCTTTACCCTTCGGGTTAGCCACCGCGCCGCGGATCTTTACCAAGGTCATAGTAGTAGTGGTGGCAGCACTCAGAAAGGAAAGAATTCTCGTCCATCCCTACCTAGACGATTGGCTGATCAGGGCAAAATCACCGGAGGAGAGCCACCGGGCAACCAACAGAGTTATAGCTCTTCTGGAAAGCCTAGGATGGGTAGTCAACATAAAGAAGAGTTCCCTACAGCCTTCTCAGTCGCTGGAATACCTAGGAGTCCGATTCGACACCCAGGAAGACAAGGTCAGTCTGACCGCCAAGAGGAGAGCAAAGCTCCGGAATCGTCTGCAGGCCCTGCTGAGCGCCACCCGGCCCACAGCTTGGGATTACCTACAGGTCCTCTGCCTTATGGCATCCGCTCTGGAGGTGATACCATGGACGCGGGCTCATATGAGACCATTACAATGCGCTCTCCTATCTCGGTGGAGCCCACGATCACAGAACTACACCGTACACCTACCTCTACCAGCCAGAGTGCGGTATCAGCTACGGTGGTGGTTGCAGCCCGGCCACATGAGCCGGGGGTCAAGAATGTCCTCCCCAACCTGGACCCTGCTCACTACAGATGCCAGCCTGAACGGATGGGGAGCACACTGAGAAGAACTCACCGCCCAAGGGCGGTGGAACAGAGAAGAGTCTGGGTGGAACATCAACCGACTAGAGGCACGGGCAGTCAGGCTAGCATGCCTGCGGTTTGCCCACAGACTTCAAAACAGAGCGGTCAGAGTGATGTCTGACAACGCCACCACAGTGGCATACATCAACCGACAGGGCGGAACCAGAAGCTGACAGGTATCCCTAGAAATAGCCCCCCTGATGACCTGGGCGGAAGCAAATCTCCAGGACATCTCCGCCGTCCACATCGCCGGGAAGGACAACACCACGGCAGACTTCCTCAGCAGAGAAAGCCTAAACCCGGGGGAATGGCAGCTGTCGCCCACAGCTTTCCAGATGATTGTGGCTCAGTGGGGGACTCCGGGCATGGACCTACTAGCAGACAGGTCCAACGCTCAAGTACCCAGATACTTCAGTCGCAGATGAGATCCTCTCTCCCACGGGATCGACGCTCTGGTACAGCCGTGGCCTCAGGGGATCCTGCTATATGCTTTTCCTCCATGGCCCCTGCTGGGTGCCATTATACACAAGATTCAGCGGCACAGAGGCCTAGTTCTTCTAGTGGCCCTGGACTGGCCAAGAAGACCCTGGCACGCAGACATGAGAAGACTGCTGGCAGGGAATCCACTACCCCTGCCTCCACACAGGGACCTGCTGCGGCAAGGTCCCATCCTCCACGAGGATCCAGCTCAATTCTCTCTTACGGTCTGGCCATTGAGAGGGCCAGACTGAAGAAAAGGGGATACTCGGGGCCGGTAATAGATTCACTCCTCCGAGCACGCAAGTTCTCCACATCACTAACATATATAAGGATCTGGAGAGTATTTGAAGCCTGGTGTGACACTCACAGCACCAATCCACATGCCGCTAAAATCCCTATCATTTTGGATTTCCTGCAAGATGGACTTCAGAAGGGTCTGTCCCTCAACTCCATCAAGGTTCAGGTGGCAGCGCGGTCTTGCTACAGTCCCAGGAGTGACAGCAACACCATTGCCACACACCCAGATGTTTCACGTTTCCTGAAAGGAGTCAAACACATTCGCCCGCCACTGAAGTGGCCAGTGCCCCTGTGGAACCTCAACCTAGTTTTGGAATTTCTAGCAGGACCCGCCTTCAGACCCCTTCGAGGCCTGTCCCTCCGTTTGTTGACCTTGAAGATGGTATTCCTGCTGGCCGTGTGTTCAGCTCGCCGCATCTCAGAGCTACAAGCGCTGTCCTGCCGTGATCCGTTTCTCAGAATCACTCCAGATGCTATCCATCTTCGCACAGTTCCTTCCTTCTTACCCAAAGTAGTCTCACACTTCCACCTCAACCAAACCATATCCTTGCCAACCACGGAAGGTTTGAAGAAATCGGAAGAAGGTCAAATATTGCGCCATCTCGACATCGGCAGACTGCTGTCCAGATACCTGGAAATGTCAGAAGCAGTATGAAAGACGGATCACCTGTTCGTCCTTCATAGCGGGAAGAAGCAAGGGGAAGCGGCCTCACGGGCAACGATCGCCCGCTGGATCAAAGAAGTTATCAAGGCGGCCTATGTAGAGGCAGGAAAACCACCGTCTCTACAGGTCAAGGCTCACTCTACCAGAGCGCAGGCGGACTCTTGGGCAGAAACTAGGATGCTGTCGCCGGCAGAGATATGTAAAGCGGCAACGTGGTCCTCCATCCATACCTTCTCCAGATTCTACCGTCTGGACGTCCAGGCCAGGGAGGACACAGCATTTGCAAGGGCAATCCTGAACGGACCTCGGGCAGCCTCCCACCCAGTCCGGGAGTAGCTTTTGTACATCCCACTTGTTTTGAGTCCATCTGCTACACGCTAGGAAATGTAGAGATTACTTACCTGATAATCTCGTTTTCCTTAGTGTATGCAGATGGACTCAGCATCCCGCCCGGCTGCCGGAATACATGGGGATTCACCGACTCACGGTAAGCCATGTTTTTCTTATCATAGGGCATCCACCCTGCCGGGTGTCGACGCCTTCCGGTTGAGAACACTGGCGGTCTCCAGCTACTATCAATCGGTCAGGGTAATCCTGTTCATTTAATCGATCGGTCAGTTACACATATATCCATAAAGCTTTTGCAAGAAAGATTACTGAATTGCTGCACTTCCTGCGGGGGTATATGTACCCGTGCTGACGTCAGATCCGTCTCCAACTGCTAGCACGAGCACACTATACCCACTTGTTTTGAGTCCATCTGCATACACTAAGGAAAACGAGATTATCAGGTAAGTAATCTCTACATTATGCTTGAAATAAAAATAGGTATTCTGATGGATGAGATATTGCTTAAATAAAGCAAAAATGAAACAGCTGCTGATCAAGTTGAACTAAAAATGCTGAAATAAATGAATCATACTAGCTTTGTAAGATAGGAATCTGGTGTATCCTTATCAGAATTAGAACTCTGACACGACCTCTTTCTGTCATTGTTTCTTTTGATGTGAGCACAACAATAAAATTACTGTAGAAAACTTGTATGTGACATTTATTCCATCTAAGTAAGGAGAAGGACCAGAGCCCTATTTAATATTTGGAGATTTCCACAGGCTCAAGATGAGAAATGCACAATGGTACCAAAAAAGCTATTGAGATCCACATGTCCAACTACTCAATTACAAGGTACAATAACAAAGGGACTTCTGAACTCGTTGAAATGGTGGGCAAGAGTAAACAATATAATTTACCGACAACTTATACATCTCTTACAAATACAAAAAATATTGACACTAGATGCATCAAACCAAGGGTTGGTAGTGCATATTAATTCAATGTGCATACAAGGCCTGTGCACAAAGCAAACGTTAACACGTCACATCAATATGTTAGAGATGAGTGATTGATTTACAGTGGTTTTGAGTGTTCAGATCTTGCCTGAAGAATAAAACAGTACAAATTTGGACAAACCGATGGCAATGTTTTACATCAATAAACAAGGAGGAACAGGCTCTTACCAACTTTGCAAAGAAGCACTGATGATTTGGAAATTAGCTACAGTGAACAAATTGCACATCTCAGCTGTTTATCTTCTGGGGAAAAACAAACTATCCCCTAGATTTATCAAAATGCTATAGTATTGCATGCATAACACCTGTGGTAAGAGAAAGGGATGTGTTTAGGGTAATTTTTAGAATTACTGCATGGTACGGTAACATACGCTTCGCACAGGTAGTATCGCATGGTGCAGTAAAGTTTTCACGTCCCGCCAAACTTCTATTATCCCAGGACAAGCAGGATGCTAGTCCTCACATATGGGTGATGTCACAGACGGAGCCCAGTGCGGGAAATCTTTCTGTCAAAGTTTCTAGAAACTTTTGACTGGCCCTGTGAGGCCACTGAGCATGCCCAGCATGCCATGATATTCTCTGCCACAGGTGTCTCTCTTCAGTCTTCGTTTTTCCACGCTGCTTCAGGCATCGCGGGACAGGAGCCGTTGCATTTCTTCATATCTTTTTGCTGACTGAAAAGTCATACTTTTACCGATTATTCTCTCTCATAGAAGTCTGTCAGGGTTCCCTTTCACCGACTGGTGAGTACCTCGGTCTTGATTTCTCAATTTTGGAAACTTTTTCTTCTCACGAATTCACATTCATCGACGGCCGTCGATAACAAAATGGCTACGGGCTTAAAAAAATGCCCTATTTGTAACAGAACCATGTCGATCACCGACCCACATCTAGAATGCGTCCTCTGTCTTGGTGAAAAACATGATGTAAATACATGTCCTAAATGCGCCGAGATGACAGCAAAGGGGCGAAAGGCTAGGCAGGAAAAAATGGAAAATTTGTTCTAGCTGCAACTAATTCCTTCCCCTTCCAAATCGTCGAAGTCGTCTCCGGCTGGAGCGACTAAACGAGCCTTGCTTAAAAAACCGCGCCCGGACGGATCCGGTGATCGTCCGTCTTCACCATTGTCCATAGTATCGATGAAGTCAGCCGACCAACTAAAGCTGAAACATCGTCATCAACATCGTCGACAGTCATCTTCCGCATCGACGTCCCAGGAGGAATCGATGGCAAAGCGGCCACGGGTCCAGGAAATACCGGTCCCCTCGACGCCTGGGCCTTTACCTCCATTGAGGCCGGATCCTCCACAGACTTCCGCACAGGATCCTTCGTCGCAGCCTCCGCCACCGCTTACAACTGCTCTGATTCCACCAGTTGTACAGCCGGAATTGTCTGATCTCATCAGACAAGCGGTCATCCAGGCTCTAAAAGATCAAGCACGTCCGGCGATCCCGCCGATGCCGATGCCACCAACATCGATGCCAGTAGTAGTAGTACCGATGCCGGTGGGCCCACCGATGCCGGTGCCCTTGTTGCACCGAAGACACCGATGGACTCGATCACTACGACACCGAGACTTGTTACGTCATCGACGTCCATCTTTGCCCAGATTCCATCTGGCTCTTTGATGCCGTTCTCGATTCCATCGACGTTGAAGTCTTCTACAACACTTCCACAGACGACTACATCAATGACAACCACTGTATCATCGATACAACCATCATCTGAGCCTCCTGAAGTACAAGATCTCGCATTTTATCGACGTCTTTTGCAAAGATATCAAAATGTCATCAATAACCTACCATCAACAAAGCCTCAAGACACCTCACTCTTGTTTTCCTCCGATGATCCACAACCAGGCCCTTCAGGCCTTCACTTCCCTCCCAGGTCATCGCCAAAGTCTCCCTATAGAGACGACTCGGACGACTCTTGGGATGACCAGCAGTCTGTAACATCTTCTGAGGGATTCATGTCTAAACCTTCTCCTCTAGACCAGAGGAAAAAATCACCTCCAGAAGATTTATCATTCTCAACATTCATTCAGGACATGGCTGACTCCATTCCCTTCAAACTAACAGCAGAATAAGATACCAGACAACAAACTCTTGAAGTTCTGCAGTTTGTAGACCCACCTAAACAAGTGCTGGCTGTCCCAATCCATGAGGTTCTCTTGGATCTTCAACGCCGCATCTGGGAGCATCAATCTTCTGTCCCTGCAGTGAACAAGTGTGTGGACACAACCTATATGGTGCAGACAGCTCGAGGATATCAAAAACAACAGTTACCACACCAGTCTGTTGTAGTAGAGTCTGCACAGAAAAAGTCGAGACGTGTGCGTCCACACTCATCAACTCCACTTGGTAAAGACCATAGGTTCCTCGACTCATTAGGCAGAAAAGTGTATCAGAGTGCCATCTTGAACACTAAAATCTCTGCTTACCAATTATACATCACACAATATCAGAGGAACCTATGGAAGCAAATGGAGGAATTTATTACCTCTTTGCCTCCACAATTCCAGGAACCAGCACAGGCCATAGTCAACAAAGGCCTAGAAGCCGGAAAACATGAGGTGAGGGCAGTATACGACAACTTTGAGACGGCTTCCAGAGCAGCAGCAGCAGCTGGAATCACCGCCCGTAGATGGGCATGGCTCAAGGCCTCAGACCTCAGGCCTGAGGTTCAAGAAAAACTTGTGGATCTACCATGTGTCGGTGACAATTTATTTGGAGAAAAGGTCCAAGAAGCAATACAACAGCTTAAGGACCACGCAGAGACTCTACGTCAACTGTCTCAAATGCCACAAGAGCCCTCTACACAATCTTCACGTCGCCTTCCCCGAAAAGAACCCAGACGCTCTTACTATAGGCCACGGAGATAGTACCCCCAAACTTCTAAGGGTAGATCAACTAGACCACAACAACGGTCCCAGGCCAGACAGCCTAGGCCTACCCGCCCGCAACCTTCTGCACAGACAGGCCCAGTGGCGGGCTTTTGAAATACAGGCCAGAGAGCAAATCCATCCCCTAAATCCTCGACCAGACCTGTCAGTGGGAGGAAGAGTATCCTATTTTCACACACATTGGCTAAACATAACATCAGACCATTGGGTATTCTCCATAGTCTCTTGAGGTTACAAACTAAATTTCCTCTCAATTCCTCCAGAATCTCCACCAAGTTTCTTCTCACAACAAAATTCTCAACTAATTCAATTACAAGTAGAATTATCCATCCTTCTGAGAGCCAGGGCTGACAGCCAGTGCCCCGGACTGAGCCGGGCAGAGGATTCTACTCCTGGTATTTCCTCATTCCAAAGAAAACTGGAGGCCTACGTCCCATCCTAGACCTCAGAAATCTCAACAAATTTCTGAAAAAAGAAAAATTCAGGATGGTTTCTCTAGGCACCATGCTTCCACTACTTCAAACAGGAGATTGGCTTTGTTCTCTGGATCTTCAAGACGCTTACGCTCACATTCCCATATTCCCTCCTCATCGCAAATATCTGCGCTTCATGGTGGGCCATCAACATTTCCAATACAGAGTTCTGCCATTCGGACTGGCATCTGCTCCCAGAGTATTCACAAAATGTCTGGCAGCAATAGCAGGACACTGGCTCATCAGGAATCAGTCTCAGCAAGGAGCTCTCGCTTCTCTGACTCAAACAATTGCCCTACTTCACTCCATAGGATTTCTCATCAATTATCAAAAATCCCATCTCACTCCAACTCACCTGCTTCAATTCATAGGAGCAGAATTGAACACCAATCTAGCAAAGGCCATTCTACCTGTAGATTGAGCAAAGACACTCACTCTACTGGCAAGATCCATTTACTTACAGAAACAAACGACAGCTCATCAGTTTCTAACTTTACTAACCATATGGCCTCCACAGTTCATGTCACTCCTATGGCACGGCTCGCCATGAGAGTTACCCAATGGACTTTAAGATCACAATGGATCCAAGCCATTCAACTACTACATTATCCGATTCAAGTGACCCACCAACTGAGATCATCTCTACTTTGGTGGACAAACATGGACAACTTGCGCAAAGGCTTACCTTTTCAGCAACCAGTCCCACAGATAACTTTAACTACAGATGCATCCACCTTGGGTTGGGGAGCTCACATAGACAATCTCCAAACACAAGGCACTTGGACAAACCTCGAAGCAACATTTCAAATAAATTTCCTAGAGCTTCGAGCTATACGTTATTCGCTACATGCATTCAAGGACTGCCTTTCACACAAGACTGTTCTAATCCAAACAGACAACACAGTAGCCATGTGGTACATCAAAAAACAGGGAGGTACGGGCTCGTATCTCCTTTGTCAAGAAGCTGCACAGATTTGGGCCTGGGCCCTAACACACTCAATGTTTCTCCGGGCCACTTATCTCGCAGGCATTCAAAATGTACTAGCGGATTGCCTCAGTCGTCAATTCCAACCACACGAATGGTCCCTGGATCCCTCAGTAGCGACCAGGATCTTTCAGCATTGGGGCCAACCGACAATAGACCTCTTTGTGTCACATCTGAATTACAAAGTAGACAAATTCTGTTCTCTACACAACCGGGAGAATCAGCCAGCCAAGGACGCCTTTGCTCACCCTTGGAACTCAGGCCTACTATACGCGTATCCTCCAATACCGCTCATAACCAAAACTCTAGTGAAGCTACAACAGGACAAGGGGTCCATGATAGGGATGTGAATCGTTTTTGAATGATTAAAATTATCGTCAGATAATTTTAAAATCGTCCTAAATCGTTAGAGTGCACGATACAATACAAATGCCCCCAATTTATCGTCAGGGGCATTTGTATTGTATCGTTAAATAGGGCACGGGAATTATTTGGGGGAGGGCGGGAAAACCAGCACACCAAAATAACCCCTAAACCCACCCCGACCCTTTAAAACCAATTCCTTACCCTCCCCCACCCTCCCGAACCCCCCCAAAATGTTAAATTACCTGGTGGTCCAGTGGGGGGGGGGGATCCCCGGCGCGATCTCCCGCTCTCGGGCCATCTGCACCATTTTGGCTGCCACTAATTAAAATGGCGCCGATGGCCCGATAAAATAAAAAACCCACCCGACCCTTTAAATCGACCCCCCCCCCTTAGCCTCCCCCACCCTCCCGACCCTTTTTTTTTTAGGGAGGCCCGCGCCACTAAAAAAAAACAACTCACCCGACCCTTTAAATCAACCCCCCTCCCGACCCCCCCAAAACCTTTTAAAATTTACCTGGTGGTCCAGGGGGGCCTCGGGGAGAGATCCAGAGGGGCCTCGGGGAGAGGAGAGATCCAGGGGGGCCTCGGGGACAGATTTCCCGTTCCCAGGCATCACCTGTTCTAAAAAAAAAAATGGCGCCGATGCCCCTTTGCCCTTACCATGTGACAGGGTATCCGTGCCATTGGCCGGCCCCTGTCACATGGTAGGAGCACTGGATGGCCGGCACCATCTTTAAAGATGGCGCCGTCCATCTTTACATAGGGGCTAATGAGTAAAGATGGCCGGCCCCTGTCACATGGTAGGAGCACTGGATGGCCGGCGCCATCTTTAAAGATGGCACGGATACCCTGTCACATGGTAAGGGCAAAGGGGCATCGGCGCCATTTTTTTTTTTTTTAGAACAGGTGATGCCTGGGAACGGGAAATCTGTCCCCGAGGCCCCCCTGGATCTCTCCTCTCCCCGAGGCCCCCCTGGATCTCACCCCGAGGCCCCCCGAGGCCCCCCTGGACCACCAGGTAAATTTTAAAAGGTTTTGGGGGGGTCGGGAGGGTGGGGTTGATTTAAAGGGTCGGGTGGGTTGTTTTTTTTTTAGCGGCGCGGGCCTCCCTAAAAAAAAAGGGTCGGGAGAACCCTTTAAATTGACCCCACCCTCCCGAACCCCCCAAAACCTTTTAAAATTTACCTGGTGGTCCAGGGGGGCCTCGGGGGGCCTCAGGGAGAGATCCAGGAGGGCCTCGGGGAGAGGAGAGATCCAGGGGGGCCTCGGGGACAGATTTCCCGTTCCCAGGCATCACCTGTTCTAAAAAAAAAAAATGGCGCCGATGCCCCTTTGCCCTTACCATGTGACAGGGTATCCGTGCCATTGGCCGGCCCCTGTCACATGGTAGGAGCATTGGATGGCCGGCGCCATCTTTAAAGATGGCGCCGGCCATCTTTACTCATTAGCCCCTATGTAAAGATGGCCGGTGCCATCTTTAAAGATGGCGCCAGCCATCCAGTGCTCCTACCATGTGACAGGGGCCGGCCAATGGCACGGATACCCTGTCACATGGTAAGGGCAAAGGGGCATCGGCGCCATTTTTTTTTTAGTACAGGTGATGCCTAGGAACGGGAAATCTGTCCCCGAGGCCCTCCTGGACCACCAGGTAAATTTTAAAAGGTTTGGGGGGGGGGTCGGGAGGGTGGGGTCGATTTAAAGGGTCGGGTGGGTTTGTTTTTTTTAGGGATGTGAAATTGGTGATGTGAATTGGAATCGGAAACTATTCCAATTCACATATCTTAACGATCAGATTCCCCCCCCCCCCCCCAGCCGAATCTGATCGTTAAGACGATCTGGCTCACGATTCATATCTCTAGTCCATGATACTCATAGCCCCGTATTGGCCTCGATAAGTATGGTTTCCCACACTTCTAGACCTCTCGATCAGGGATCCCATTCATCTAGGAGTGGCTCCCACTCTCATAACTCAGGATCAGGGTCGGTTGCGCCATCCCAACCTTCAATCCCTATCCCTGACAGCATGGATGTTGAAAGCTTGATTTACAACCACTCAATCTTTCAAAAAGTATATCTCAAGTGCTTATAGCTTCACGTAAACCTTCAACACGAAAAAATTACTCTTCAAAATGGAAACGGTTTACTTTGTGGTGCAGGCAAAAGGATATTGATCCTTTCACTTGCCCCACTACTTCTCTACTAGACTACTTATACCATCTGTCAGAATCTGGTCTCCAGACTTCTTCTGTAAGAGTACATTTAAGTGCAATCTCAGCTTACCATAACAAGATGGGAGATGCACCTATTTCCACACAACCTCTCATAAGTAGATTTATGAGAGGTTTAACTCACCTTAAACCACCAATTCGGCCACCAGTCATACAATGGGACCTGACTCTGTTTTTAACAAGACTAATGTGTTCTCCTTTTGAACCCATAGATTCCTGTGACCTTAAATATCTCACATGGAAGACTATCTTCCTCATAGCTATTACATCAGCTAGAAGGGTTAGTGAGTTTACAAGCACTTGTCACATACACACCCTATGCAAAGTTCCTACATGACAGAGTAGTTCTCCGTACACATCCAAAATTCCTTTCCAAAGTAGTTAAATTCCACTTGAACCAATCCATAGTTTTACCCACATTCTTTCCAAGGCCCCATTCTCATCCAGGAGAAACAGCCTTACATTCCCTGGACTGTAAACGTGCACTAGCATTCTATATCAATCGCACTGCAGTCCACAGAAAATCCACACAACTGTTTGTATCTTATGATCCAAAGAAACCAGGGAAACCGGTGGGTAAACATACTATAATCCAATTGGCTAGCAGATTGGATACAGTTTTGCTATGAAAAAGCAGGCCTTCCTCTCCAAGGGCGAGTAAAAGCACATTCAGTAAGAGCAATGTCATCCTCAGTAGCACACTATCGTTCAGTGCCAATTCTTGACATATGTAAAGCAGCAACATGGAGTTCTCTTCACACCTTTGCAGCTCATTACTGTTTGGACAAACAAGGACGACAAGATTCAGCCTATGGATAATCTGTCTTAAAGAACTTGTTTCCAGTTTAATCCCAACTCCTTCTACATCCAACCTGCTGTGATCCACGGTTGACTCATTTCAACAGCAATACTTCACTGTTGCCTCAATACAAAATGACTCAGCCTCTAGCTTGCTAATCACCCATATGTGAGGACTAACATCCTGCTTGTCCTGGGATAAAGCAAAATTGCTTACCTTGTAATAGGTGTTATTCCAGGACAGCAGGATGTAGTCCTCACAGAACCCACCTGCCACCCCGCTGAGTTGGGTCTCATTCCTTTTATTATTTTATTTTTGCTAAAGCTTATTGCTACATACGAGACTGAAGAGAGACACCTGTAGCAGAGAATATCATGGCATGTTGGGCATGCTCAGTGGCCTCACAGGGCCAGTCAAAAGTTTCTAGAAACTTTGACAGAGAGATTTCCCGCGCTGGGCTCCATCGGTGACGTCACCCATATGTGAGGACTACATCCTGCTGTCCTGGGATAACACCTATTACAAGATAAGCAATTTTGCTTTTCGCAGCTTGCAAAGTGTCGAGAGAGAGCAAACGCCTATTTATAAGGCCCTCATATTGGTCAACTATTTATATCTCTATAGGAGGGCCAGCTACTAGTGTGAGATGAGGTGTTGGTGGTGGTTTAGGGGCCAGTTTTACATGCAGAGTGAGACGTATGAACAGCACAGTACACCTCTGTGAAGATTTGAAGTCATTTGGAGTGAGGAAAGTCTCACAAAGATGAGATTTCTACTATGTTATCGTGGCCTAGTGAGAGAAATCTTCACCGAGGTGTACTGTGCTGTTTCTACATTTATCCCAGGACAAGCAGGATGCTAGTCCTCACATATGGGTGACGTCATTCACGGAGCCCTAATGCGGGAAAACGTCTGGCAAAGTTTCTAGAAGTTTTTAACTGGCAGCCTGGGGCTACTGAGCATGCCCAGCATGCCATGATATTCCCTGCCACAGGGATCTCACTTCAGTCTTCTTTTTTCCGCGCTGCCATCGACATCGCGGTCACAGGAGCCCTGTGAGGTTTTCCTCACAACTTGACAAAACTTTTTCGCTGTCAAATTTGCCTATCTCGGGTCTCATACAGTTTGTCACCGGCCGGTGACATATACCTTATTTTTCGCTAAAGAAAATTCCTACTTTCCATCGACGGATGTCGACTAAGAAAACATCACGCTTCAAAAAGTGCCCAGCCTGCAACCGAACAATGTCCATAATGGACCCGCATACCGAATGCGTTCGGTGCCTTGGAGGAGAGCATGACATCGCTGCCTGTCCAAAATGCCAAGAAATGACGGTAAAAGGCAGAAAACTCCGCCAAGAAAAAATGGCACAAATTTTCCAGATTCAATCAGGGCCTTCACCGACGACTTCCACAAAATCATCGCCGGTAGGCCTCACAAAGAAGATACTGATCAAGAAAAGACTTCCAGAAGGTTCGGGGGATGCCTCCTCTCCAACACCCTCCACATCATCGACAAGGTCGGAATCCGAACCAAGATCGAAGCACAAGCACCGACGGCATCGATCGATCCCGCTGCTTCCGCCGCCGGGGGGAACCAACCCCTAAGAAGCAAAGGATTTCCTCAACTTCGGTGCCATCGGTTCCGGAATCGATACCGTCGACATCGCAGCAAGTATCAACTCCGATTACTTACTTGACTGCTTTAATTAAACAAATAGTCACTGATGCCTTGCAGCATCAAATTCCGGCGTCATCGCCGATGCCGACCACCGTGTCGATGCCGACAACCGTGTCGATGCCGGCGGAATCGCCGATGTCTCTGCCTTCGATACCGGCTTCACAGCCGATGCCGGCGACTCTGCCGATGATGCCGACACCTCAGTCGATGCCGGCATATACGCCGATGCCAGCGATGACTTCATCGAATCCGCTGATTACTTCTTCGATGACGGTTTCACTTCCATTATACGCACCATCGATGCCATCTGTTCCTTCACAATTTCCGATGCCTTCGATGCCTGCCAGACCTATTTCATCGATGATTCCAATATCGATGTTCACCTTCAATACTTCATCGATGCCACCTAATTCACAATCGATGTCTCTCTACACCATGGCACCGTCTAAAGCACCTGTGCCAAGAAAAACATCTTCCACTCAAAAGTCAACGGGGAAATCTAAACACTCTTCATTTACAGCTATCTCCACAGTTCCAGACACTTCCACTTCTGAAGCACAGTTACATAGCATCCTCACTAAGAGGTATCAAGACCTCCTGGCTTCATTGCCCATAGTACCTGGACAAGAAGAAGAGGACAGAGAGCCTTCACCGGATCCTCAAGATCCCTTGCAAGGACCTTCAGGGGTACCTCCACCTCAGAGGCCGGAACCTCCTCAGTATCACCTTCCTACTTCTGATACTTGGTCAGACACAGAATCTGAGCCTTCCTCAGAAGATTTCTTGTCTGAGACTTCTCCACCTCAAGCCAAAAAGCAGTCACCTCCAGAGGACCTTTCATTTTCCTCTTTTATTCAAGAAATGTCTGAGTCCATACCCTTCCAACTCCAGGCTGAAAAGGATGAGAGGCAGCAGACGCTTGAAATTTTACAGTTTGTAGATCCTCCTAAGCACAATCTGGCCATTCCAGTATCGAAGTGCTATTACAGCTTCAGCAGAGGATATGGAAACATCCATGCACAACCCCTGCTGTAAACAGGAGGGTAGACTCTACTTATCTCATTCAAGCAGCCCCAGGATTTGAGAAACCTCAACTTCCTCACAATTCCCTGGTTGTGGAATCCGCTCAGAAAAAATCTCGCAGATCCAAGACTCATGCCTCAATCCCTCCAGGAAAGGACAGTAGATTTTTAGATTTAATGGGCAGAAAAATCTACCAGGGAGCCATGCTCAACTCTAAAATTGCTGCATATCAGCTCTACATGACGCAGCACCAGAGGAATCTCTGGAAACAAATTGAAGAGTTTCTACCCTCTCTGCCTCAGCAACAACAGGAGGCAGCACAACAGATTATCCAAAAGGGTTTAGATGCAGGAAAGCATGAGGTAAGGGCAGCCTATGATGCTTTCGAAACATCATCTAGAATAGCAGCATCCGGCATCAGTGTAAGAAGGTGGGCCTGGCTAAAGGCTTCAGATTTACGCCCTGAAGTCCAGGACAAATTAGTAGACCTTCCCTGTCAGGGAGATAATTTGTTTGGCACCAAAGTGCAGGATGCCGTCGCCCAGCTTTGAGAGCATTCGGAAACATTGAAACAACTCTCAACGTTGCCTCATGACCCTGCAACTCACACAACTCGCAGACCACCACGTAGAGAGGCTAAACGTCCCTTCTATCGACCGAAGAGATACTATCCTCCGGCCTCTAGGTCAAGTCCTCCAAGGTCTCAACAAAGACCGCAACAGAGACAACAACGGTCTGCAAGGCCACAACCACCTCCTCAAACAGGTTCTACCTCGGGCTTTTGAAACAAATTTCAGAGCACAAAGCCAATTTCCCAACCCCTATCCCACCTTACCAGTTGGAGGGAGGATTTCCCATTTCTACAAGGAATGGACAACAATTACAACCGATCATTGGGTCCTGTCCATAATTCATCAAGGCTACCGCCTAGACTTCTTATCTCTCCCTCAGGAGTTTCCACCACAAAACCCCCATCTCAATCACATACCTCAGTTACAAACAGAATTATCTGCTCTTCTGAAAGCAAAAGCTGTGGAACACGTACCACACGCTCAAAAGGGCAGAGGATTCTATTCCCGGTATTTCCTAATTCCAAAGAAAACCGGAGGCCTACGTCCCATTCTAGATCTCAGAAATCTCAACAAATTCTTAAGAAAAGAAAAATTCAGGATGGTTTCGCTAGGCACCATGCTTCCACTAATACAAAAGGGAGATTGGCTTTGTTCTCTGGATCTTCAAGATGCTTACACACACATTCCTATATTCCCGCCTCATCGCAAGTATCTGCGTTTCACAGTAGGACATCAGCATTTCCAATACCGAGTGTTACCATTCGGCCTGGCTTCAGCTCCCAGAGTATTCACCAAATGCCTGGCAGTGATAGCGGGACATTTACACAAACAAGGTGTTCATGTTTTTCCTTATCTCGACGATTGGCTAATCAAAAGTCAATCACAACAAGGAGCAGTAAATTCTCTGCATTACACAATAAAGTTACTTCACAAGCTGGGATTCCTCATCAATTATCAAAAATCCCACCTGAACCCTTCTCATCTACTCCAATTCATAGGAGCAGAATTAAACACAAATATTGCACAGGCTTTTCTTCCAGAAGATCGTGCAGTCACACTGTCCCTGTTGGCGTACTCAATTTCCATACAACAACAAGCGACAGCTCATCAGTTTCTAACCTTACTAGGCCACATGGCTTCAACAGTTCATGTCACTCCTATGGCACGACTTGCCATGAGACTAACCCAATGGACTCTTCGATCACAATGGATCCAAGCCATTCAACCACTACATTATCAAATCCAAGTAATCCACCAACTACGCTCCTCGCTACAATGGTGGACAATCAAGGACAATTTACGCAAGGGCCTACCCTTCCAAAAACCGGTCCCTCAGATAACATTAACTACAGATGCATCCACCTTGGGGTGGGGGGAGCTCAAATAAACTCTCTTCAAACTCAAGGAATTTGGACAAAACTCGAAGCTACATATCAAATCAATTTTCTGGAACTTCGAGCTATACGTTATGCACTGCATGCGTTCAAGGACTGCCTCTCACACAAGACTGTGCTGATCCAAACAGACAATACGGTAGCCATGTGGTACATCAACAAACAGGGAGGTACGGGCTCGTATCTCCTTTGTCAAGAAGCTGCACAAATTTGGGACTGGGCCTTGAACCACTCAATGTTCCTACAGGCTACTTATCTAGCAGGAATTCAAAATATACTAGCAGACCGACTCAGTCGCCAGTTCAAACCACACGAGTGGTCCCTGAATCCCTTGATAGCGACCAAGATATTCCAACGTTGGGGACAACCAACAACAGACCCCTTTGCGTCGCATCTGAATCACAAAGTGGACAACTTCTGTTCTCTACACAAACAGAAGAACCAGCCAGCCAAGGACGCTTTTGCTCGCCCTTGAAACTCAGGCCTACTATATGCATATCCTCCAATACCGCTTATCACCAAGACGCTGGTGAAGCTACAACAGGACAAAGGGTCCATGATACTCATAGCCCCATATTGGCCTTGACAAGTATGGTTTCCCACACTGCTAGACCTTTCAGTCAGGGATCCAATACGCCTGGGAGTAGCTCCCAATCTCATAACTCAGGATCAGGGTCGGTTGCGCCATCCCAACCTTCAATCCCTATCCCTGACTGCATGGATGTTGAAAGCTTAGTCCTACAACCACTCAATCTTTCAACTAATGTTTCTCAAGTGCTTATAGCGTCATGCAAACCTTCCACAAGAAAGAATTATTCTTTCAAATGGAAACGATTCACTTTCTGGTGCAAGCAAAACAATATTGATCCCTTCACTTGCCCCACGACTTCTCTTCTAGACTATTTGTACCATCTTTCAGACTCTGGTCTTCAGACTTCATCAATCAGAGTACATTTGAGCGCAATCTCAGCTTATCATAACAAGATAGGAGATGCACCTATATCCACACAACCTCTCGTCAGTAGGTTTATGAGAGGTCTAACTCACCTTAAACCACCAATTCGGCCTCCAGTCACACAATGGGACCTGAATCTGGTTTTAACAGCATTGATGCGTTCTCCCTTTGAACCCATACATTCCTGTGATTTTAAATTTCTCACATGGAAGACTATCTTTCTTATAGCCATCTCATCAGCTAGAAGGGTTAGTGAGTTATAAGCACTGGTCACGTATGAACCTTATACAAAGTTTCTCCATAACAGAGTGGTTCTCCGAACACACCCAAAATTCCTTCCTAAGGTAGTTACAGAGTTCCACTTAAATCAATCCATAGTTCTATCCACATTCTTTCCAAGACTTCATTCTCACCAGGGGGAAAGAGCTTTGCACACTTTGGACTGCAAACGTGCGTTATCTTTTTATCTGAATCACACTACGTCCCTCAGAAAATCCAATCAGCTTTTTGTATCTTATGATCCAAATAAGCCAGGTAAAGCAGTGGGAAAGCATACTCTATCCAATTGGTTAGCAGATTGCATACAGTTTTGCTATGAAAAAGCAGGCCTTCCTCTCCAAGGGCGAGTAAAGGCACATTCAGTGAGAGCAATGTCAACTTCAGTAGCACATTTTCGTTCAGTGCCAATCATTGACATCTGTAAAGCAGCAACATGGAGTTCTCGTCACACCTTTGCAGCTCATTACTGTTTGGACAAGGAAGGATGACAAGATTCAGCCTACGGACAATCTGTCTTAAGGAACTTGTTTCCAGTTTAATCCCAACTCCTTCTACAACCAACCTACTGTGATCTTCGGCGGCATCATTTCCTCAAAAACGCATCACTGCTACCTGCATGGACAATGACTCAGCCTCTAGCTTGCTAATCACCCATATGTGAGGACTAGCATCCTGCTTGTCCTGGGATAAAGCAAAATTGCTTACCTTGTAATAGGTGTTATCCCAGGACAGCAGGATGTAGTCCTCACAGAACCCACCCGCCACCCCGTGGAGTTGGGCCTCAGACTTTTATTATTTTACTTTGCTAACGCTTATTGCTCATACCAGATTGAAGTGAGACCCCTGTGGCAGGGAATATCATGGCATGCTGGGCATGCTCAGTAGCCCCAGGCTGCCAGTTAAAAACTTCTAGAAACTTTACCAGAAGTTTTCCCGCATTAGGGCTCCGTGAATGACGTCACCCATATGTGAGGACTACATCCTGCTGTCCTGGGATAACACCTATTACAAGGTAAGCAATTTTGCTTTCACTCTGCATGTAAAACTGGCCCCTAAACCAACACCTCACCTCGAGCTATTAGCTGGCCCTCCTATAGTCATATAAATAGTTGAATACTGTGAAGGCTTCCCCAGAGTCGCTCTCCACTCCCTCTCTTCTCCTCGCCCCGTAGCCCAGAAATGGCTGAAATATTATTTCCAAAATGAATTGCAAATTGCGTTACAGCCGTTTCAGGCATGTCACACAGCTTAATGCCAGGAAAATAGGTGTAGTTATTTACGGCATTCAAACTGTGATAGTGCCCCTCATTTTCATTAATCCTGCATAAACCCCTCCCTAATCCCACCCCTTCCAAAAATTTGCATTTGCTTAGTGCGATATAATGATTATTGCATGTGTTAAGACATTAATCAATCCACTTTAACTGCCTCTGGATATCATTCTTCCTGGAAGTGAGTGGAACTCTAGCAACACCTGGACGGCCGGGTGCCTTGATACTTGGTCCGAGTTCACTGTAAGATATGATGGGGATTGAACTTGGTTCGGGCATTTGAAATTTATTCTTAACAAATGTTTGGTAATGTTTATTATGGAGGGGTTGTCTCCCAGGGTAGGGGTGGGGGGGGGGGGGGGGGTGGTGAGTGGCATGAGGAATGTCTGTGGTTGTCTGTGATGTGACTGAGCGGTGGGTTATGGTTGAATTTAATCTGCTTATCTTGGTCCGAAGGACCTTAAAAGGAGAGTACACGGGAATTTGTAACAGTTGACTTTGTTATGTTAGGAGATTGCTTTGGTATTGAACCATGGTGTTACTATTGGACTCCCACTGTGTTTTCTTTTCCCTAAAGTCTGGTTTTGATTATCCCTGTGTTGCTCTTTAATAAAAATGATTTTGACAAACAAAAAAAAAGACATTAATGCGTGTGTTTGCATTTTGATGAATGACCCTATATGTCCTAGCAGACAGGTTGAATCATCAACTAGAGCCAGATGAATGGTCAGTCACTCCATGCATGTGATGAGTGCTAACTCATTCACTCTGGGGTAGATTTTATAAATTTGCGCGATCGCAAATCTGCGCGATCGGAGCGGCCTCGGAGGGAACTTTCCTTCGCCCTGCCCCCACCTTCCCCTCTCTTCCCCTACCTAACCCCCCCCCCCCCCCCGGCCCTATCTAATCCCCCCCCCTTACCTTTGTTGGCAGATTTACGCCTGCTGAAAGCAGATGTAAATCTGTGCGCGCCAGCGGGCTGCTGGTGCGCCATCACCCGACCCGGGGGCTGGTCCAGAGGCCTCGACCACGCCCCCGGGCCGGTGCCATGCCCCCGAAACGCCGCGTCATTTCGGGAACGCCCCCTCCCCGCCCCTTTTACGAAGCCCCGGGACTTGCGCGCTGGCGGCCTATGCAAAATAGGCGCGCGCAGGACATTTAAAATCCGCCCCTCTGCGTTGGACGCGAGTTAAATAGGCGCTAATCCCCCTATTGCATTAGAAGGTGGATTAGCGCCTATTTATCCCGCGTCTGACTGTGGGTTATACAGTGTGCTCAGCTGAGCACACTGTATTGCATCGTCCACATAGAAAGGGAGGGGGTGAGACAGGAGGTGGTGCCTGTGCAGTGTTAGTGAGGCTTCTGTCTGAGGTGGCTGGGCTGAGCTTTGAGAGGGACAGCTAGCTGTGGAACCAAGAAGTCTCTGGAGCATGAGGGTGCCAAGAAGGTGTGAGAGAGGGACAGGGAGGGGGCTGCTGCAGGCAGAGGATGGCAACAAGCATCAACCTTCCAACCGGGGGGTCCCTCAGGGTTCCTCCCTTTCCCCTACCCTCTTCAACATTTACCTCTTACCTCTATGTCATCTACTTACTAAACTAAACCTAACTCACTATCTCTACGCGGATGACATCCAGATACTCATCCCAATCTCAGAATCCTTACAAAAAACCTTGGCTCACTGGAACAATTGTTTGCAACAGATCAATCATCTTCTCTCCAGCCTTTGCCTCATTCTTAACAACAACAAAACTGAGATCCTAATCATCAATCAAGACATCAACATCAAACTTCTAAACCCAGCTGACCTACTCAACTCATCCACTCCCATATTAAATCACTCACCACATGTTCGAGATCTAGGTATCATGCTAGACAATCAGCTCAATTTTAAAAAATTCATAAGCACAACCACCAAAGACTGTTTTTATAAGTTACAAGTCTTAAAAAAATTGAAGCCTCTTCTTTATTTCAACGATTTTCGGATGGTCCTACAAGCCATTATTCTATCAAAAGTCGACTATTGCAATTCGCTTCTCTTTGGCCTTCCATATTCATCCATCAAACCCCTCCAAATGCTACAGAACTCTGCAGCCAGAATCCTTACCAATACGAATAAAAGAGATCACATCACCCCCATTCTCAAGCTCCTCCACTGGCTGCCTATAAAGCAAAGGATCCTATATAAAGTACTCACCGTAATTCATAAATCCATTCACAATATCTCTCCTCTTCAATTATGTAACCAACTACGCCCTCACTCCTCCTCTAGACCCATCAGAGGAGCATATAAAGGCACACTCTATGTACCTTCAACAAAATCCTCGCATCATAAACATGCCATATCTACAGCAGGCCCCATTCAATGGAATGCGCTCCCACCAGACATTCGGCTTGAGTTCTGCCACTCTTCATTCAAAAAAAACTTAAAACCTGGCTCTTTAGCCAAGCTTTTCCAGGACCATGATCATCATTTTTTCCCCTCCAACCAGCAAGAACATATCTTCTTCACAAACCCCCATTTTCCATACCACTACCTACTTCGGTATCTAATCTCTTGCTGCAGGACACTTGAGACTTTCTCACTTATACGTTATAATTTTTATGCTCAATAAGACCTGTCAACTTAATTGTTTAAGTCTTTTTTTTTTTTTTTCTCCTTTATCTTTTGGTCATCAATGTTACAACGTTATTGTTAAATTTTGAACTTATGTACACTGTTCCAAGTTTCATAACCTTGTTCTATGTAATGCCTTTTGGCAATTTTCATGTTCTGTTTCAATGTAAACCGATGTGATCTTTATTTCATATAGGAACACCGGTATATAAAAATCTAAAAATAAATAAATAAATAAATATAATGATGCCACAGTGCTGGGGCAGGGGTGTGCTCACTGACAGCTCGATACAGTAAAGTTCAGTTGAAGATTTCTCGTCTGTAACGAGCTCGCTGCGCACAATTCGGACGCGTAAGGCAAACCAGCGATACAGTCTCCAGTTTTGCGCGTCCGTAGCGCTTCTTAAAACAGACGCGTAACCCTTCCCGCACCCGGCATGTAAATGAACGAATTAGCTGTATAATGAAGGAATTAGCTATTCCCCTCCGATACCGTAACGGGCACTCAGGTTCTCTCATTAGTAACGCACTGTTTTGCCGCGGCCGTAACGTGTTAGTTTACCGCCTCCCCCTAGTAGGAGTTAGGACTGTGAGTCTAGTAACAAATCCATCGACACCGCTTAAGATACTCAAAAACAATAAAACACAATTTAAAAAAAAAGCGATACAGAGATGATCGAGAAAATGTAATGATGTGGGACACATAAAACCTGTCAGAAGAAAAAATAAAAATTTTTAAATACCTGTCGGAGGGCCGCGTGGGTCCAGGCGGCCGGCGGCGGCGGGAGCCGGGTGGTCGCGTGTTAAATCTAGGCCGCGGGCGGGTGGGCGCCTGTTCCAGGCAGCGGCAGCGGGGAGACACGCGTTAGTTCGAGACGGCCGGCGGGCGGCGGGTGGTCGCGTGTTAAATCTAGGCCGGGTCCGCACAGGCGCGCATTCATTCATTCACTGCCGGTGGGGGCTGCCGGAGAGGCAGCCCCCACCGGCAGTGAATGAATTCATTCATCCAGGCGGAGGAGCCGGCTGCTTTCGCCACCGGCTCCTCCGCCTGGATGAATGAATGCGCGCCTGTGCGACCCCTGCGATTCGGCGCTCAAGGCAGTCACATGCCGTGACATCACGCCTTGAGGGCCGAATCGCAGGGGTCGCACAGGCGCGCATTCATTCATCCAGGCGGAGGAGCCGCACAGGCGCGCATTCATTCACTGCCGGTGGGGGCTGCCTCCGGCATTCATTCAATGCTGGTGGGGGCTGCCTCCGGCAGCCCCCACCGGCATTGAATGAATGCGCGCCTGTGCGGACCCGGCCTAGATTTAACACGCGACCACCCGCCGCCCGCCGGCCGTCTCGAACTAACGCGTGTCCCCCCGCCGCTGCTGCCGCCGCCACCGCCTGGAACAGGCGCCCACCCGCCCGCGGCCTAGATTTAACACGCGACCACCCGGCTCCCGACGCCGCCGGCCGCCTGGACCCACGCGGCCGTCTGAAACTAACGCGCGTCCACCCGCCCCCCCGCCGCCCGGAACAGGCGCCCACCCGCCCGCGGCCTAGATTTAACACGCGACCACCGGCCCCCCGGATCCCGCCGGCCACCTGGACCCACGCGGCCCTCCGACAGGTATTTAAAAATTTTGATTTTTACACTTCCTGGTGCCTGTCATTTCAAATGTCATTTGAAATGACAGGTACCAGCGCACCCAGGTTACTGTATAGGCGCTGTATTAAGCGCCTATACAGTAAAATGGGTTACGCGGGCATAACCCTTCCCTACCGCTTTAAAGCCGCGGCATGCATTTGCATGCGATTAGAGGAGAGTATCGGGGAGTTAGTGAAGAGAACTGTGCGTGCGGGGAGGAAGGGTGCGCCTGACACTACCTCACTGTTTCTACCTCGACCTTACTGTATCGACCTGTGAATGAGCACAAGAGAAGCAGCATAACAGCAAATATTTTTGTCTATGTGTGTCTGAGCCACTGGCTGGCAGTGTGGTCTCTTTCCTTGACAACAGTTCAAGAGCTGATTGGTTGGCAAAAGATTTTAACGCCAAACCATGAATCCAGAATATATGAGAGAGAGAACCAATTTAGTAGGGGGCCCAGCCAATTGCATGGATCGAAGCGGGACTGTAATTCTTTGCTCACCCCTGATCTAGGATGTGCTCTACTTTGTTAGGAAAAATGTGAAGATTTTTGTCTCAATTTGCCAGGCTCCAGGTCACATTCAGCAATTAGCTTGGTGCACTTTTGGGGGCTGTTGAAGCTCATGCACAGCGCAGGAGAAAGTTACAGATACCCTTGGGCCGATTTTGAAAAAAATCCCTTGGGCTGATACTTGTCTGCAATCCCCCCGGCCTCATGGCAGCAGGAGATAGTTTAAATGCTATTCCTGCTGCCACCTGCCCACGCCACGACCATAGGCATATTTTGAAAGGGAGGGCGTGCATTGCCCCTCCAAACAAGAGGGTCCGGCAGGCCACCAGTGGAGCCCATTCTGCTAGTGGCCAAAGAAAATAAATATCCTGAAAGGGGGGAGGCCCTGAGAGTGTGTGTGTGTGTGTATGTGAGAGAGAGAGTGGCTGGGTGTGTATTGGGGGGCAGAGAGAGAGAGAGAGTCTGTGTGCCATCCCCTCCCTTTCCCCATTAATCCACAACTATCTCTGGGCACCTCAAAACAAATGTTCCCAGGTATGGAAAAAGGGAGGGGGTGGAATTGTTGAATGTTCTTTAAGATCAGCCAACCTTTCAGTTCTGTTTTTCACTTCCAATAATATACGACGCTTTAGGAACATTATCAAAGGTTCACATTAAATGTATAGAAGTAGGTAATAGGTGAGAGCAGGAGGGAACACAGACCGTTATCTGGTCCAAGCCTATGCATACCAGAAGTAAAGCTAATGGTCTAACAGAAGTTTTATTAAGAAATAACCAATACTGCACATAGCATTTTAGGAGTGAACATGCATGAATCATTACAAAGCTAGGAGGTGTTCTTTAGCTATTGGTAATTTGCCTCATGGCATATATCCTGAAGCTAAGGCTATAAAGACTGAGGCTATAACTTTAGTGCACTTTCTGCAACTTAGTGCACTGCTTTTCTTTCTCATATACAAGATTTTGTTCTGTCAAAATAAACCAAGCCTTACTGGAACCTCTGGCAGGGGAACTGCTCGGGAACCCTGACCCCCCCTTCATTGGGCTGGGCTGGTTCCACAGGATCAGAGAAAAGAGAGGAAGAGGAATGGATAGAAGTGGGAAAAAAGGGAAGGGGAGGTTAAAGGTGGAGGAGGAAGGAGGGTTACGAGCAGGGAAAAAGCAAGAGGGGGGGCAAGGGAGAGAGGGCTTGAAGGGAAAAGAGGGGATAGGAGAGGGCTGGGGGCTAAGGGGAGAGAAGAAAGGTCTGGTGGTGGTTTTTGTATGAGGGGTATTATGTTGGGACCGCAAAGTCTTTGTCATTTTTCTTTTCTGTGTTGGGGTGGTGGTTATGTTTGGGCCACCGAGCCTTTATTATTATTTTTGTTTGTGGCTGCCAAGCCTTTTTTTTTTTTTTTTTTTACTCTCCCTTCATCCCTTTCCTCTCTTCCTGCCCCCAGCCCCTTCCCCTTGTTCCCAGCTCTCACCTTTCCCCACCACATTGGGGGCAGAGTTGGGGGGCAGTTGAGAGCAATTTGTATAGCCCCACAACCAAAAAAGTGTTCCCCGGGCCCTATGCGAGACTGCTTGCTTTCAGGCCCCTCTCATGTACAGAAGCCAGGAGGGTGTGAGACCACCACAGGGCCTGAAGCAGAGCTGCCGCCTGCTCAGTCCCACTGCAGCTTGTTAAAATTCAGCTACAGCTGCTCACCTCTCAAATATTGGCCCTCAAGACCAAACCCCAACTGGGGAAAAAAAGATCCATGGGTCAAGGAAAAGTTTCTGCTGACTGTGGTGCAGGGCACATCTTGCTTCCTCTTCATCCTTCTGCCCTCACCATTGCTGAGGGGACTGGTAGTTGAGAAATGCTGTGCTAAGATATTTCATTAGAAGAATTCATATAGGAAACCTGCAAAGTGTGAGATGAAATTATGCCATTACAGAAAGGAAAACTAAGAGCTCAGTAAAATAAGCTAGAAAGAAAAAAAAATAAAGAAGAATGGTGACCAGCTAACAAAGGGTCCCTTACTTACCATCGGTCACACTTATCTCAAGGAATTGAGGGCATTAATATAAAATACTTGCCTACCAAGCTGCCTCTTAAAACCCCAGTATCATGAACTGTTTTGAACAGGCAATATAAAAGAAATAATACTACTAGAGAATTTTAGCGTATAAATATGGAATGACAGCATCTGACAAAGTCATAAAGATCTTAAGGCTCCTCAATCAATCATTCAAAATGGATGTTGCAAAAGCCATTTATTTCAAGCCTTCCCTCATATATCATTAGTGGGATCCTTAACATTATTTCTGAAAAGCTGATTTATTTTAGAGTAGTAATATTAGAGTGACCTCATAAGCACGAGTTGTAGCAATCTGACTCTTTAGTGTGTACCCAAAAACTCAATACAAGTTGTCAACATGACAGACCCACTCATAGTCACAGGCAGTTTACTTGACTGGCAGAGAATTGGTATGGACACCTCCTCTGCATTATAATTATCAATATTGTGTGCTTAGCCCTACAATCACATTTTGTTCTCTGTATTCACCTGTCAATTTTTACACAAGAATAAAGGAAAAGTAATTTGTGACAAAGCTGCTTACACTTTTTTTTTTCTCCCTGCAGGAGATGAAGAGCGTGATAAAATCGTGTGTATGTATTACAATAGTATATTGGTTAATACTTGAATTAGTACATTTATTGTCAAAGAAACTGTGACTTACAAGTTTTTTGTTTTTTTTTAAGATCTCCCACATTGGTATCCACACTTTGACTCAACCTCATGGTATGCAGATCTTACATGTGACCTATTCTGCATTAGTGTTTTAAGTCTAAGATTATTTTTTGTTCCAGTAATCTTTATAGTTGATATTTATATACATCGATACTATCCAGATATGATTACAAGGAAATAAATGTATGGAGCTCCTGAAAATATGGCAAAGCTTTGAAGTTCCACTGTTTTTATATTTTTGAATTCTATTCATCACTGAAAGCCTTTTATCCCTCTCTTGTATGTCCCATGGATGCACTTTTTAATTTTGTCATTCTTAATAAAAAAAAAAAGTATAGACTGTTAATGCAGCATTTCTCCTGTTCTGAATTAGGTTCAGATTTTAGGGTGTGAAGTCTTGAACAGCACCAATAGAAGTGGCAGAGACCAGTAGAAGGAAGCTATGCCATTCCACTACCCTCCTGCCCAAGAGTGGGCAGAGTTGATGAATGCATGAGGAAAGTGGGGGGGGGGGGGGGGGGGGGGGGAAGAGATATATGGGTTGGTGAGTGCATGAGACCAAAGAACAGCAGCAAATACAGGGTACCACAAGGTAATTTTTAGGTGACTTGGCACTTAGGATTGGTCCTGTTTTGGTTTAAATCACTTTTTATGGGAATGATTACAAATATTCAAATAACACATTTTAGTCTAATATGAGTACCAACAAGAACAATGGCAATCTTAAACAGTCTGGATACAATAATTTAGAATATTCTTTTAATTATATATTTGATTATATCCATCCAAAAAGAATATAACAAAAAATATACAGCAAAGAAATAAACAAGGTAATTATAAACAAGCATCCATAAGTACAAGTCTTTGTCAAGGAAGATATAGGAAAAACATATGAGAAAACATAATTTTCATCATGCTGCTTGTCCTAATAGAACACATTACATTTTGAGTACAAACTGCTTGTGTAACATAAAATCTTCAATTGTTTATGTTTAATCATAGGTGCTTTGGGGTTGATTTTAAAACCCGTGCGCGTCCATGAGCGCGTGGTTCCTGGCATGTGCACGTGTTGCTGCGCGCATGTTATAAAATACAATTCCCGCACACATGTGCATGGCCGATTTTAATATCAGTGTGCGCATGTGTGGATGGGTGTCCTCTAACACGTGCAATGGGTGGGAATTTTCTAAAGAAAAGCATGGCAACGCAACAGGGTCTTCCCCAATTCCCTCCCAGTCCACTTCCCTATCCCCCTAACTACCCTTCCTCCCTTTTCCCCGCTCCTCCCTGACCCCTAAACCCACCCTAACTATGCAAAATTTTTTTTTGTATTTAACTTACTTCATCCTGGTAGTTGTAGTAAGTTGCGTGCGCCGGCCAGCAAGCAATCGGGACAAACCAAAATGGCGCTGTCCCGGTCGGCCTGCTCAGACCCCAGACCATCCCTTTTTGCTGTGTTGGCACTTCTGCATGTACTGGCAGATATGCGCGTGGCTGGGCCATTTTTAAAATACACAATCCACTTGAGATTTAACTACTCTGCATAATTTTGTGTTATCCACAAATTTGATCATCGCACTCACTGTATCCCTTTCCAGATCATTTATAAATATATTAAAAAGCACTGGTCCAAGTTCAGATCCCTGAGGCACTACACTGTTTACCTTTTTCCACTGTGAAAACTGATCATTTAATCCTCTCTGTTTCCTGCTTTTAACCAACTTGCAATCCACAAAAGGACATCACCTCCTATCCCACAACTTTTTAGTTTTCTTAGAAGCCTCTCATGCGGGACTTTGTTGAACGCCTTCTGAAAATCCAAATACACCACATCTACCAGTTCATCTTTGTCCACATGTTTATTCACCCCTTCAAAAAAATGTAGGAGATTTGTGAGGCAAGACTTCCCTTGGGTAAATCTATGCTGGCAGCGTCCCATCAAACCATGTCTATCTAAATGTTTTGGGGTAGATTTTAAAAAATTGCGCGACCGCATACTTTTGTTCGCGCACCAGGCGCGAACAAAAGTACGCTGGATTTTATAAGATATGCGCATAGCCGCGCGTATCTTATAAAATCCGGGGTCGGCGCGCGCAAGGGGGTGCACATTTGTGCAACCTGCGCACGCCGAGCCCAGTGCGCGCTGCCTGTTCCCTCCGAGGCCGCTCCGATTTCGGAGCGGCCTCAGAGGGAACTTTCCTTCGCCCTCCCCCCCACCTTGCCCTCCCTTCCCCTACCTAACCCACCCCCCAGCCCTATCTAACCCCCCCTTACCTTTGTTGGCAGATTTACGCCTGCTAAAAGCAGACGTAAATCTGCGCATGCCAGCAGGCTGCTGGCGCGCCGTCACCCAACCGGGGGCTGGTCCGGAGGCCTCGACCATGCCCCCGGGCCAGCGCCACGCCCCCAGACCCGCCCCCTCCCCGCCCCTTTTACAAAGCCGGGATTTACGTGCGTCCCGGGGCTTTACGCACGCCGGCGCGCAAGTGCCCTGCGCTCGTAAATCTGGAAGGATTTACGTGCGCAGGGCTTTTAAAATCCGCCCCTTAGTGATTTTATTCTTTATAACAGTTTCCATGATTTTTCCTGGCACTGAAGTCAGGCTCACTGTTCTATAGTTTCCCGGATCACCCCTGGATCACTTTTTTAAATATCGGGGTTACATTGGCCATCTTCCAGTCTTCAGGTACATCAAATTATTTTAATGATAGGTTTCAAATTAGTACTAATGGTTCTGAAATTTCATTTTTTAGTTCTTTCAGAACCCTGGGGTGTATATCATCCAGTCCAAGTGATTTACTATTCTTCAGTTTGTCAATCAGGCCTACCACATCTTCCAGGTTCACCGTGATTTGGTTCAGTTGATCTGAATCATCACCCATGAAAACCTTCTCCAGACCTGGTCTCTCTCCAATATCCTTTTCTGTAAACAATGAAGCAAAGAAGTTGTTTAATCTTTTCATGATGGCCTTATTTTGTCTAAGTGCCCCTTTAACCCCTTGAACATCCAACGGTCTAACCGACTCCCTTGCAGGTTTTCTGCTTCAGACATATTTTTTAAAGTATTTATTGTGAGTTTTTGCCTCTATGGCCAACTATTTTTCAAATTTTCTCTTAGCCTGTCTTGCCAATGTCTTACATTTAATTTGCCAATGCTTATGTTTTCTCCTATTTTTTTTCTGATGGATCCTTCTTCCAATTTTTTAATGAAGATCTTTTGGCTAAAATAACCTCTTTTACCTCACCTTTTAACCTTGCCAGTAATCATTTTGCCTTCCTTTCACCTTTCTTAATGCATGGAATATATCTGATCTGCGCTTCTAGGATGGTATTTTTTAACAATGTCCATGCCTGATAGGAGATCCAAGATGGCTGCCGAACGGGAGGATGGTGATTAAGGAGCTCTGATCTCTTGCTGAAATTTCCTTTTCTAATATGCCTTACATGAAGCGTAAGGGAAAATTTTGTGTGGATTCCCCGAATGACTGCCCCTGCACAATCAAGAATTGAGGGCTTTTTCTTGCCTGTAAACTTTCAAACTCTGGGTGAGCTGTCCATTATAGTGTTGGAGCAACCGCCCACACTATCGGACCTATAAACCATCTTTAGCCCTGGAGCTCCATTGACTTCTTCTCCCCCTGGCTATGGACAACCTCGGGATCCAGGTACAAGTGACTCACGGGAGCCGTTGGACGAACTTGCACCTGGCGTGGGGGAAGCCGAGGCTGAACTGGATAGCATTAGAGCCATCGGAAGAGCAGGTATTCCATCTCAGAAGCGACAGCTGGTGCCAGGCGCGACTGAAGGGGAAAACCCAGAGAGTATTCCGACGACCTTAACATCAACGGGGGGAGCAGTCCTGACTACCGCTCCAAGGCTGGAGCATGAAGATTCTCAGAGAGGTGCGGTAAGCTCACAATCCTCCCTTTTGAACATGGCTTCAAAGAAAGAGATTACATTAGAAGCTGTTTGGCAAGCACTGATTTCCTTAGAAAATTTGATTACTACTTTATCTAATATAATGACGGAGACCCAACAACATGTAAGACAGATGGATCCAGTTATAACTTTACATACAAATAAAATTGCTGAATTAGAAGAAAAAGTTTCTCAGCTACAGAAAAATCAAGAAGGAACTGTGAAAGCAGTCACGTTTAACACTAGAAAAGTGGAAAACATTGAGAATGAACTGAGATACAAGAATCTTCGTGTGATAAACTTCCCACAAGTTAAGCTGGTATCACCTTTAGAGCAGTTTAAAATATACTTGATGGAAATATTAAGTTTACCACAGGAGGCTTTGCCCCCTATTGCAAAAATATATTTCCTGAAAGAGAATAAACCTGATGAGAAGAGAACACCTATTCCTCAGGTAGAGGGGTTAGGCAATTTAACTGATATTTTAGAACAAACGTGGGAAGAACAGATTGAATCCTGTGGAACTATGCTAGTTAGTTTTGTATTTCCATCTGACCGAGACTCAATTTTTAAGAATGTTTCTACGCAATAGGGAAAAAATTTACCTAGGGCAGAAAATTTGGATACACCCGGACATTGTGAGAGATACTCAAGTTCGGAGGAAAAGATTCCTGTCAATGTGTCAAGAAGCGAGATCCTTGGGAACAGTCATTAATATCAGATACTTAAGTAAATGTGTTTTAAAATTTAACAATATGAGATACATGTTCTTTGAGCATGTGCAGTTGCGTTCCTTCCTTAATTCTCATACTCCTTTGGGAAGTTTAAGTGCTACTTAACCTGAAATGGAATGTATAAGTATAAATGTTTGACCTCCTGTAACATGCTTTTAAGGTTATTATTATTCCTTTCTTTGAGATCCCAATAAGCCTTGGATCTCTCCAATATTTCCTTTGCTGGTCACAACATTACTTTAGATTTGAAGATAAATAATATTATAACTAATATTGCTTAATAATGATTTAATTATTTTTGTTAAATTTAGATTTGTTACCTTGACCATTCAATCACAATTGTAAATTTGTTGTCTATTAATGTAAAATGAATTAAAAAAAAAATGTCCATGCCTGCTGCACACTTTTTACCTTTGTAGCTGTACCTTTCAGTTTTTTTCTATTTTTCTCATTTTATCAAAATTTTCCTTTAGAAACTTTAATGCTAGAGCCGCAGATTTAAATACTGTCCCCTTTCCAGTCATTAATTCAAATTTGATCATATTATGATCACTATTGCCAAGTGGCCCCACCACTGTTACCTCGTTCATCAAATCCTGTGCTCCACTGAGAATTAGATTTAAAATTGCTCCCTCATTGGCTCCTGAACCAATTGCTCCATAAAACTGTCTTTTATTGTTGTGGTCCCGGTCGTTGGACTCGCAACTGGGTCCTTGCCTTCCTCCGCCCTGAGGTCCCGCGACAAGGTCTGGCTTTTTTCGGGCCTTCTCAGCCCTCTCTGTGGCAGCGTCTCCGCGAGGGAGACGCCGCCGAGCTCCACTCTCAAGCTCTGCCCCCCCCTTAGGCACACGCGCAAGGGGGAGGAATTTAAAGGTGCAGTGGCATGAAACCGCGGCCGGTCCCCGAGATGACGTCAGATGCCGGCAAGATATTTAAACCCGGCATCTGACTGAAGACTTTGCCTTGCAACAGGGCACTCTACGGAGTTGCTAGTTGCTTTCCTCGTTCCTGATCCAGCTTCCCTACCTGTTCCAGCCTCTGCTCCTGATCCTGCTTCCGTGCCTGTTCCAGCCTCCGCTCCTGTCTCGGCTGTCCCTGACCTTTGGACTGACTTCCTGGTTCTTGATTCTGGTTCGTCTACTGTTTTCCTTTGCCTGCTGCAAGCCCGAATCTTCTTGTTGGATTGTAGAGTTGTATTGAAATTCCAGGAGGAGATGAAACAATATTATTGATGATATTGAAAATAATTGATAACACTTTGTATTGGATCCTGAAGGTTACTGGAAGCCAATGAAGATCTATCAGGGTGGGTGAGAATTCTGGCAGAAGCATTTTGGAGAAGTTGAAGAGGTTTAATTAAGTTTGCATTGAGGCCTAACAGGGAGTTACAGTAGTCTAGATTAGAAAAAATTAGAGTTTGTAACACTGTGCAGAAGTCCCGGAAGGTTAGCAAAGCTTTTAGACAATGAAGCATTCTGAGCTTGGTGTAGCCAGATTTGATTATCTTCGAAATATGTTTTTTCATGTTGAAGTTTAAATCAGTTTGGATTCCTAGATCACGAACTTCATCAGCAGTTGATATTTTGGCAATTTCTATGTTTAGAATGGGTGGTTTTGGAGATGAATTTTCTTTTCTTAGCCAAATTATTTCAGTTTTGTTAGTGTTATTTATTTATTTATTTATAGATTTTTCTATACCAGGGTACGTAAGTAACATCACCTCGGTTTACATTCAAACAGTAATTCAGCATTGCGCTTTACAATATAACATAGTAACTGAACGAATACAATACAATATATAACTTTGTTATATATTGAGAGTCAATTTCAGTAGAGCGAGCTCTTTTTGAATAGATTTTGTGTATTTTGTTATAGTTGCAGTTGTTTTTTCAAAGGATTTTTCAAAAGGAATGTAAAACTGAATATCATCGGCATATATAAAGAATTTTGTGTTTAATAGGGTCATTTATCAAAATGCTATAAGGCATTTTTGCAGGCATTAAGGTCTTATCACATGCGAAAAGCGCCATTAATGCATGCAATAGCACCATAACGTATGGTGCGATGCATATCCGAAAAAGAGGAGGAGTTACGGGCGGGAGTGGTCTGGGTTTACCATTTTGCGAAGCCCTATCGCACGGCTTTAATGCTGATTTTAGCTACACCTTTTTCAGTAGCGTTAAGCCGTGCGATAGTTTGCGTTAAGGCTTTATCGCATTTGGCGATGTGTTCTCAAATGCCTGTTTTAGTAGGTTTGATTCCCTGGAGCACCAGCCACGCTATCCAGGCCCCATCCTAGAGAGAGAGATAGAAACTAGCCATAATGCCATCACCCTAGATACGAATTTATATCTGTATGGGAGGCAATTTGCAGTAACTTAGCTCTTCACATACGTATTAGTGCAAATTGCGATAAACTCCCTATTACCATAAAACATGCCCTTTTCCCATCGCATGCGATATTTACCGCATTTTGATAAATCCAGGCCTAAGTTTGTTAATAAAGTTTGTTGTTAAAGTCTGTACAGTGTGCTGCGGCAGTCAAAAAAGCAAACAGAATGTTGGGAATTATTAGAAAGGGAATGGTGAATAAAACGGAAAATGTCATAATGCCTCTGTATCGCTCCATGGTGAAGACCGCACCTTGAATACTGTGTACAATTCTGGTCGCCGCATCTCAAAAAAGATATAATTGCGATGGAGAAGGTACAGAGAAGGGCTACCAAAATGATAAGGGGAATGGAACAACTCCCCTATGAGGAAAGACTAAAGAGGTTAGGACTTTTCAGCTTGGAGAAGAGACGACTGAGGAGGGATATGATAGAGGTGTTTAAAATCATGAGAGGTCTAGAACGGGTAGATATGAATTGGTTATTTACTCTTTCGGATAGTAGAAAGACTAGGGGGCACTCCATGAAGTTAGCATGGGGCACATTTAAAACTAATCAGAGAAAGTTCTTTTTTACTCAACGCACAATTAAACTCTGGAATTTGTTGCCAGAGGATATGGTTAGTGCAGTTAGTATAGCTGTGTTTAAAAAAGGATTGGATAAGTTCTTTGAGGAGAAGTCCATTACCTGCTATTAAGTTCACTAACGGACGGATTTTAAAAGCCTTGCTCGCGTAAATCCACCCGGATTTATGTGAGCAGGGCCTTGCGCGCCGGCGCGCCTATAGCCCCAGGACGCACGTAGGTCCTGGGGTTTTTGGAAGGGGGCGTGTCGGGGGGTGGGACCCGATGACGCCGCGTTTGAGGCGGGGCACGGCGCTGGCCCGGGGGCGTGGTCCAGGCCTCCGGACCAGCCCCCGAGTCGGAGGACGGCGCGCTAGCAGTCTGCTGGTGCGCGTAGATTTACGTCTGCTTCTCGCAGGCGTAAATCTACGGACAAAGGTAAGGGGGGGTTTAGATAGGGCCGGGGGGGTGGGTTAGGTAGAGGAAGGGAGGGGAAGGTGAGGGGAGGGCGAAAGAGAGTTCCCTCCGAGGCCACTCCGATTTTGGAGCGGCCTCTGAGGGAACGGAGGCAGGCTGCGTGGCTCGGCGCACGCCGGCTGCCCAAAATCGGCAGCCTTGCGCGCGCCGATCCAGGATTTTAGAGGATACGCGCGGCTATGCGCATATCTTATAAAATCCAGCGTACTTTTGTTTGTGCCTGCTGCGCAAACAAAAGTACGTGATCGCGCTGTTTTTAAAAATCTACCCTTTAGAGAATAGCCACTGCCATTAGCAATGGTAACATGGAATAGACTTAGTTTTGGGGTACTTGCCAGGTTCTTATGGCCTGGATTGGCCACTGTTGGAAACAGGATGCTGGGCTTGAGGGACCCTTGGTCTGACCCAGTATGGCATTTTCTTATGTTCTTATAAATGTTAAATAAAGTTGCTGATAGAGCTGATCCTTGAGGAACTCCTGTGTCAATTTTAAAGAGGTCTGAGGTTTGATTGCCTAATTTGACTTGGAAGGATATTTTTTCTAGGAAGGATGAGAACCAGTTGTATACATTTCCACCAATTCCAATATTCTTTATTTGATTGCAGAGAAGAGCATGGTCAACAGTGTCAAATGCTGCTTTTAGGGCAAGGAGAATAAGAATATAAGATTCATTATTATCAAAACCTTTTAGTATGTTACGAGATAAAGATATTAATAATTTTTCTGTTGAACAGTTTTTCCTGAAGCTAAATTGGTTTGGATGTAGGATTTTGTTTTCATCGAGGAAGTTTTCTAGATGATTTAAAGTTGCTTTTTCTAAAATGTTTGCAATGAAAAGTAAGTTTGATATAGGTCTGTAATTATCCCAATCATCTGTTTTACCAGGTTTGTTTTTTAGGGTAGGTTTGACAATAGCTTGCTTAGGGGGTTATTTACTAAAGGTTTATCGCTTGCGTTAGGGCCTTATCACACGCGATAAGGCCCTAACGCACACAATAAACCCCTATTGCACGCGAAGAATGATGAATCCAGCCCTTAGTTAGATTGGGAACTTTTCCTTGTGATAATGATTGGTTTACAATTTTTGTTATTATTGGTGTAATTAAGGTGTTAACCTTTTTTAGGATGTTTGCAGGAATCAGATCAAGAGGGTGGATTGCAGGTTTCATCTTATTCTGGGTAAGCAAGCTTACCCAGAATAAAAGGCAAGCTTACCCAGAATAAAAGGCCACCACACCGTTTCCAAAAAATAGACCACCTTGCGTCTACTCTTTTCTCCTCATATTGAGGAACCTTATTTTGTTATCCTCTCTCATCTCACATTGAGGAACCATGTTATTGTTATTATTTCTATTCTTTTATACTTCTTGTTACCCCCCTCCCAGTTTTGATTTCCCTGTTAAAATGTAATTTCCAAGCTTAACCCGTTTGCTGTAAACCGGCATGATGTCCACAACTAATGCCGGTGTATAAAAATGTTTAAATAAATAAATAAATCTTGTTGATTAGCTGGTTAATTTCAGTTTTGGATACAGTGTCAAAAGATGTCCATATTGGTTGAGTAGTATTATTTTCAGGTTTGATAACTATTTTGTTGGATTGAAATTTAGATGTGAGAGAGTTTATTTTTTGTATTAAGAAGTTTGCATAATCATTTGCAAGATTCTTTAGTAAATTCGTAAGAGGTAGATGAAGATGATGGATCTTTGAGGTTTCATACAGTTTTGAAGAGTAATTTGGAATTGAAGATAACATTGTGTATTTGTTTTGCATAATATTGTTTTTTTGTATTGTTAATTAGTTCACGGTATTTATTTAATTGAGTTTTGTAGATTTTTAGATGTTCTGTAGAAGGATTTTTTCTGCATTTTTTTCTCGTAATTTTTAAGAAGTTGTGTTTCGTCGTAGTTCTTCATTGTACCAAGGTTTATTTGTTTTTGAATTGTTTATTTATTTGGATCTTCTTTATTTGTTCAGGGCAAAGGTCATCGGCTATTTCATTTATTATTTTTTGCCAAAGGTCTAAAGGTGAAGAAGAGTTTTCAATGTCTATTTCAGATCTGTTATGATTCCTGCCCGTGGAGTTCCCCCGCGAGCAGGCCTCTCTACTACCTTCTAGTCGCTCTGCTTTCACGGCCTAGTGCCGCCGCCGGGACACTCCTTGCGACTGGGAAGCTGCCGAAGCTCCTGCCACCTTGATTTCCTGCAGCAGGGCTGCCGAGACCGTCACTCCTCCGCGGCCTGGACTGCCACTCTGCTGTCCCTCCCAACGCGGCTAGGAAGCCGCTGGGACCCTTGCTGCACCGTTGCGGCTTATTGCCGCCCCGGGATTCCTCATGCAGCAGTAGAGCCGCCGACGAATCACCTTCTCAGCCCGAAGCGCTGCTGCCAGCCCCTGCTTCCTCGCGGTCTGGAGGCCGCTACCCAGAGGTCATCTTCGCGGCCTGGTGCTGCTGTTGGGTCCTGCTTCTGTTTCCTGCATGGCCGGGAGGCTGCCGGCGTCTATGGTGCTGCTTCTGCTTCCTGCCTGCCTTTAGGCGCCAGCGTGCACCTCTTCGGAAGATTTAAAGAGCCCGCAGCCGGATATGCCTCGGGCCCCACCTGATGACTGTTTCCTGTTCCAGCCCTACAAAAGGGCTCTTCTCCACTTCTGCCTTGCCTTGGAGTTTCCTGCTCCTGGAAGTCTCGTCTTCCAGCACTCCGTCAGGTCTTCGTTCCTTGTTCTTTGTTGGAGCTCCATGTCCTGTCTCGCCTGAGTCTTCGTTGCTTCCTGATATTCCATGTCTTCATGTTCCGAGGTTCCTAGTCCAGACTTCCTGATGTTTCAGGCTTCCTGATGTTCCACTTCCTGATGTTCCGAGGTTTCATTCCTCCTTTGCTTGTTCCGAGTCCTCTTGACCCTCCAGCTCCTTTGGTTCTCCAGATGACACTTTGTTGGGGTAAATCCGTCTTGTTGGTTCCTTTTCTCATCACTGGAGTTTCGTCTCAGCTGGATTCCCTTCCTGTGCTTGTCCCACTCTCCGCGTGGTCCGTGACCAGCCTTTCCAGGTTGTGTAGGGCACAAAGTGGAACAGGGTGGTCCGTGACCAGCCCATTGGGTCCGCCCGTGTCAGTGGGCTGTGTAGGGCACCCTGAGAGACAGTGCCAATGTCTGAACCTTCCAAGCTTCTCGTCTCGTCCAGAGTCTTCCAAGTTCCTTGTCTCGTCCAGAGTTTTCCAAGCTCCTTGTCCACATCCAGAGTCTTCTCGTCCATGTCTTGAGTCTTCTGTGTCACAAGGCCTCCTTCTGCCCTCATCCTCACTCCGGCCTGCTGCTTCTTGCCAATATCCAGCGGCAAGTCCGATAGGGCTGGGAACGGTCGGAGGACTATTCAATAACCAACATTGCGTTGTTGGCCTTCCAGAAGCATGCAGGTCCAGTAGAGGGTCAGATCGGTAGTCTTCACCCATGCTGGGACATGCCTCGCCTACCTCGGTGCTGTTCTAGAGTCTTCTGGGGTCATGCCGAGGCCCAAGGGCACACAATCACCTCAAATGTGATTGCTCTCCTAGCGGTCCCAAACAAAACAGATCACACAGAGAGGTAATACAAGTCACTTCCTCTAATGCTTCTACAGCCTCAGATGATTCCTTGAGCATAGTACATGAAAAGAGAGACAAAGACTATAAACTTTCAACTACTTTGCCTCAAAACCCTCCCATGCAACCTAAAGGCCAGCCAGTCATTCAATAATGCCCCCTCGTACAAAAGAGGCATTTTTTCAATTGTCCCAAACCTTAGCAGGGTTTTATGAAACTCTTCAATCATCATTTAACATGTGCAATGATACCTCTGTCAGTTCCCTGGAACATAAGACACATACTACTAGAGAACCGTCGGTGGAGCCTCCAGCATCTCCAATAACAAAATGACCAACTTCACCAATTCATAAACAGGATACACCTCTCGATTCCCCTTCTCCACAAACATCCCCAGCATCATCTATGGGATTCCCATCGGACCCGCAGGAGCATCCTCAGGAACCATATTCCCCTCCAGAAGACCTTACATACCCAAAATTTTTAGAAAAATTGGGTACAATATTGCATCTAGAGGTCCAAAAAGAGACAGACCCTAGATCAGAAACCTTGGGTCTCCTAAAAATCTTCGATGCTCCAGGAGAACCAACATTTCTTCCACCACAAGAAATCCTGCATATAGTCTTACAGAAATCCTGGGAAACACCTTACGCAAGCTCAGCAGTTTCCAGAAAGACGGACATAAAATTTCGTATGCGGAAAACATCACCCTACTCTATACCACAATTACCACATGCTTCAATTGTGGTAGAATCGGCGATGCAGCGGTTTAAGAAAACAAAGTCCCATTCTTCATATCCACTGGGCAAAGACAACAGATATTTAGACGAGTTTGGCAGGAAGATATACCATAACTCAATGTTGAATGCCCGCATTCAACATTGAGTTATGGTATATCTTCCTAAATAAATAAATTATGCACCATCAATTCTACATGGTACAATACCTATATAAGTGTATACAAGCTACAAAAGTTATGCTTTCTTCAACGGCAGATCAGATACCTTTGCCTCTGCATGACATGGAAGAGTGTTCTCAACATCTTTTGAGGGCAATATATGAGGTATACGAAACATCTTCCAGAGCAATGGCAACAGCCATTGCAGCCCGAAGGCTGGCATGGTTACGCTCCAATACGATACAGGAAGATTTACACGAGAAACTAACAAACCTCCCGTGTACAGGAGACAACCTATTCGGAGAACGATTTCAGGACACAGTGGGCAAACTGAAGGAGGAAGCTCTAGCAGTACAATCATTAACATCACAACCTCACCATTCGACCACACGTCGTTATCTGGGATCTATTTGTCGGCAGTCATATGCACGTAGGCCTTATAGGTCTTACCAGTCCTTTCGTACACAATCATACCCTTCTTACCAGCGTCCTGCTCTGCAACAGAATACTCCAGACCAATGTAGGGGTAAACCACATAACCAAAGACAGCAGGCACAACAGCTGGCTGCTGCAGTAAAATCAACATCTTTTTAGTTACCCAGCCACCACCACAACATCAAGCACCACCCGGCAGAATCCATTCTTGCCTGGCAGCCTGGGAGAGAATAACATCCGATCAATGGGTTTTAGAGAAAGTACGACATGGCTACCAACTCCAATTTACCACAAAACCCATGCTACCTCATCTTTCCACTCTAAAGATTCAAAGCTTTCAACCACAACTGGGGGAGGAAATTGCTTTGCTTCGCAAACAACAAGCAATTCGACAACTTTCTCCGGGGACACAATCACTAGGATTTTATTCCCCATACTTCCTCATACCCAAAAGGTCGGGGGGTTTTCGCCCCATCCTAGACCTGAGGGAATTAAACAAATTCCTCACCAAAGAGAAGTTCAAAATGGTATCGTTGAAATAAATCCTTCCTCTGATTCAACCCAATGATTGGATGTGCTCCATCGATCTAAAGGATGCTTACACGCATATTCCGATCCATCCCTCTTCTTGGCGATACCTATGCTTCCGCTACAAGCATCATCACTACCAGTACAAAGTTCTCCCCTTTGGACTATCGGCTGCACCCTGAGTTTTCACAAAATGCATGGTGGTGGTGGTGGCTCATCTCAGACAACAGGGTATAACCATCTTTCCATATCTGGATGATTGGCTCATAATCGCATCAGCTCCAAACATCTTACTCGATCACCTCCGTCAGGTGATACAATGCTTACAGGAATTAGGCTTAGTGATCAATTTTCAGAAATCACACCTACAACCGACACAGCAGTTACAATTTATAGGAGCATGCATGGACACCACTTGCAACCGGGCATACCTACCAAATGACAGAATTTCACAATTCCGTCATCTTCTACAGACATTGAACCATACTCAAAGACCTTCGGCGAGACAAGTTTTAGTTTTCCTAGGCCACATGGCAGCGGCGATTTTCACGGTTCCAAACACCAGGCTACACATGAGACGCCTGCAATGGGGACTAAAACGTCAATGGAAGCAACACTCACAACAGTTGACACAGAAGTTATCGCTAACCTCCGAGTTGAGAAGAGACATAACATGGTGGCTCCTGGACTCCACCCTGTCCAAAGGAGCATTGTTCAGTTGCCCTCCTTACAATGCAGTATTAACCACGGATGCGTCTTGTAGGGGCTGGCGTGCACATCTCGAGATTTACGAAACACAAGGGTTATGGACAATCTCGGAACAAAACCTGCAGATAAATCTATTGGAACTCAGAGTGATTTGAAATGCATTACAAGTGTTTCAAGACCACCTGAAAGGACGCAGGGTCATGATCTACATGGACAATCAAGTGGCGATGTTTTACATCAACAAACAGAGGGTCCGGTTCATGGTCCCTTTGCAAGGAGACCCTGACAATCTTTGAACATGCTCACCGGAATTGCAGACATCTGCAAGCAACTTACCTACCAGGAGTGGCAAATACAAGAGCGGACAGGCTAAGCTGCATCTTTCATCCTCACGAATGGGCACTCAATTTGGAAGTAGCCCAAGACATATTCATGCAATGGGGCACGCCTGCGATAGATCGCTTTGCAACGGAAATCAACGCTCAAATTCCCAAATTCTGCTCGATAAGACCAAGCCAGTTCAGGATCGCTCAAGATGCCTTTCTCATCCCTTGGTCGACAGGCCTCCTGTAGGCCTTTCCTCCCATACCACTCATAACAAGGACAATTCAAAAGTGTATAGCAGACAAGGCTCAACTAATACTCATCGCCCCGGCCTGGCCGAGGCAACCATGGTACAGTTTCCTTCTCCCACTATCCATCATGGATCCAATTCGGTTACCGAATCGCCAAGATCTACTCTGCCAAGATCAAGGGACATTTCTACACCCACTACACTCATCTCTCCACTTGACAGCATGGAGGTTGAGAGGCTCCTTTTAACAGAACAGGGAGTTTCCCACTTCGGCACAATTCATCTTGTTAGAATCCAGGAAAAACTCAACCAGGAAAAATTATAGCTATAAATGGAAATCCTACTCTACCTGGTGCACTTCCAAAGGTGTACCACCAATGGACTGCTCACCTGAATTACTCATAGATTATCTTCATACACTATACGCAGCTAGTCTAGCAACATCATCCATTAGAGTTCATCTCAGTGCCATAGGGGCATATCATAGACCAGTTAACAATATACCAATATCCAATCACCCCTTACTATCTTGTTTCATTAAGGGGTTAACTCACCTCCGTCCTCCAATCTCTAAACCTCCAGTGCCTTGGAACCTCAACATAGTTCTGGAACAGCTCATGCTTTTCCCGTTTGAACCCATGGACCCGGCACATATTACATACCTCACATGGAAAGTTGTATTCCTGGTTGCGGTAACATCAGCACGAAGTGTCAGTGAATTACAAGCCTTGGTCCATTATTCTCCATACTTGCAATTTCATCACCAAAAGGTGGTTCTCCGAACTCACCCATCCTTCCTACCAAAAGTGGTTTCTCAATTTCATCTCAATCAGACCATAGAATTACCCACCTTTTTCCCTAAACCTCATGCAAATGACAGGGAAAAGTTACTGCACACACTAAATTGCAAAAGAGCTTTAGCATACTACAAAGAAAGGACAAACTCGGACTCCCGTGTTTCTCAACTCTTTGTCTCTTTCGACCCAAAGGCACCTGGACTACCAGTGGCTAAACGCACTATCTCTAGTTGGATAGCACAGTGCATCAAATTCTGTTACGATAAACAGAATTTACAGCTACATTCTCATCCTAAAGCTCACCAAGTCAGAGCAGTGGTGGCCTCCTTGGCACACCTTAAGAATGTACAACCCATAGACATTTGTAAGGCAGCTACATGGTCATCGCTCCATACCTTCACATCTCACTACTGCCTTGATCAACAAACAGCCACTGATGCGAAAATAGGGCACGGAATCCTGCAATTGCTATCCACTTGTATTCGGTGACTGCCACACTTTCAAAGATCACATACAAACATATATATCATAAACAACGTGATCGGGAGCTTGGGACTCCCATGACAGCATGGCTAATTCAACCCTGCTATCAACGGGAAAAAGCAAGTATGCTTACCGTAAACGGTTTTCCGTAGATAGCAGGATGAATTAGCCATGCTGACCCACTCTCCTCCCTGGCAGTCGCCGATTCTTCGACTACACTACAGCTTAATCACAGACTGAGGAGATTCCGTTACTTTCCTGTGCGGGAACACACGTGCAGCCGCAAAGAGCAAAAATCTAATCTCTGCTTTGACAAGCTTTGCCTCCCGGACCTAATTGACAGATCCCATGACAGCATGGCTAATTCATCCTGCTATCTACTGAAACACCGTTTATGGTAAGCAAACTTGCTTTTTGAGGTCTGAAGATTCTTTTTCTGTGGAATTTTTCAGTTGTAGATGACATGTTCATATAGAATATTTGAGTTTGAAAGATAAGATATGAAGAAAAGATAATTTTCTATTGCAGTGAGTAAAAAGCAGGATGGTAGTCCTCACATATGGGTGACGTCACAGGACGGAGCCCAATCACGGAACACTTTTATCAAAGTTTCTAGAACTTTGACTGGCCCCTACTGGGCATGCCCAGCATGGCACTAACCCTGCAGCCAGCAGGGGTCCCCCTTCAGTCTTCTTTTTTCCACGCAGCAGTAGCCTCGCGGTTAAGGAGCTCTGACCACATTCCTGACAGGAATTTCTTCATGGACTTCTTTAAGGTTAAAGTTGCCCCACAGGGGTCCCTCCTCTTTCTTTACTCACCCGCGGTACTTCGGTAAGTTTTTTGCTTTTTTTCGTCGATTACCGTCAAGTTTGGCCCTCGCAGCCTACTGGCCGTCGACCGTACCGCGGCTCAATTTTTTCCTATGGCCATGGTGTCGGGTTTCCGTCGGTGCCCAGATTGTAGTGCACCATGTCTATTACAGACCCTCATAGAGTCTGTGTATTGTGTTTAGGTAGTGAGCATGATGTCCTGACTTACACCAAATGTGCCTTTATGACACCAAAAGCCAGAATGGAGAAGATGGGACTCCTTTTTCGTGCTCACACCCCGACACCGTCCATCGCATCGATGTCATCGGAACCGGCACCGTTGAAGTCGCACCACCATCGACAACCGTCCGGTGACCGCCCGCCATCGACGTCTTCACGGCCATCGACTCCCGTCCCTTCCCCCGAAGATCGAGGGGATCGAAGGGAGAAACATCGCCATCGGCATCGCAAGTCTCGGACCCTCGAGGAACCGAAGCCATCAACCTCGATACCATCCGAACCTCCATCGAAGAAGCCCCGGCCAGGAGCGGCACCATCCACTCCTGCGACCGAGACATCGAGGCAAGCCTCACCCGATCGGGGTTTGGGAGTCGCGATTCCGCCTGTAAAGGTGGTCCCTCCGGCTCTGCCTCAGCCTCCCTCTTCAGTTATGGAGCCTCAGGTCTCTGGGAAGAACTGGACCGGCTGGTCCAGGAGGCCATCGACAAGGCGATGCAACGGCTCCAGGTCCCTCCGGCACCGACTCCGGCGCCGAGAGTGGAACCGGTCACCAACCCGATTCCAGCAGCGCTGGCACCGCTGCTTTCCCGGATGGAACCGCTCATGACCGCCCTTCCACCGGTAATTCCTGGGTCGCCGACAGCCCCGGTGCGCTCCCCGATGACAGCTTCATCAGGAGGAGAAACACCATTCCGTATTCCTCCTTCGAGAGTTGTGCCTCAACCAACAATGCCGTGTCGTCCCTCGCCCCCGATGAATTGGTGGCGATACGCACATCGGCGCCATCGATACCTTCGATGCCGGCATCAATGCCCGCCAGGGCATTCTCAGTGCCCCCAGTGATTCCTTCGACTTTCTCGGAGCCTCAGCCGGGACCTTCGGGTATCCAACCCCCTCCTGGTCCTACAGGTCAGCCCGCTGATCCTCATGACACCTGGGGGGATGATACGTCCACAGACACCGATGATTTACCTTCACCACCCTCTCCTACTGAAAGTAGAAAGCATTCTCCTCCAGAGGACCTCTCTTTCATCAATTTTGTGAAGGAAATGTCGGAATTGTTCCCTTTTCAGCTTCAGATGGAGTAAGATGACAGGCACCAGATGATGGAGCTTCTCCAATTCCTGGATGCCCCTAAAGTGATCACTTCCATTCCAATTCATCTGGTTTTTCTTGACCTTCTAAAAAAAATTGGGAGAATCCTGGATCCATTGCTCCAGTACATAAAAAAGCTGACTCTACTTATCTCGTACAGTCAGCACCTGGCTTTCACAAACCTCAGCTTGACCACCACTCAGTAGTGGTTGAATCAGCCCAAAAGAAAGCAAAAAGAAAGAAGCCATACTCATCTATACCTCCTATCAAAGAACACAAGTTCTTAGATAATATTGATCGACGAGTATACCAAGGGGCCATGCTTATCGCCAGAATAGCTTCTTATCAGCTGTACATGACCCAATACAATAGGGTCATTTTCAAGCAAATACAATATTTCTCTGAAACCCTGCCTGAACAATTCCAACAACATCTTCAAACCCTTATAACTAAGGGCTTTGAAGCAGGAAAACATGAAATTAGAACAGCTTATGATATTTTTGACACTTCCACTAGAGTGTCTGCAGCTGCCATTTCGGCAAGGCGCTGGGCCTGGCTCAAGTCTTCTGATCTTCGCCCAGAAGTTCAAGAAAGACTTTCTGACCTGCCCTGCTTAGGGGATAATCTATTTGGAGAACAAATTCAGCAAATAGTTGCTGAATTAAAGGACCATCATGAGACCCTCAAACAGCTCTCATCGATACCTTCTGATTTCCCTTCTAAACAGCCCTTCAAGAAGGACTCTAAGAAATCATTCTTCCGTACACGGAAGTATTATTTCCCACCAACAAGATTCAGACCGACGAGGCCTTATCAAAAATCTCAGCCTCACCAGCCTCGAAAGCAAAAACCACAAGCAGCTCCCCAGCCAGGGCCTGCTTCGGGTTTTTGACTTTCACTTGGAGAGCGGAAGCCAGATCCCTCTGCAAAGCATACCAGTGGGAGGTCGATTAGGTCACTTTCACGAAAAGTGGCACTCAATCACAACTGACCAATGGGTGCTAGCAATCATTGCTCAGGGTTACCACCTAAACTTCTTAAATCTTCCACCGGACTCCCCACCTCTGCAAACATGGGGATTAACCGGCCACTCTGTCCTTCTGGAGCAAGAGGTTTCCCTCCTTCTCCAGCCAAACGCAATAGAACCTGTCCCTCTTTCACAACAAGGCCTAGGATTCTATTCCCGGTATTTTCTGATTCCAAAAAAGTCAGGAGGACTTCGTCCAATTCTGGACCTACGAGCCCTCAACAGGTACCTTCAAAGAGAGAAGTTCAAGATGGTAACCTTAGGCTCTCTTCTACCTCTGCTACAAAGAGGAGACTGGCTCTGCTCTCTAGACCTCCGAGATGCTTACACCCACATTGCGATAGCTCCGGCTCATTGCAAGTATCTCCGCTTTTTAGTAGGCCAAAAGCACTACCAATATCGAGTGCTCCCTTTCGGCCTAGCATCGGCACCACGAGTTTTCACCAAATGCCTCGTAGTTGTCGCAGCCTTTCTCAGGAAGGAAGGTGTCCATGTCTACCCCTATCTGGACGACTGGCTCATCAGGGCCCCAACCCAGCAAGTTGCTCGGTCCTCCCTGAACCTGACCATTCACACTCTAATATCTCTAGGATTTCTCATCAATTACGAGAAATCCTATTTACTCCCATCTCAAACCTTATCCTTCATTGGGGCAGACTTGGACACCTTACAGGCAAAAGCCTGTTTTCATCGACGGCTGTCGATACTGACATGGCTTCAGGTTTTAAAAAATGCCCGATTTGTAATCGGACCATGTCAATCACAGACCCACACCTAGAGTGTGTCTGTTTAGGTGAAAAACATGACATCTCGTCCTGCCAACAATGTCAAGAAATGACTCCGAAGGGAAGGAAACTTAGGCAAGAAAAAATGGAACACTTTTTTCACCAACAACTCCTTCCTTCACCTTCGACGTCCACAAAATCATCCCCAGCAGGAGTTACAAAAAAAAAGTCCTGCTGAAAAAACATCGACTGGAAGGATCTGGAGATAAAGCATCGCCAATACCGTCGATGGCATCCATAAGGTCAGTAACCGAAATAAGTCCTAAGCATAAGCATAGACATCGTCATGCCCCGACATTACCGTTAGTTCCCTCCCCGGGGGAACTGAGCGCGAAGCGGCAAAAACACAAAGACACACCGCTACAGTCTGGGCCTACTTCGGTACAACCATCGCAGGCGATATCGTCTCCTCCACCGGCGCCAGCCATTCCACCCGTCCCACAGGACTTGTCCATACTCAAAGAAGCAGTAATGCAAGCCCTAAAAGACCAACTTCCGGCAACCATGCCGATGCCGGCGATATCGCTGATGCCGGCGATGTCTCAGACACCGGTGACGTCACCAATGCCGGTAACCTTACCGATGACGATGGCACTCTCGATACCGGTGACATCACCAATGCTGGAATCATTCCCGATGCCAGTGATGTCGATTCCACTGATGCCCTCGACATCGATTCCAACGTTGATGCCTTCTGTCTTATCGGACAATATGCCGATGTCGATGACTTCATCGGTTCCGGCACCGATGCCCCCATCTTCACCCTCACACCGACACAAGGGAAAAAGGGAAAAACATTGGTGCCTGCAAGAAAACCATCAAAGACACCAATACCTTCGATGCCAAAGCCTTCACCAATGGTGCCATTCCTTCCTGGGGCTCCAGGATCTTCGGAGTCAGCACTACATAACATAATTATGAAAATATATCAGGATTTATTAAATTCTTTACCATCTAATCCAAGAGAGGATAATCCAGAAGACTCTTCTCCTGATGATCCTTTACCAGGACCTTCTGGCCTTCCTCCACCAGCTAGGACTTCAGCACCTCCACAACAACCTCAAGAGTATGATACTTGGAGTGATACTTCCTCAGAGACATCATCAGAAGATTTTATGTCTGACCCATCACCACCACATCCCAGGAAACAATCTCCTCCAGATGATTTCACCTTTACCACTTTTGTACAGGAGATGGCAGATTCTATCCCCTTTAAATTAGAAACAGAGCAGGACACCAGGCAACAAACCTTGGAGGTACTCCATGCTTGTCTACTCTCCAAAACAGGTAGTGGCCATTCCAATACATGATGTTCTCTTACAATTGCAACATCGTCTGTGGGAACATCCCTGCTCTGTCCCAGTAGTAAACAAGAGAAGAGACAGTACCTACCTAGTACAATCCACTCCTGGATACCAGAAGTCACAACTTCCTCATCACTCAGTGGTTGTGGAATCAGCTCAAAAAAGATCAAAAAGAACAAGAACACATTCATCAAACACCCCAGGAAAATACCATAGATTTTTGGATTCCCTGGGTCGCAAAGTGTTTCAAGGGGCCATGTTAAACTCTAGGATTTCTTCCTATCACCTCTACATGACCCAGTATCAAAGAAACTTATGGAAACAAATTCAAGAATTTGTCCCATCTCTCCCTACTCAATAGCAGGAGGCTGCCCAGGCCATCATCCACAAGGGTCTAGAGGCCGGAAAACATGAAGTCAGAGCGGCCTATGAAGGCTTCGAAACTGCTTCAAGGGTGGCTGCATCAGGCATCAGTGCCAGGAGATGGGTATGGCTCAAGGCCTCAGACCTTAGGCTGGAAGTTCAGGATAAGTTAGTGGATCTTCCCTGCCTGGGAGACAACCTTTTCAGATCCAAGGTCCAGGATCCTGTGTCTCAGTTAAAAGAACACACGGAAACACTGAGACAGCTGTCTTCTCTCCCACAGGATCCCCCTACACACACTGGGCATAGGCCTCAATGAAAAGACACCAGAAGACCTTTTTACCGGCAGGGGAGGTATTACCCTCCAGCATCTTGACCCAGGCCTTCTATAACACAACAAAGGCCGCAACCACGACAGCAGAGAGCAGCTATGCTTCAACCTGTCCCACAGACAGGACCTGCTGCTGGTTTTTGAAATTTCATCCAGAGAACTCAGCCTTTTCTCAAATCCTCAGCCAGAACTTCCAGTGGGAGGCCGGATATCCAAATTTTCCAACAATTGGATACCAATAACATCAGACCAATGGGTCCTATCAATAATATATCGAGGATACCAACTCAATTTCCTCTCAGTTCCCACAGATTTTCCACCAAGTCAATGTCATCTCAGTGAAAATCACATGCTTCAATTACAAATAGAATTATCCACCCTTCTGAAAGCCAGGGCGGTAGAGCTGGTGCCCCAGTCTCAGAGAGGCAGAGGATTCTATTCCCGTTATTTCCTTATTCCAAAGAAAACAGGAGGCCTTCGTCCCATCCTAGACCTCAGAAATCTCAACAAATTTCTGAAGAAGGAAAAATTCAGGATGGTTTCTCTAGCCACCATGCTTCCACTTCTTCAAACAGGAGATTGGCTTTGTTCTCTGGATCTACAAGACGCTTATGCCCACATTCCAATATTTCCCCATCGCAAGTATCTTTGCTTCGTGGTGGCGCAACGGCATTTCCAATACAAGGTTCTGCCATTCGGACTTACCTCTGCTCCCAGAGTATTCACCAAATGTCTGGCAGTAATAGCAGCATACTTGCACAAGCAAGGTGTCCATGTGTTTCCATATCTAGACAACTAGCTCATCAGAAGTCAATCTCAACAAGGAGCTCTAGCTTCTCTCAGTCGCACAATTACTGTACTCCACTCTATGGACTTTCTCATCAATTATCAAAAGTCCCATCTTACTCCATCTCATCTGCTTCACTTCATAGGAGCAGAACTGAACACCATCCTTACAAAGGCCTTTCTACCCGAGGATCGAGCAGAAACACTGTCCCGGCTGGCAAACTCGATTCACTCAAAGAAACAAGCAACAGCTCATCAGTTTCTAACTTTACTAGGCCACATGGCCTCCACAGTTCACGTCACTCCTATGGCAAGGCTTGCCATGAGAGTAACCCAATGGACATTAAGATCTCAATGGATCCAAGCCATTCAACCACTGTATTCTCCAATTCAAGTAACCCACCAGCTACGCTCATCTCTACTTTGGTGGGTAAACAAGGACAATTTGTGCAAGGGCCTACCCTTCCAACAACCAGTCCCGCAGATAACATTAACTACAGATGCATCCACCTTGGGTTGGGGAGCACACATAGACACTCTCCAAACCCAGGGTACTTGGACAAAACTCGAAGCAACATTTCAAATCAATTTCCTGGAGCTTAGAGCTATACGTTATGTGCTGCATGCGTTGAAGGACTGCCTTTCACACAAGACTGTTCATCCAAACGGACAACACAGTAACCATGTGGTACATCAACAAACAAGGAGGTACGGGCTCGTATCTCCTTTGTCAAGAAGCTGCACAGATTTGGGGCTGGGCCCTGAACCACTCAATGTTTCTCCGGGCCACTTATCTGGCAGGCATTCACAATGTAGTGGCGGATCGACTCAGTCATCAATTCCAACCACACAAATGGTCCCTGGATCCCTCAGTAGTGACCAGGATATTTCAACGTTGGGGGCAACCAACAATAGACCTCTTTGCGTCACATCTGAATCACAAAGTGGACAAATTCTGTTCTCTACATACACAGAAGAACCAGCCAGCCAAGGATGCCTTTGCTCGCCCTTGGAACTCAGGCCTTCTATACGCGTATCCTCCAATACCGCTCATAACAAAACTTTAGTGAAGCTACAACAGGACAAGGGATCCATGATACTCATAGCCCCCTATTGGCTTCGACAAGTATGGTTTCCCACACTTCTTGACCTCTCAGTCAGGGATCCCATTCGCCTGGGAGTAGCTCCCACTCTCATAACTCAGAATCAGGGTCCGTTGCGCCCTCCCAACCTTCAATTTCTATCCCTGACAGCATGGATGTTGAAAGCTTGATTTTACAACCATTCAATCTTTCAACCAATGTATCTCAAGTGCTTATAGCTTCACATAAACCTTCAACACAAAAGAATTATTCTTCCAAGTGGAAAAGGTTTACTTTCTGGTGCAGGCAAAAGAGTATAGATCCTTTCTCCTGCCCTACAACTTCTCTACTAGACTACTTGTACCATCTTTCAGACTCTGGTCTCCAGACTTCATCTGTAAGAGTACACTTAAGTGCAATCTCAGCTTACCATAACAAGATGGGAGATGCGCCAATATCCACACAACCTCTTGTCAGCAGGCTTATGAGAGGTTTAACTCAAATTAGACCACCAATTCGACCTCTAGTCACAGAATGGGACCTGAATCTGGTTTTAACAAGACTGCTCCCCTCCCCTCACCCTCCAGATCCTGACTTAAATCCCCCCTACTTAACTCTCTCCCCCTAGTATATTATTATTGTACATAAGCTATATTTGCATTTAACTATGTTTTTGCGTTTAATTACTTGTACAGCATAACCTTGGTTTCCCTTATCCCTCTACCCCCCTTCCCCCTCCCCCCCCTAGTTCTTTTAGCAGTTTCATTGTAAAAGCCCCCCCCCCCCCTAGTTCTTTTATTCAGTTTCAATGTAAAGCCCTGTTGGCCACTTTTTGTTCGATGGAAACCGATGTGATGTTTTCTTAACGAATGTCAGTATACAAAAACTGTAAATAAATAAATAAATACTCATATGTTCTCCTTTCGAACCCATAGCTTTCTGTGATCTTAGTCTTCCATGTGAGAAATTTATCTTCCTCATAGCCATTACATCGGCTAGAAGGGTTAGTGAGTTACAAGCACTTGTCACGTACTCACCCTATACAAAATTCCTACATGACAGAATGGTTCTCCGTAGGGATGTGAATCGTTTTTCAACGATTAAAATTATCGTCCGATAATGTTTATATCGTCTTAAATCGTTATAGAACACGATACAATAGAAATTCTAACGATTTATCGTTAAAAATCGTTAAATCGTGTTAGTGCGCACTAACTCCCCGTTAGTGCGCACTAACTCGATTTAGTGCGCACTAACTGAAAATGATACAAATAAACACTTTCCAGGTCACTGAAGGTCAGTTAGGAATGAATATGTGTTCCTATTGGCTGGCTGCCCTCTTATCTATTGATATTACCAAGGTTACCACTGAGGTGATGGTTGGGGGGATGGGAAATGGAACTGGAAACTAACGAACACCAACAGAAAATGAAACAAAGTGTTCACACTTCCCAGGTCAGTAAAGGTCACTTAGGAATGAATATGTATGTATGTATTCCTATTGGCTGGCTGTGCTCTTATCTATTGATGTTACCAATATGGTTGGGGGGATGTGAAATGGAAACAGTTGGAAGCTTGACAAAAAAAGTAATGTAATGATCAGCACTCACGTGACTAGAACTTGTTTGTTTATTATTTTTGTTAGCAGGCACCTGAAATGCTAGTGCATGTTGAATTTGCCAATCACTGTGCATTTTAGAAAGGTGGTCCTGACTGGAACTGTACACAGTTCAAATATATGTAATTGATTGTTGGTAAGTGTATTTTTTAAGTAGCCACACTGGCACCAGTATGTTTACTTTTCCTCCTACTTAACTCACTAGCTCAGCTTTGTAAGAAGGGCTTCTCTGCTTGTGTGTTGTTTTTGTTTGGTGTGAGGAGAGCAGAAACATCAGATCTTTATTCAATCTACTACAGTCATCTCTTACAGTGCCCTATCCCTATTAATACCAGGAGTGTTGTGATCTTCCTGCACACAGTGCCCTAACCCTGATACCAGTCTGAGACAGCTCCCTCCCTGCATTACTAGTGAGAGGCTGGCTTCACAGACAGGGGGGAGCTGCCTGACCCTCACTCCTGACTTCCCCCATGTCCCAGCTAGTGAATGGTGTGTGGGTGAGGGGGGGGGGGGAGGATGGTGAAGTCTGAGACAGCTCCCTCCCTGCATTACTAGTGAGAGGCTGGCTTCACAGACAGGGGGGAGCTGCCTGACCCTCACTCCTGACTTCCCCCATGTCCCAGCTAGTGAATGGTGTGTGGGTGAGGGGGGGGGGGGGGAGGATGGTGAAGTCTGAGACAGCTCCCTCCCTGCATTACTAGTGAGAGGCTGGCTTCACAGACAGGGGGGAGCTGCCTGACCCTCACTCCTGACTTCCCCCATGTCCCAGCTAGTGAATGGTGTGTGGGTGAGGGGGGGGGGGAGGATGGTGAAGTCTGAGACAGCTCCCTCCCTGCATTACTAGTGAGAGGCTGGCTTCACAGACAGGGGGGAGCTGCCTGACCCTCACTCCTGACTTCCCCCATGTCCCAGCTAGTGAATGGTGTGTGGGTGAGGGGGGGGGGGGAGGATGGTGAAGTCTGAGACAGCTCCCTCCCTGCATTACTAGTGAGAGGCTGGCTTCACAGACAGGGGGGAGCTGCCTGACCCTCACTCCTGACTTCCCCCATGTCCCAGCTAGTGAATGGTGTGTGGGTGAGGGGGGGGGGGAGGATGGTGAAGTCTGAGACAGCTCCCTCCCTGCATTACTAGTGAGAGGCTGGCTTCACAGACAGGGGGGAGCTGCCTGACCCTCACTCCTGACTTCCCCCATGTCCCAGCTAGTGAATGGTGTGTGGGTGAGGGGGGGGGGGGAGGATGGTGAAGTCTGAGACAGCTCCCTCCCTGCATTACTAGTGAGAGGCTGGCTTCACAGACAGGGGGGAGCTGCCTGTCCCTCACTCCTGACTTCCCCCATGTCCCAGCTAGTGAATGGTGTGTGGGTGAGGGGGGGGGGGGGAGGATGGTGAAGTCTGAGACAGCTCCCTCCCTGCATTACTAGTGAGAGGCTGGCTTCACAGACAGGGGGGAGCTGCCTGACCCTCACTCCTGACTTCCCCCATGTCCCAGCTAGTGAATGGTGTGTGGGTGAGGGGGGGGGGAGGATGGTGAAGTCTGAGACAGCTCCCTCCCTGCATTACTAGTGAGAGGCTGGCTTCACATACAGGGGGGATCTGCCTGACCCTCACTCCTGACTTCCCCCATGTCCCAGCTAGTGAATGGTGTGTGGGTGAGGGGGGGGGGAGGATGGTGAAGTCTGAGACAGCTCCCTCCCTGCATTACTAGTGAGAGGCTGGCTTCTCAGACAGGGGGGAGCTGCCTGACCCTCACTCCTGACTTCCCCCATGTCCCAGCTAGTGAATGGTGTGTGGGTGAGGGGGGGGGGAGGATGGTGAAGTCTGAGACAGCTCCCTCCCTGCATTACTAGTGAGAGGCTGGCTTCACAGACAGGGGGGAGCTGCCTGACCCTCACTCCTGACTTCCCCCATGTCCCAGCTAGTGAATGGTGTGTGGGTGGGGGGGGGGGGGGGGAGGATGGTGAAGTCTGAGACAGCTCCCTCCCTGCATTACTAGTGAGAGGCTGGCTTCACAGACAGGGGGGAGCTGCCTTTCCCTCACTCCTGACTTCCCCCATGTCCCAGCTAGTGAATGGTGTGTGGGTGAGGGGGGGGGGGGGAGGATGGTGAAGTCTGAGACAGCTCCCTCCCTGCATTACTAGTGAGAGGCTGGCTTCACAGACAGGGGGGAGCTGCCTTTCCCTCACTCCTGACTTCCCCCATGTCCCAGCTAGTGAATGGTGTGTGGGTGAGGGGGGGGGGGTGGATGGTGAAGTCTGAGACAGCTCCCTCCCTGCATTACTAGTGAGAGGCTGGCTTCACAGACAGGGGGGAGCTGCCTGTCCCTCACTCCTGACTTCCCCCATGTCCCAGCTAGTGAATGGTGTGTGGGTGAGGGGGGGGGTGGATGGTGAAGTCTGAGACAGCTCCCTCCCTGCATTACTAGTGAGAGGCTGGCTTCACAGACAGGGGGGAGCTGCCTGACCCTCACTCCTGACTTCCCCCATGTCCCAGCTAGTGAATGGTGTGTGGGTGAGGGGGGGGGGGGGGGGATGGTGAAGTCTGAGACAGCTCCCTCCCTGCATTACTAGTGAGAGGCTGGCTTCGCAGACAGGGGGGAGCTGCCTGACCCTCACTCCTGACTTCCCCCATGTCCCAGCTAGTGAATGGTGTGTGGGTGAGGGGGGGGGGAGGATGGTGAAGTCTGAGACAGCTCCCTCCCTGCATTACTAGTGAGAGGCTGGCTTCACAGACAGGGGGGAGCTGCTTGACCCTCACTCCTGACTTCCCCCATGTCCCAGCTAGTGAATGGTGTGTGGGTGAGGGGGGGGGGAGGATGGTGAAGTCTGAGACAGCTCCCTCCCTGCATTACTAGTGAGAGGCTGGCTTCACAGACAGGGGGGAGCTGCCTGTCCCTCACTCCTGACTTCCCCCATGTCCCAGCTAGTGAATGGTGTGTGGGTGAGGGGGGGGGGGGGTGGATGGTGAAGTCTGAGACAGCTCCCTCCCTGCATTACTAGTGAGAGGCTGGCTTCACAGACAGGGGGGAGCTGCCTGACCCTCACTCCTGACTTCCCCCATGTCCCAGCTAGTGAATGGTGTGTGGGTAAGGGCGGGGGGGGGGGGGAGGATGGTGAAGTCTGAGACAGCTCCCTCCCTGCATTACTAGTGAGAGGCTGGCTTCACAGACAGGGGGGAGCTGCCTGACCCTCACTCCTCTGGGGTATTGTGATCTTCCTGCACACAGTGCCCTATCCCTGATACCAGGGGTGTTGTGATCTTCCTGCATGCAGTGCCCTATCCCTATTAATACCAGGAGTGTTGTGATCTTCCTGCATGCAGTGCCCTATCCCTATTAATACCAGGAGTGTTGTGATCTTCCTGCATGCAGTGCCCTATCCCTGATATCGGGATGTGTGCAAGAAGATCACAACACCCCCGGTTTCAGGAATAGGGCACTGTGTGCAGGAAGATCACAACACCCCCAGTATCAGGAATAGGGCACTGTGTGCAGGAAGATCACAACACCCCTGGTATTAGGGATAGGGCACTGTGTGCAGGAAGATCACAATACCCCTGGTATCAGGGTTAGGGCACAAGTTCTAGTCACATTGACTGATCACATTACTTGTTTTGTCAAGCTACCAACTGTTTCCATTTCCCATCCCCCATATACTGTCAGTAGGAAACTTGGTAACATGAATAAATAAGAGGGCAGCCAATAGGAATACATATTCATTCCTAAACTGACCTTAACTGACCTGAAAAGTGTCAAATTGTATCATTTTCAGTTAGTGCGCACTAACTCCCAGTTAGTGCGCACTAATCGGAAAAAACGATTTTTAACGATTTTTTAACTAAAAAATCGTGCCTAAGACGATTTTCTTGCCCTGCCACACGATTTCTATCGTTAAGACGATATGGAAAACGATTCACATCCCTAGTTCTCCGTACACATCCAAAATTCCTCCCCAAGGTAGTTACGGAATTCCACTTGAATCAATCCATAGTTTTGCCCACATTCTTCCCAAGGCCTCATTCTCACCAAGGAGAACAGGCCTTACATTCTACTTAAACCGCACTGCAGTCCACAGAAAATCCAATCAACTTTTTGTTTCTTATGATCCAAACAAACCGGGTAAGGCAGTGGGTAAACATACTCTGTCCAATTGGCTAGCAGATTGCATAAAGTTTTCTTATGAAAAAGCGGGCCTTCCTCTCCAAGGGCGAGTAAAGGCACATTCAGTAAGAAAATGTCAACTTCAATAGCACACTACCGTTCAGTGCCAATCCTTGACATATGTAAAGCAGCAACATTGAGTTCTCTTCACACCTTTGCAGCTCATTACTGTTTGGACAAAGAAGGACGACAAGATTCAGCCTATGGACAATCTGTCTTAAAGAACTTATTTCCAGTTTAAACCCAACTCCTCCTACATCCAACCTGCTGTGATCTTCGGCTGACTCATTTCCAACAACAACACTTCACTGTTGCCTCAATCTGAAATGACTCAGCCTCTAGCTTGCTAATCACCCATATGTCAGGCCTTCTCCTATTCAGATAATCTTCCGAATTAAAATCTGCCAGATCATGAGTAGTACTTTTGACTCTTCTTATCATTTATATCGCTTTAGCCTAAAAATTCATGTCCAGATTTAGCTCCATTACTATCATTCATATCGCTTTAGCCTAAAAATTCAAGTCCAGATTTAGCTCCATTACTAAGATTCTCCTGCCTTCATTACGGTTCTCATACCTAATCATAACCCCACTAGCATCTTATTATATTGTAGAGTGACACCCTGATATGTCCCGCAGTTCCATGATCTTAGTTTTGTGCAATCCATTGTTGTCTTAAATCCCTAGTATTCTGTTTCTAAGTTCAAGATTTGAGCCTCTGCGATCACGTGTTTATTATATTTGCTCTCTCCGAGACACTGTTTCTGTTGCAATGTTATCTTCCTCGTTTTACTCTATTGGAATACCTAGTTCATTGTAATTGCTCTCTTCTGAAGCACTGTTACTGTTCAATGTAATTGCTCTCTTCTGAAGCACTGTTACTGTTCAATGTAAACCGAACTGATTTGTAACCTTATACAAGAATTTCGGTATATAAAACTCTTAAATAAAATAAATGTGAGGACTAGCATCCTGCTTGTCCTGGGATAAAGCAAAATTGCTTACCTTGTAATAGGTGTTATCCAAGGACAGGATGATGTAGTCCTCATGAAACCCACCCGCCACCCCGCAGAGTTGGGTCTCATACCTTTTATTATTTTATTTTTTGCTAAAGCTTATTGCTACAATACAAGACTAGAGTGAGACCCCTGTGGCAGAGAATATCATGGCATGCTGGGCCTGCTCAGTGGCCTCACAGTGCCAGTCACAAGTTTCTAGAAACTTTGACAAAAGTTTTCCCGCAATAGGGCTCCGTCAGTGACATCACCCATATGTGAGGACTACATCCTGCTGTCCTGGGATAACACCTATTACAAGGTAAGCAATTTTGCTTTTCTGCCAACTGGGTCAGTGAGTTACACACCTTGTTACATACTCATCCGACCCTGCGTTCCTCAGTGACCGAGTGGTTTTACGTATTCAACTTCATATCCTTCTTAAGGTAGATGTTGTATCTCACCTTACTCAGAATATACTCTGACCATTTTTCCCCAACACCTCTCACCAAAGCGAGATGGTTTTTCCACTTCTTGGACAGTAATAGTGCACTTGCATTCTATCTAGATCGCACTACATTCCATAGGAATTCCACCTCTTTCCTTCTGTGGCAAGAGTCAAGCTGCGAGTTGTAGTGAGCAAACAGACCTATTCCTCCTAATTGACGGTCTGTATCTCTTTTCCAACCAACAAGCAGGCATTTCACTACAACACTGTGTGTAACCACACTCTGTTGCGTCCGTCCCAGCCTTAATAGCTTCCCCTCGGCCGCTGCTGCTTGTATATATTTATCAGGCTGCAACCTGGAGTTCTCTCCATACCTTCACAGCCCATTATTGCTTAAATACGACTAGCCGGCATGATCCATGTTTGGCCAGTCCGTCTACTCTTATTCTTTTTGGTTTAACTACCCATCCTTCCACCAACCCGTTAAGGGTTTCAGGATGCCCTCCGTTCCAAATTCCACCCCCGTCATTGCGCCTTTCGCACATCTTGGGTGCATTTGGTGCACTCTCGGGCATCCTCAGCTCGGTACTCACCCATATGTGAGGACTACCATCCTGCTTGTGCTGTGAGAAAGCAAATGTTGCTTACCTGTAACAGGTGTTCTCACAGGACAGCAGGATGTTAGTCCTCATGAAACTCACCCACCACCCCGTGGAGTTGGGTCTGTATACGTTTTAACATTTATTTTAGTTTCGCTTGCACTTTTAGCTATAAGACGAGACTGAGGGCGACACCTGCGGCTCACAGGGATAATTGCAGGCTGAGCATGCTCAGTGCACTCAGTGTGCCAGTGTCAGTCAAAGCTTTGTAGAAACTTTGACAGAAAGGTCTTCTGTAACAGGGCTCCATCCTGTGATGTCACCTGTATGCGAGGAATAACATCCTGCGGTCCTGTGAGAACACCTGTTATATAAAGCAAAGCAAATGTTGCTTACTGTAAGGTGATTATTTTTCTTCTACCGATCTTGGTTTAAAGATGTGGGTCATATATCCAACACCAACATCACCTTTTCTATCAGTTGAAGTCATTACTTTGGACCAAGGCCTATGTTCCTCCTGGTGATTCCAGATCTGAATAGCACCTGCTCTATACAGTCAAGATGTGAACACCACCAGTGACACAAGATGCTGGAAAACCTACTTGTCGTATATGGATGCCTAGCATTATTTTTACATGTCTTGCTTTAATATTGTTTTTATAATGTTCTTTAACATTTACTGTAATCTTACAAATGATTACAACTGGTCTTTAGCTTTGTCCCTTCCTTCTAAATGTAGTTTAGAAATTTCTTGGAGTAAAAATACATATCTGAACCTCTCAATGACAGGAGCAAAAATCAGTAATGTTTCCAAAAGTATTGTAGGTAGTCTTTTCCCAACAGAAATGGATGAACCTATGTTTCATTGTTCTGTTTTTGCTTCCACTTTGAACAGTTTAATAAAATATTATGGTTCAGATCCTTCTCCTTTATGTGTACTTGGACATCCTAAATCCTAAAGTCCATTACCGCAACTCAAAGGAACTGTTGCCCAACCAATTGCACTATCTTATAATTTGCTTAATTTCATATTCTTTATGTAAATTTGTAAATATGCTTATTTTTGCACATATACTAGATAAAATCATACATAATTCTTATCCTGTAAGCACCCCCTCCTCCTTTTGCCCTTCCCTCCAGTTAGAATTTAACTTAACTTTTAAAAATTTGTTAGAATTTGTTTAACCTATTTTCTCTCTAACAGATCTAGTTCTACATTCCCTGTTATAATGTAACTTTTTGTTGTTGTTTGCTCTGTTAACTGGTTACCCCTTGTTTACTGTAAACCGGTATGATAAGACCTGGTCTTGAGCATCGGTATATTAAAAGAATTTAAATAAAAAATAAATAAATCCATACATTGTCTCCCCACCTCCTTGTCTTTTACAGCCTATTTCCCTCCTGGGAATATATCAACTCTAGTTAGTCACTTCCCTAAGTGGAATGTCTTACCTGTTTTTCACCCTCACAAGAATGTCTAGGCTCTCAAGGATTACATGGAGGGATTCCAGAAGACATAATTCATGCTGGGAGCACCTGTAACCTCATTTCATGTCATTCTTTCTTAATTAGCACATGGCACTGCCATCGCTCCCAGCTGCCCTTGGTCCAGTCTTTGAAATTTTACTGCACTCCCACAACTTGATATAACTAATAGTCCTTGATGTCATGGTAAGTTTCTTTCAGTTACAAGCCTACCACACTAGGGGAGGGGGGGAGGCATGTTAATTCCACCATACCTGTGGCCCTTGCTCTCTTCTATGTGATCTACAACTGATGACCTATACTACACTTCCAAATCTATTTTCAGGAACTTGTGTCATTGCATACATCTATTCCACACTGCCTCTATAGCCCCAGCTATCTTCGCTCAGGCATAAAAGGGAGGCAGACACCACCACTCCCGCATGTGCTGAACAGTATGCTCCTCTTACCCTGACTGAAAGTGACTCTTTCAGCGCAGCCGATGCCCCTGCTCACCTAGCACCTTCTATTTTAAGGGTGCAAGCTATAGCTATTTATTTAAAAAAAAAACAGGCAAGTGTAAATGTCTCCATTCTTATTCAGTTCTGCTGAAAAATCAGCTTAATTTTTTTTAAAAAATGGGAAAAAAGTAGAGCAGTCTGTTATAAAGCATGTTCATTTGTACAAAACAATCGAAAGTTCAAGAATGGAAAAAAATTAACTACACTAAAAATTTTAAACAGTAACATACAATATATTTCAGGAACAGAATAGAAGGTAAATGGGGGTTGCTGTTTTCAATAATTATTTTTATAAAACATCTTTTGTTTTACCTATAATTAAGTTTGTCAGCTTCACCGTCATTTTTAAGCTGCAACTTTTTTTGTTCTTTAAGTTACAATAAATAACTATAAAAAACTTAAGTGTACTACAATATTATATCCATAACTTACAAAATGCAAAACCTTTTCATTTAAAAGAGTTAACAGGGGCAGGGCAGAGTACAGAGATCCTAGTGTATAAAACACACACATGTTCTTGGCATGACATTACATTTACAGCACTCGCAGCAGGTAGTTTACCATACAGTGGGCAGAATGACAGTCCAAACAGTAATTCTCAAAATGTGAGCTTGAAGAATTTAAATGCATGCCTGTGCCTCAATGTTCAAGGATTGATATAAAGGATTGACGCGGAGCAAGCCAGCAGCCCTTCATTCCTGCCTCAGAGGTAAGCTTCAAGCTTAACATTTTTTCTTCTTTTTCTTAGCTGCAGCGATCTTTTGCTTCACTTCTTCTTCAGAAAATGATCCCAACTTTGCTTTCTTTACTTTTTCCTTCAAGGCTTTAATGTTTAGCTTTGTTTCACTTGAAACTACAAGAAAGAAAATATATCAACAATGGTCAGTGACAACTGGCTGAAGTTTTGAACAATCTGTATTTTCCACAACACAGGAAGTTCTAGAATATAAAGTCATTACTGCATTAAACGAGCTAAGAAAATGCAAAAAATTATGCTAACAGCTCATTTATATATACCAGTAGATGTGTATAATAGGGGCCTTTAATATAGTTGATAAATAGTTTAGGGGATTAGGCAATGATGCAGGAAAAGCACACATTTCCCTGGATTTGTTTACATAGCTATCTATAATCTGTTGTGTTATGGAGAGGGCATGTGCCCTAGGGTTTAAATCTTACTTCTACCACTGACACTCCTTGTGACCTTGCTCAAGTCACTTTATCACTCACTGCCTTAGAATGTAAGCTGCCTGGTACAGGGACTTATAGTACCTGTATGTGGCCTGGATTGGCTGTTGGAAACAGGATACCAGGCTTGATGGAGTTTTAGTCTGACCCACTACGGCAAGTCTTATGTTCTTAATTGTTGTACAGTATCCTAGGTTTTTAAATGTATTATTTTAGCATTTATGTATCATTAAACCAAGTGGAGTGCAGTTTCCTGCTTAAGATATAGTAGATTGGGTCAGATGTTAAGAAAAGATCTGCTTGAGCACTGCTGCTTGGCCAATGGTGAGGCATTCAGCCACTTTTTTTAAACGAGATGGCTCTACTAAAACACTGCCTAATGCCACACTCCTACTGCCTGTCAAGTAGCAAGGATACAGGGTGCAATTTTCCTGAGAGAGGGAAAAAAATTCTTTATTGATAAATTTAACAGTAGGTACAAGAGCAAAACAAATTTCTAAGGTAGCTGAAGATAAGGTAGATTCAGGAGTAATCTTAGGAAATATTTCTTTACAAAGAGGGTAGTGGATGTGTGGAACAGCCTCCCTGTAGAGGCAGTGGAAACAAAAACAGCATCTGAATTAAAGAAAGCATGGGATAAATACAGGGGATCTCTAAGGGAGTGATGAGAATTATAAAGCTAAATTAATTGGATGGATGGGCAGACTAGCATTCTCTGAAATGCTCGCTGTTCCACGTGCAGGTCCCCAGAGGCAGGCAGAGCTCTGGAGTCTCAATGCATGGATGAGACGATGGTGCAAGGAAGAGGGATTCAGTTTTGTTAGGAACTGGGGAACCTTTTGGGGAAGGGGGAGTCTCTTCCGAAGGGATGGGCTCCACCTTAACCAGGGTGGAATCAGACTGCTGGCGCTAACCTTTAAAAAGGAGATAGAGCAGCTTTTAAACTAGAACAAAGGGGAAAGCCGACAGTCACTCAGCAGCGCATGGTTCGGAGAGAGGTGTCTTCAAAGGATACTAATGATGCATCAGAATTAGGGCATCCAAACAATGAGGTTCCAATAATAAGAAAAGTAGTCCAAGTGCCTGTAACTAAAAACTCATCTGAGCTAAAAAATTCTAACTTATCCCTATCAATTAAAATACAAACAAAAAACAAACTTTGAAATGTTTGTATGCTAATGCCAGAAGTCTAAGAAGTAAGATGGGAGAATTAGAATGTATAGCAGTGAATGATGACATAGACTTAATTGGCATCTCAGAGACATGGTGGAAGGAGGACAACCAATGGGACAGTGCTATACCGGGGTATAAATTATATCACAATGACAGAGAGGAGCACCTGGGAGGCGGTGTGGTGCTTTATGTCCGGGATGGCATAGAGTCCAACAGGATAAACATCCTGCATAAGACTGAATGCACAATTGAATCTTTATGGGTAGAAATCCCTTGTGTGTCGGGGAAGACTATGGTGATAGTATACTACCATCCACCTGGTCAAGATGGTGAGACGGACAGTGAAATGCTAAGAGAAATTAGGGAAGCTAACCAAATTGGTAGTGCGGTAATAATGGGAGACTTCAATTACCCCAATATTGACTGGGTAAATGTATCATCGGTACATGCTAGAGATATAAAGTTCCTGGATGGAATAAATGATAGCTTTATGGAGCAATTGGTTCAGGAACTGACAAGAGAGGGAGCAATTTTAGATCTAATTCTTAGTGGAGCACAGGACTTGGTGAGAGAGGTAACGATGGTGGGGCCACTTGGCAATAGTGATCATAATATGATCAAATTTGAATTAATGACTGGAAGGGGGACAGTAAGCAAATCCATGGCTCTACTGCTAAACTTTCAAAAGGGAAACTTTGATAAAATAAGAAAAATAGTTAGAAAAAAACTGAAAGGAGCAGCTACAAAGGTAAAAAGTGTGCAAGAGGCGGGGGACACTGTTAAAAAATACCATCCTAGAAGCACAGTCCAGATGTATGCCACACATTAAGATGGAAGGAAGGCAAAACGATTACTGGCATGGTTAAAAGGTGAGGTGAAAGGCTATTTTAGCCTAAAGATCTTCATTCAAAAATTAGGATAAAGCATAAACATCGGCAAGTTAAATGTAAGACATTGATAAGACAGGCTAAGAGAGAATTTGAAAAGAAGTTGGCAGTAGAGGCAAAAACTCACAGTAAGAACTTTTTAAAATATATCCGAAGCAGAAAGCCTTCAAGGGAGTCAGCTGAACCGTTAGATGATCGAGGGGTTAAAGGGGCACTTAGAGAGGATAAGGCCATCATGGAAAGATTAAATGATTTCTTTGCTTCGGTGTATACTGAAGAGGATGTTAGGGAGATACCCGTTCTGGAGGTTTTTCATGGGTAATGATTCAGACAAACTGAACCAAATCACGGTGAACCTAGAAGATGTGGTAGGCCTGATTGACAAACTGAAGAGTAGTAAATCACCTGGACCGGATGGTATACACCCCAGGGTTCTGAAGGAACTAGAAAATGAACTTTCAGACCTATTAGTAAAAATTTGTAACCGATCATTAAAATCATCCATTGTACCTGAAGACTGGAGGGTGGCTAATGTAACCCCAATATTTAAAAAAGGGCTCCAGGGGCGATCCGGGAAACTGTTGACCAGTGAGCCTGACTTCAGTGCCAGGAAAAATAGTGGAAAGTGTTCTAAACATCAAAATCACAGAACATATAGAAAGACATGGTTTAATGGAACAAAGTCAGCATGGCTTTACCCAGGGCAAGTCTTGCCTCACAAATCTGCTTCACTTTTTTGAAGGGGATAATAAACATGTAGATATAGGTGAACTGGTGGATGTAGTGTATTTGGATTTTCAGAAGGTGTTTGACAAAGTTCCTCATGAGAGGCTTCTAACAAAAGTAAAAAAACTCATGGGATAGGTGGCCTTTCGTGGATTACAAACTGATTAAAAGACAGGAAACTGAGAAGAGGATTAAATGGACAATTTTCTCAGTGGAAAGCCTCAGGGATCTGTACTAGGACCCGTGCTTTTCAATATATTTATAAATGATCTTGAAAGGAATAAGACGAGTGAGATAATCAAATTTGCAGAGGATACAAAATTATTCAGAGTGGTTAAATCACAAGCGGATTGTGATAAATTGCAGGACCACCTTGTGAGACTGGAAAATTGGACATCCAAATGGCAGTTGAAATTTAAATGTAGATAAGTGCAAGGAGATGGATATAGGGAAAAATAACCCATGCTAGAGTTACACGATGTTAGGTTCCATATTAGGAGCTACTGCCCAGGAAAGAGATCTAGGCGTCAAAGTGGATAATACTTTGAAATAGTCGGCTCAGTGTGCTGTGGCAGTCAAAAAAAGCTAACAATGTTAGGTATTATTAGGAAGGGAATAGTGAATACAACAGAGGATGTCATAATGCCTCTGTATTGCTCCATGGTGAGACCACACCTTGAATAGTGTGTACAATTCTGGTCGCCGCATCTCAAGAAAGATATAGTTGCGATGGAGAAGGTACAGAGAAGGGCAACCAAAATGATAAAGGGGATGGAACAGCTCCCCTATGAGGAAAGGCTGAAGAGGTTAGGGCTGTTCAGCTTGGAGAAGAGAAGGCTGAGTGGGGATATGATAGAGGTCTTTAAAATCATGAGAGGCCTAGAACGGGTAAATGTGAATTGGTTATTTACTCTTTCAGATAATAGAAGGACTAGGGGGTACTCCATGAAGTTAGCAAGTAGCACATTTAAAACTAATCGGAGAAAGTTCTTTCACTTAACACACAAACTCTTGAATTTGTTGCCAGAGGATGTGGTTAGTGCAGTTAGTATAGCTGTGTTTAAAAAAGGTTTGGATAAGTTCTTGGAGAAGTCCACTACCTGCTATTAAGTTGACTCAGAAAATAGCCACTGCTATTACTAGCAACAGTAACATGGGGCAGACTTCGTTTTTGGGTACTTGTCAAGTACTTGTGACTTGGATTGGCTACTGTTGGAAACAGGATGCTGGGCTCGATGGACCCATGGTCTGACCAGTATGGCATGCTCTTATACAGTCTTTTTCTGCTGTCATGTTTCTGTGTAATGGACAAGTGTGCTTAATCTAAAAGCTATGCTGCATCACTAACTGCAACCATCAGAATGCACTACCTTTTTTAGGTTTCATTACTGGTTTTTCCTTTGGTGGAATGAAAGCTTTGTTTCTTTCTTGCTGCCTCCTACTAACTGCTTCTGCTTGCTTTGCCTACAAAGTGAAAATGAAATAGTTAGAAACTTTGAGATTTCAATTGATTAAACTTCTCACTCTGTAGGATAAACGAGATTTATCTTACCTTTATCTCTTGTAGTTTCTTCTGCCTCTTCTGGCTTTCTTTCAAAAAATATTCACCACTTGCCAATTCTTTATCGGTCTGTTAAAATGTTTATACAAGGACATAAGATTTAAGAGATTATATAACATTTTGAGTCTAAACATAACATAGTAGATGATGGCAAAACGTATCATTTGGCTCATCCGTTTTGCCTGGCTATTCTGTTCACACTGCTAAGAATATATCCCAGCTATCCCCCCACCCAGTGTGTGACCACCTGTAAGATTGATTCTTATCCAGGACAGTCTTTTCCTCTCTTTTGCTCTCTAGCTTGGGTGGAAAACCATATAAGCTCCCCATTTAGTTCCCTTCGGTACCCTCCGTTTCCCTTCCCTAACCAGAAGACACTATAATAATCGAAGTAGCAATACTAGCATGGTAATTGCTCAAAACATGTGGCCTGCCAGACAGACCCAGCTGCTAGTTTGATTCTGATTGAAATAGCCTCCATTACTAGTACACCTTCCTGGTACCCTGCATAGCCCATCAGACAAACCTAGCTACTTGAGCTAGATTTCCATTAGGACTTCTAGTTATTACAAAACTTGGAACCATTCCGTCACTGTAGCCTGCTCACACAACTCTTGCCATATGGTTACCTGTGTTTCTACTTATTGCTGAATCAAACCAGTATGGAAATATTAACATTTAAACATGTTAGTTTGCGCTTTCTTCTCGCTCCACTTTTAGCAACCAAAAAACCTCCATGTTTATTCCATGTCCTTTTAAACTCACTCACTGTTTTGTCCACAGCTACCCACTTCAGGAGGGTGTTCCACACTTCTTCCACACTTTCTGTGAAAATGTATTGTGCTACAACTTCCTTTCCCTTGAAATAGATTTATTTCTTGTGCATTATTAATACCTTTGTATCTTGCATCTCCTGTATTGCCTCTCCTCTAGGGTATACACTTTCAGCTTACTAAGCCTTGTTTCATAGGACCTCTGGAGCAGGTTCTGCACTATTTTGGTAGCCCTTATTTAGATCACCTCAATTCCATTTATATCCTTCCAGCTTTAAGGCCTCCAGAATTGGGGACACAGGTCTCCATGGACAAACAGAATGAGTCTAGCAATCCAAATGGATGATGTCATACCAAGACCACAATCCAGTGAACTGTGCCACATGTGACAGAATGTTACCCAGAGCTTTGTCTTATAGAGAGCTGAAATTGAAGTACTATTTTTCTTCTCCCGAGTAGACTATTTACTACTACTTAGTCCTATAGCATTATTCAACATATGCAGCGCTGTACAAAAAACACATGAGACACAAATCTCTGCTCAGAAGAGCTTACTATTTATTTATTTATTTAGGTTCTTTTAATATACCGATGCTCAAGACAGGTCTTATCGTACCGGTTTACAAATAACAAGGGGAAACCAATAAAAAAACATAGGAAGCGAAAAAGTTACATTAAAACAGGGAGGTCAAACCTGGCTTTAGAAGAAAGGGAGAGATTAACAATTTCTATTCTAAATGTAAAGAAGAGACTATCGGCAAGGGAGCCGTTGCTTTGCAGAAGAACTTAAATACATATATACATTGCAATGTTAATATACAGGGTGGTTCTAGAATAGTGGGTACTTAATGTAGATGTTGTAGGATATCTACTGCGGGGTAGAGTTCCTTACAGGTACCATGGATTTCTTCAGCGATAGGCTTGCGCGAAGAGCCAAGTTTTCAGTTTTTTTCTGAAAGTAAGATGGCAATGTTCCTGGCGTATGTCTGGTGGGAGAGAGTTCCAGTGGTATGGTCCTGCTGTGGATAGCGCTCTTTTATCGATGGAGTTATGTTTAGTTGAGCTGCAGGGAGGAGCTTGTAGGGCGCTTCTATATGCATATCTGGTAGGTCTTGAAGAAGAGTGTAATTTGAGAGGTAAGGTTAGTTGTAGCGAGGATTGATGATATATGGTTTTGTGAATGATGGTCAACGTCTTGAAGAGTATTCTGGCATGTATGGGTAGCCAATGGAGTATTTTTAGTATCGGGGTGATGTGGTCCATCTTGCGTGTGTTAGTGAGGATCCTAGCTGCTGCGTTTTGTAGCATCTGGAGGGGTTTGGTGGAGGAGGCTGGGAGACCAAGCAGTAGAGCGTTGCAGTAATCGATTTTTGAGAATATTATGGCTTGTAGGACCGATCTGTAGTCATGGAAGTGGAGTAGTGGTCTTAATTGTTTTAGGACCTGAAGTTTATAAAAGCCCTCTTTTGTGGTGTTATTAATGAATTTTTTGAGGTTCATTCTGGTGTCTAGGATGGTTCCAAGGTCTCTAACTTGATTTACTAATGGTATGTTAGTGATGTTGGCTGGTGGGTTGTTGTCGTTAGGGGCGATGACCAGAAGCTCGGTTTTGGACGTATTGAGGACCAGGCTGAGGCTCATGAGGAGGGTATTAATGGCGTGGAGGCAGCTGTTCCAGTAGTTTAGATGTCGGACATGGGGTCCTTGATGGGGATAATGATTTAATGAAGACAAACAGTGTAAGAGGGAATTTAATTTAAGAAAGTGGTTAAAAATTACTGTAATTGAGACAATCGGGGGTTAAGATTTAAAAGCAGCCTGAAAAAGGTAGGTTTTCAGACAAGATTTAAATAAGGAAAGAGGCGGCATGACACCAGATCAGGAAGTCTATTCCAAGCATATGGTACAGCCAGGTGGAAAGCACGAGTCAGGCATTAACAGTAAGGGAGAAGGGCACAGACAGGAGGGACTTATCTCATAAGCAAAATGCACAAGGGTGTGTAGAGAGATAGAGTAAAGGTGAAAAGAATAAGAGGAGCTTGAATTGTATGGGGGAAAAATATGGAGCCAATGTAATGACTTGTGAGGAGAGATTTATATGGGTGTAGCGACTTTGGTGAAACAAGTCAAACAGCTGAATTTTGGATGGATTGTAGTGGAGAGAGATGGCTCACTGGGAGACCTGTAAGGAGCAAGTTGTATTAATATAAATGGGAGGGGATAATGGGGGTAGATTTTCAAAGGGTTATGCGCGTAACCCCCGAAAACCTACCCCAAACCCGCCCTGCGCGCACCGAGCCTATTTTGCATAGGCTCGGCGGCGTGTGTAAGTCCCAGGGCTTTCCTGGGGGGGGGGGGGGGGGGGGGTGTCGGGGTCGGCGCGGTGTTCGTGTCGGGGTCGGCGCGGTGTTCGGGGCGTGGCCGGGGCATGGCCGAGGCCCGGCCGGGGCGTGGCCGAGGCCCAGGTCGTTTCGGGGGCGTGGCAGAGGCCTCCAAAACAGCTCCCAGGCCAGGGAATCGCAGGCGTAACTTTGCCAACAAAGGTGGGGGGGGGGGGGGGGGGGGGGGGGTTAGGTAGGGGAAGGTGGGGGGGAGGCGGAAGAAAAGTTCCGAAATCGGTGCAGCCTCGGAGGGAACGGGCAGCGCGTGCAGGGCTCGGCACGTGCAAGGTGCACAAAATACGCGCCGACCCCGGATTTTATAAGATACGCGTGTATCTTATAAAATCCTGCGTACTTTTGTTTGCGCCTGGTGCGCGAACAAAAGTACGCGCTCGCGCATTTTTATCTACCCCGAAGTGCGGAGCATGTGGATAAGGGTTCTGGGTGCATGTTCAGAAAGGAAGTGATGGATTTTGGTGATGTGTTAGAGAAAGAAACAGCGCATTTTAGCAGTGTAAAGAGAGGAGTTGAAAATGATGCCAAGGGAACTGGTAGGATTACAGTTATCCACAGAAATAAAGGATGAGAGAAAGTAGGTTTGGGGGAAAAGATAAGAAGCTCTATCTTGTCCATGTTGAGTTTAAAGGGGTGGTAGGATATCCAGGTAGGAATGTCAGACAAGCAGACTGAGATCTGGGACTGGATTCCTGAAGATATTTCTGGTGTTGAGAAGTAAATCTGAAAGTCATCAGGATAAAGATGGTATTGAAATCCATGAACGGAAATCAGAGCAGCAAGAGAATTAGTTTATAGAAACAAGAGAAGCAGGTCCAGGAGAGAACCCGTGAGGCATGCAAATTGGTAGTGGGATGGCAGAGTAGGATCTGCCAGAGGAAGAGGTGCGATGGGAATGGTAAGACGAGAACCAAGTGAGGTCAGAGTATTAAGGAATAGGTGGTGATCAAGCATCAAAGGCAGCAAATAGATCAACGAGGAAGAGAACTGAATAAAGGCCTTTGGTTTTACCCATAAAACGGGTCATTGGAGACTTTGGCAAGGGCTGTTTCTGTGGAATGAAGAAAACCAGACTAGAGTGGATCAAGAATGGCTTGAGATGAAAACATCAAGACAGCGGCAGTGAACAGCATGTTCAAGTAATTTGGAAGCAAAAGGGAGGAAGATGAAAAAATAGTTGGCAGGGCAGGTAAGGTCCAGTGAAGTTGTTTTGAGGAGTGCTGTGATCACAGCATGTTTCAAGGCAGCAGGAACAATTGCAGTGGAAAGTGATAGATTGAGGATGTGATAGATGGAAAGGAACACAGGAACAAGGAGTGAGTCTGGAGGAGGAGGAGAGAAGATGGGCAGTTTTGTCCATTGTGATTTCAGAAAAGGAGGACAGAATGGCAGAGATCAGGAAAGGGTAGAGGAATGAATTGGGGAAGAGGGAGATAAGGGTGACCTGGTTGAGAACGCAAGACTAATTTTGTGAATCTTGTCATGAAGTAATCAGCTGTTGTCTAGACAGAGTGCGAAGGTATGATGGGGGGTGGGGAGAGAAAGTGAGGTGAAAATTTTGAGGAGGGCATGGAGTATGGCAAAGACGGTGAATGGTGGATACAAGAGTTTATCAGATGGACATAGTAGTTTTGCTTGCAAGTGTAATAGCAGACTGGAAGGAGGAAAGCATGAATTTTAAATATATGAAGTGGGCATGGGATTTTAGGCAGAGACATTCTGCAGAGCAGGCACAAGAATGCAGGAAGCAAATTCTAGGGGTAAGCCATGGCTGGGGTGTGATGCACATTACAGGACAGGTAAGGAGAGAGCCAAAAGCATCTAAAGCAGGGCTTCCCAAACTTTGGATCGGGATCCCAAATGGAGTTACAAAACCTTCAACTGGGGTTTCAAGTGCCTCAAATGAGAGAGATCTTATTGGACTAAGTTTGCCATATTGTGGGTTCCCTCTGCAATATGCTTTCATTTAAGTAATGCTACTGGACCATGGTGGTAGTTTGCTGCTGTTATATATTTGATCTGCTAATTTTAATAAATAGTTTAAGAAAAAAATACCATCCTGGACACCCAATCAAAATGTATTCCATGCTTTTAAAAAAGTGGAAGGCAGTAACTGTGAAGATGGAGTCGATAGGGGAAGATAATGGGAAAAATTGTTTTCTGTATCACTGTTTTCATATGAGTATATTGTTTATTTGAATACATTTATTTTTAAAGTAAAAAGAATGCCAAACAATAGCTGGCATGGTTAAAAAGTGAGGTGAAAGCTTTTTTGGGCTAAAATAACCTTTTTTCAAAAATTGGAGTCATCTGAAGAAAATAGGAAAAACATAAGCGTTGGCAAGTTAGATATTAAACACTGATAAGGTGTGCTAAAAAAGAATTTGGAAAAAAAAAAAAAAAAAAAAAGTCAGCCGTAAAGGCAAAACCTCAAAAGCTTTTAGAAATATATCCAAAGCAGAATACCTGTCAGGGAGTTAGTTGGATCGTTATATGATCGAGGGATTAAAGGCGCATTTAAGGAAGAGAAGGTCATTGCGGAAAGACTAATTCTTTGCTGTGCATTTACTGAAGATGATGTTGGGAGATACCCATGCTGAAAACCGTATTCAATGGTGGTGATTCTGAACAACAAACAAATCATGGAAGCTGGAAGATGTAATCGGGCAGACCGATAAACTAAAGAGTAGCAAAATCGACTGGACCAGATGATTTACACATTAGAGTTCTCGAAAATGAAATTACAGATCTATTACCAGTAATTTGTAACCTATCATTAGAATTGTCCATTGTACCCGAAGAATGTAGAGGAGCAAATGTAACCCTGATCTTTAAAAAAGGCTCTAAAAAAGTTATCCAGGAAACTATAGACCAGTGAGTCCGATTTCAGTGCTGGGAAAAATTGTGGAAGCTATTCTAAAGAACAAAATCACAGAACTTATGGAAAGACCTGATTTAATGTGGCACAGCCAGCATGGATTTACACAAGGGAAATCTTGCCTCAATCTGCTACATTTTTTTTGAAGGGGTTAATAATGGTGATCGGGTTGATATAGTGTATATGGATTTTCAAAAAGCGTTTGACAATGTACCCCATTAGAGACTCCTGAGAAATTTAAAAATAGGATAGGAGGCAATGTCTTATGGATTGCAAACTGGTTAAGAAACAGAGAGTGGGACTAAATGATCAGTTTTCTCAGTGGAGAAGGCTAAATAGTGGAGTACCTCAGTGATCTCTATTGGAACCAGTGCTTTTTAATATACCGTATTTTTCGCTCCATAAGACGCACTTTTTTTCCCCCAAAGGTGGGGGGAAAATGTATGTGCGTCTTATGGAGCGAATATAAAAAAAAAACCAAACAAAAATCTAACAAACACCCCCCAGACTCCCCCAAGACCTGCCGACTTAATTTCGTACAACCCCCCCCGCCCCCCCCCAAGACCTGACAAATTAATTTCCTGCAACCCCCCACCCTCCTGACCCCCCAAGACCTGCCAAACGTCCCTGGTGGTCCAGCGGGGGTCCGGGAATGATCTCCTGGGCGTGGGCCGTCGGCTGCCAGTAAACAAAATGGCGCCGACGGCCCTATGCCCTCACTATGTCACTGAGACCGACCGCTGCTATTGGTCGGTCTCAGTGACATAGTTAGGGCATAGGGCCGTCGGCGCCATTTTGTTTACTGGCAGCCGACAGCCCTATGCCCTCACTATGTCACTGAGACCGATCGCTGCTATTGGTCGGTCTCAGTGACATAGTGAGGGCATAGGGCCGTCGGCTGCCAGTAAACAAAATGGCGCCGACGGCCCTATGCCCTCACTATGTCACTGAGACCGACCGCTGCTATTGGTCGGTCTCAGTGACATAGTGAGGGCATAGGGCCGTCGGCGCCATTTTGTTTACTGGCAGCCGACGGCTCACGCCCAGGAGATCGTTCCCGGACCCCTCCTGGACCCCCGCTGGACCACCAGGGACGTTTGGCAGGTCTTGGGGGGGTCAGGAGGGTGGGGGGTTGCAGGAAATTAATTCGGCAGGTCTTGGGGGGGTCAGGGGGGTGGAGGTTGTTAATTTAAAGGGTTGGGATGGGGGGGGGGGTTTGGGGGTTCTCACAGAAAGAAAAATTTTCTGATCTGGGGAGTGGACCGAAATGGCCCTCCCCAGACCCGAAAACAAAATGGGGAGAAAAAAAACAAAACTATGCACTCCCCTAATTTGCTCCATAAGACGCCCAGACGCAGAGCCGGTTTAGCACAATTTTTTTTTTTTAAATTTTCCCCCTCTGAATCCTAGGTGCGTCTTATGGTCAGGTGCGTCTTATGGAGCGAAAAATACGGTAAATAATCTGGAAAGGGGAACAACGCGTGAGGTGATCAAATTTGCAGACAGAAAATTGTTCAGAGTAGTTAAATCACAAGCAGATTGTGAAAAATTGCAGGAGGACCTTGCGAGACAGGAAGATTGGGCATCCAAATGGCAGATGAAATTTAATGTGGACAAGTGAAAGTGATGCACATAAGGAAAAGTAACATATTTACACAATTTTAAGTTCCATATTAGAAGTTACCACCCAGGAAAAGGATCTGGGCATCATAGTCGGCAATACTTTAAAATCCTTGGCTCAATGTGCAGCGGTGGTCAAAAGAGCAAACATTAGGAATTGTTAAGAAAAAAATGGAGAATAATTAATGCCTCTATCGCACCTGAACTACCATGTGCCGTTCTGGTCACCTCATCTCTAAACAGATATAGTTGCATTGGAAAAGATAACAGAGAAGGGTGGCCAAAATGATAAAGACGTTGGCATAGCTCCCCTATGACGAAAGGCTAAAGAGGTTAGGGCTGTTCAGCTTGGAGAAGAGACAGTTAAAGGGGGATATGGTTGAGGTCTATAAAATATGGAGTGGAATAGAACAAGTAAATATAAATTGGTTATTTATGAGATAAAGACTAGGGGACACTTCATGAAGTTATAGCACATTCAACTCAAATCAGAGAAAATCCTCAATGCACAATTAAGCTCTGGTATTGATTGCCATTGGATATGGTTAAGGCAGTTAGTATAACTGGGTTTAAAAAAAAAACTTTTGGACAAGTTCCTAGAGAAGTCCACAAACTATAAACCAAGTAGACTTAAGGCCTGATTTTCAAAAGCATTTGCATGCTTAAAAATGGGTTTTACACGTGTAAATGCACTTTATCTGCCTAAGTGGGCTTTTGATAATTGCTACAATATATGCCATTGAATTGTTCATAGAATTTACCCATATTAAGTGCGCTTAGTGCAGGTAAATGGCTTTTGAAAATTAATACACTATATAAAATTCATAAACTGCAAGTTACAAGTATATTGTTTTAAGTGGTGTACAAGCGCAGAAATTTCAATTTTTAATTTTTTTTACATCTGTAACTCCTTTGAAAATTCACCTGTTAGGGAATAGCCACTACTTATCACTACGTGACCGCAGCATGAGATCTAGTTAATGTTTGGGATCTTGCCTGGATTGTGATCTGGATTGGCCATTATGGGTAACAGGATACTGGGCTTGATGGACTGTCGGCAGGACCCAGTATGGCAATTCTTATGTTCTATAGTTTTAAATTGTTTTGTAATTGCTTACAAGCCATCACCTGTCTTTGTAAGAGCAACCTCAACTTCCACAGCTCACCCTCCAGGCCGCTTCAATAACATCTGTAAAGGAGCAACCTGGTCTTCCATTCACAACTTTACAATACATTATTTTCTAGCGGAAGAATCTAGAGAGACAGTATCTTTGGACAGGAATAATGCTTAACTCTCCCCTCCAGATTCTAATATCGAACTGCAATCACTTCTTATCCAGAACAACCTCAACAATTTCACTGCAATCCTGGGCTCGGGAGTCCCCATTTGTGTGGCTGGATTCATCCTGCTTGTCCGTGCAGAAAGTACACTTGCTTACCTATAACAAACCAGCCACACAATCCCACCCGCCTCATCTTACAGCCAGGTATAGTGCAGAAGGCTCCTATGCATGCTCAGAAAGATTTCAAGGTCTTTCTGTGCTCCGACAGCATACTCCGACTTAGCACCATGCAGTGATGTTACCCTCTTGGTGTGGCTGGTTTGTCCTACTGTCCACAAAGAAAAGCTGTTATTCCATCTTATCTCACACTAATAACCTGTACCATGGCACAATTGTCTAGCTTACGGAACTGAATGACTTAGCCACCATTCACCCACCACTGTACTGCTTAATGTCAATTTTGTGGTTGTCCCAGTAGTTAAGCTTTCTATATTACTGGCCTAGAATATGGAATTTTTCACACAATGAAGGAAATTTCTGAACACAGAGCAGTTATGATAAGAGTACACATCTTATTCAAGAAAGCACAGGCAACAGCCCAATCGAAAGGAATAAAGCCAAAACTAGGTTAGTTTATATTTTGCAAACTATATACAGTATTTCTATAGCAAAAGACTTCATTATCGAGATAAGGCAAAATCTATGCAAGTACTCCAGGGAACCTGAGGTGTCAAATTAGGTTTTCCTGATAGCAAAGATATTTGTAGGGAATCGTGCATACAAGTGATTTAAATGGAGTGCCCTAAAATTGCTTGTACTATCCAGTATCCGAAGACTGACGTGGCTTACACCTCTTAACAGACCTTGCCCCTCAACCGTCCTCAAATCATTTCCCCTAAAACAACCAATGGTTATTTAAATACTCTTGGGGTTAAGGTTTCACACCCATCATTCCTATTTTTTAAAAAGGAAGCACTGCAAGTAAAGGTGTGATATGGAGCAGGAGTTTAACAAAATAAGACAAGTCCAATGTATCCCTCCCTACTTTGTGGGGCAGGTGCTTGGGAGGGGAAAGGCATAACTGTAAATAACCGAAGATAACATGGTTTAAAAAACTGGAAACATTTAAAGCAATGATGCCAAGTAAGACTGCATAAGTAAGATTGACCGAGCATGGATTCAGCCCTCAAGAATCCTGCTCCCAAGCTTGCTAATGAGAAGAGCCTTAGCAGCTTTGCAGGCTGGATCCCCCAAGAAAGAGGCAGTTATAATTTCAGCAGGTAGCCTCCTTGCTGGTAGCAGGAGGCTACCAGCAAGGAGATCTGCTGGGGCAGCTTCCTGCCACAAACAGGAAGGAGAAGCAATAAAACAGAGCTAATGAGCAAAACAAACCATGGGGGCAGGAGAGGGATGCACGCTGGCACCTCATGCTAGTAAACTTTGAACTGTCACTAGCAGGTTTTTGGTGGAATTCTTCGGTAATCCAATCAATTCTATTTGCATGGCTGTCAAGGTGGTTTCACAGAAAAACACTTTATAAAATAATAGAGAAGGACCAGTTCTGTGGATTTTGCCATAGTGCTGCAGTGCAGTAGACCACAGCTCAAATATGTCGAACTGGATGATGTGCACAAGATCCAGAAATGAGGAGAGATTACTGCTACCACTGACAGCCAAAAAGCCATATTGCTAGGATAGTCAAGGAAGACTTCTGCAGCTCTAGAGGCTTGTATGCTGCATAATCATGTCATCCGGAGTGAGGCGGAGATAAACAGAAGAACTTATCTATAGCTGTGCCCTTCCTGTACTGTAGCACATGAAAGAGCCAAGACCTGAAAGATGGTGCGCATCAGAAATAGGAAACAAGCACGTCTGTCCCAAATCCAACTATAGAACAAAAGGTATCGCCACAACAATATCAAAATAGCTCTTCACCAACAGAAAATAAATATTAGGTAGAACGGAACAGCATCAGCAAGCCTTAGACGACGTGCTTAGTGATTAGCTAAGTCGTCCGGTCTTTTCAATCATTTGCAGCCAGAGGAGGATTTTTTTTAAATGTATACCGTCCGGTGCTGATGATGTCAATATAGTTTAAATATGCCCATCCAATACACCTTATGGTTGTTAAAAGTTCTTTTGTAACTCCAAGGTCTTAGACTCAAATCCAAAACAGGAAGTGGCTGTTGCATTTAGTGCAGCAAAAAAAGGTATCACCTACGACTTGTTCGTTGACAACTGCCACAATGAAAGCTCAAAGGCAAGAAAAACGAATTTGGTTTACTAAGGATGTTTTCCTTATGCTCCTGTATAATTATATGGTACTGCTGCTTTAAAATCTAAAGCATTCTAAATGTACAATGTGTAATCTGCTCCTATGTTTAAGGATTCAGCTTTCATATTTAATACATTATACCAGCAAAAGAACATACAAATTCAACTATGAATCCCTCCCCAAAAGGTGACATGGGATGTATGTGTGTGTTTTCTTTCAAGCTCAATATTTAACACAGACATAGCAAATGATGGCTGAAACAGACCACACGGCCCATCCAGTTTGTCCTACTGTACAATGTGACCAACTGTGAGATCCTTTTCCCAGATGGTTTTCTTCTTCATTTGTAATCACCAGTTTGGGCATGATATAGCATGGTTTTGCACAGTGCCTCATTCTCTGCTGTATTCTATGATGGATTACAAAATGCAAGCTGGAGCTTGTCTTTCTGAATACTGTAAGTGAATGTGTCCAGATTACTTACCTGGCTTTCTGGTTGAGGTGGTGGGAATGGTGTATATTCTTTTTTAATATTTTTCTTCTTGGGTTCCTTACGTTTGTTCAGGTTCTTGTGTTTAAACTTTGGTAAAAATCTCTCCCAGTTCTGCGATCTTAATTCAGGGTCTTTTGACAATTCACGCTTAATCATCAAAGTCTGAAAGCATACCAAAATAACAAAAGGAATAACAGAATAATGTGTGCTGAATCAGAATAAGCAATAAACTTGAAATGTTAAAAAAAACCAAACAAAGACTGGAACTGTGCACAGTTCCAGTCTAAGTATTCTTTACCTAGCCTGCTTAACTCCTTCAGAGACCATGTTTTGTTATAGGAATCTAAAAACTGGAAAAGATATTCTAGATCACTCACTGTACGCGACAAATCTATCACCAAATAAAGACAAAAGATTCATGTTAAACCCTTTCACACAGAAATAGTACAAGAACAGGAACGCATATTTAGGAAAGTAAGAACAGAGTTAATCTCAGTCAAGAGGACTTGCTGGGAAGAAGCATTTAAATGTTAAGACAAAAAAAATTCTTGAAGGGTTAAAACCTATTACTGGCTGTTTATATTGTCTGCTAGTTAGTATTTGTATTTCTTTGCCAGTGTTAGAATTAGGAGTTTGCAAAGGTCACTTACTTGATCTAAGAAGGTGAGTACTGGCTCCTAGACACCTAGTTACTAATTTGATTCCCACCCACCTGTCTCATTTTTTGATATATAAATGATCATCCCTACTAGGAGTCTTCAAAATTAGTCAATTGTCACTTAAAATAACATTAAAGTAACCAATTAAGTGATTAATTGTAGTCCTACTGCTGATCATTCACTAACATTAATCAGTTATCAAATTTAAAAGCCTAATAAAAGTAAAAGCCCTAATCACATTTAGCAATACTTGAGATATACTTACTCCTCACCAGCCTTTAAAACTTTTATCAACCAACAAATTAAGATGCAGACACTGAATGCTACATGTATGATTACCTACCCATTGTATGTGTGCACCTGGTACAAGGAGCTCCAAGCTCTCAGAGAACGAGTCTGATCTCTGGAGGCCAAAATGGCAGACCTGGAGGAGCTGAGGCAGACAGAGAGGTATAGAGAGGAGACCTTCAGGGACATAGAGCAGACCCTCAAGTCTCGCAACCTTTGTCTTGCTTTGCAAAATCAAGGTCACCTGGCAGGAGATTATCACCTTGGTGTGGCAGGAACTGATCCTGTAGCTAGGACCTGCCTTCTAAGTGATGCTTTATTTTCTTGCTCCAAGGATGTGTCTCCAAGGGTCCGTGACAAGGACGGAAGGGTTAGGACGGCCATTGTAGTGGGTGTTTCAATCATTAGGAATGGAGAGAGCGCCTCTGTAGAGGCTGACCTTTAAGTTTACTATTTATACCACTATAAGAGGGGGCACTAGTAACTCGGGGTGGGGTAGGTTTGATGGGCAGTTTTATCAGAGGTACAAACAGCTCAGTAGACCATGAAGATTTTCTGTTATTTGGAGTGATGAAAGGTAAAAGTTGATTTGTACAATGTACTCTACCTAGCTCTCTGTCTAGCCAGCAGCCCAAACCTCCAATTGCGATAAAAACCTTTTTGGCCGGAAATGCACGGCTAACGCAGGCACAATGCACAAAAAAAGGCGTAGTAATTTCCAGCATTAAAACCTGCGTTGCTGTGTGTTACTCTATCACATTTGACGTTAGGAGCTGCTCATTACCACTAACTCCTCCCACTTGCATAACAAATGTGACATTTGCATACTAACATGTGATACGGTAAATAATGCATGTGTTATGGCGTTTACCGCATGTGTTATAAGGCCCTAACGCAAAATGATAAATGACCCTCTTAGATAGGAAATTGCAACCAGAACCTCCAGGGTTGCATTCTTAGAAATACTTTCTGTTCCATGCACAGTACTTTAGAGGCAGGCTGAGCTCCAGAGCCTCAAATGCGAGGATAAGTGTGTAGAGAAGAGGGTTTTAGGTTTGTCAGGAACTGGGGAGCCTATTCAGACGGGAAGGGCTCCACAGAGGGGAGCCAGGCTGCTGGCTCTAACCTTTAAAAAGGAGATATAATAGCTTTCAAACTAGATGATTGAGAAAAGCCAGACAGTCACTCAGAAGCACATGGTTCAGAACGATGTATCTTTGAAGGATACTAAGAGAACAGGGAAGTTATGACATCCTGATAGTGAGGGTGCAATAAATGCTAAAGTAGCCCAGGTGCCTTTATGTACTACTGTCCACCTGGCAAGAGTGAACAGATGCTGAAATGCTAACAGAAATTAGGGAAGCTCACGAAATCAGCAGCACAGTAATAATGGGAGATTTCAATTACTCCAGTATAGACTGGGTAAATGTCATCAGGACTTGCCAAGGAGGTAAAGTTTCTAGAAGAAATAAATGACTACTTCAAGGAGCAACTGGTATAAAAACAGACAAGAGGGAGAGCTATGGGAGGGAGACAATGAGGAAAATGAGGAAAATAAAAAATCCAAAAGGAGCAACTGCAAAAGGTTAAGAGTTTACACTGGGTATGGACTTTGTTTAGAACTACCATCTTGGAAGCCCAGAGCAGACATATTCCACTTATTAAAAAAGGTGGAAGGAAGGCCAAATGACTGCCAGCATGGTTGAAAGGTGAGGTGAGAGGCTATTCCTAGCCAAAAAGACATCTTTCAAGAAATGGAAAAGGGATCCAAAAGAAGAAAACAAGAACTAGCATAAGCACTGGCAAGTCATATGCAAAGCACTGATGAAGGCAAAGACAGGATTTGAAAAGAAGCTTGCTGTAGAAGCAAAAACTCATAATAAAGCCATTTTAAGGTTCATGCAAAGCAAAATGCTTGTGAGGGAGTCAGTTGGACCATTAGACTGTTATAACTTCCTCCCTACCGACCCATATAAACATGTAGAACCAATCCAAAGCATGTAATTTAACCTGTACAGTTCAACAACCGATCTTATAACACCTACAATAAATATGTTAACAAGAACGTGAATTTTTATACACCCTGTTAAACATTGAAACTTTGTAAACCGTTGTGATGGCAAAACCGAACGACAGTATATAAAACTCGATAAATAAAATAGATAATCAAGGGGTAAAAGGGGCACTAAGGGACGACAAGGTTATGGTGGAGAGATTACATCTGAGGAAGATGTAAAGCAGATACCATGCCAGAAGTGATATTTAAAGGCGATTCAGAGGAACTGAAACAAATCTCAGAGAACGTGGAAGACGTAAATAGGGCAAATACTGACAGAGTAGCAAATTACCTGTACCAAATGGTAAACATCCCAGAGTTCTGAAAGAACAGAAAAATGAAGATGCAGGTCTACTTAGGGGAAATATTGCCAGCTTTGACGCATACCTCACGATGCTCCATTTTAAAGAAACCATTTAATAATCCTAAAGAATTCAACACTTACTGCCTATTTTATCCCTCTCATTCTCAGCAAAAGTGATAGAAAATGCATTTCTCATACCCTTTTCAGACTTCTTTTGAAGATCACTATATTCTCAATTAACAAATTTAGATTCTGAAAATACCACAGCACTGAAACACTCCTGTCCTGCCTTGCCACAATACATCGTGGCTCCGATTCTGGTAGAAAGTATATGGTATGTCATGCCTACTGAGGTTCCCCAGGGATCCATGCTCTCAGTGGCCTTGTTTAACTTGTGCAAACTACTTGCTGTCCTTTGCATGTCATACAAAATTATATGCAGATATCCACTTTTTTTCCCCAATCAAACATCCTGGTCTGCCACATTCCATTTTGCAATCAATCACTTGTTTCAGAGCCATATAGTGTGCCTATGGCCACTACCAAAAGGTGCGACAGCGCTGCCATCAAAAGCAGTGCCAGCCAGCGGGTCCTTAGCAAGAGAAAAAGCAATGCAGCGCGCGTTGAAAGACAGCATTGGTCAGTGTGACCTTACTAACTGAAAAAGCAGCACAGCTTTTCCACTTACTAAGGCCGAGCTTACCCCACAGTCTATTTTTGGTGAGGCTGCACTGCTTTGAATGAGGAGGAGCAAACCCTGCCTTGCTGGAAAGAGTCCAGTGTTAGAGCTGGGTCGGCCCTGTGGCCGAAAGTCGTTCCCTTGGCCAAGGGGACTAAAGAAGGAGACCGATGTTGCCTACTACTTAAAGGGGGAAATGAGAGAGAGCATGTGGTTGGGAGAGTGTAGGGGAGAGAGAGAGAGAGCGCACACGTGTGTGGGAGAGAGAGAACGCGCATGTGTGTGGGAGAGAGAGAACGCGCATGTGTGTGGGAGAGAGAGAACGCGCACGTGTGTGGGAGAGAGAGCACCATGGGAGTACTTAAAAGTGCTTTTATGGGTCGCTAAAGTAAGTAAACCGTGAGGGAAATATTTCCTGTGTAGAGACAGGAACTGCTGTCCATGTGAAAGCGAGGACAGGAGATTCTGAGGCAACTCCCGCACATGCATAGTACAGCTTAAAGGTCTAGTAGCTTAGAGAGACTGCTCTGTCCAGTGCCGCCCGATGTCACCCACAAGGCAAGGCTAACTCAGCCAGCCTTATTGGCGGAAAACTTATGGTTTTTTTCCTATTTTCTTCAGATGGATCCTTTTTCCAATTTTTGAAAGAGGTTCTTTTGGCTAAAATGCCTCTTTCACCTCTCCTTTTAACTATGCCAGCAGTTGACTGGCCTTCCCTTCCACCTTTTTTTTTTGTGTGAAATACATCTGGACTGGATTTCCAAGATGGTGTTTTTAAAAAGTGACCATGCCTGATGTAAACTTAATCTTTGTGGCTGCATTCTCAGTTTCTTTCCATTTCTCATTTTATCAAAGTCTTCCTTTGAAAGTTTAATGACAGAGTTGTAGATTACCTTAATGCCTTCCCTCCAGTCATTAAGTCAAATTGTGATCGCACTTTGATTGCTGTTGCCGAGCGGCTCCATCACCATTACCAGGTCTAAAACGGCTTCCCCTTTTGTCAGTTCCCGAAGCAGCTGCTCCGTAAAGCAGTCATTTGTTTCACCTGGAAACTTTACTTCCTTAGCATTTACCACAGCTGCCATAATCCAGCCATGAAACTTAAAGCATTTTCTTTTTTCTAATCCTGTTGCCCTGCTCTTTTTTTTCTGCTTTCAGTGTCTTATTCATTTTCCCTTTCCACAGTCTTCCTTCTGACTTCTTTCCCTACATCTGACGTAGATCTTTTCATATGACTCCTTTGCCTCTGTTCACTTTTAGCTACCAGTTCTTTCCCCTTCCAGTTTCTCATCTCCCTAACACTCCCTTTTCATTGCCCCCTCTCAGGTCATCTCCACCTCACCAATCCTCAGATTTCTAGCTCCATTAGTCCTTACCCCAACAACTGCTGCCTCCTTTCTAACTCCCTTACCCCCAACCATCCCATATCCATCTTGCCTTGGCATTTGTCCACATCTTTTGTTTTGCACCCTTCACCTCTTATCCCCATTGTTCTTCCCAATCTCAATTTTCATCTTTTGCCTACGTACTAGAATTGTATTGCCCAAACTCACCTCTTCCTTTCTCTTCCAGTTCTCACTCCTTCCCCAGTCTGTTTCCCCATCTTTCACCCACACTCTAGTCCCATTTAGTACACAAGTACATCAAATTTGCCATCCTGGGTCAGACCAAAGGTTCATCAAGCCCAGCATCCTGTTTCCAAAAGTGGCCAAGCCAGGTCACAAGTACCTGGCAGGATCCCTAGGAGTAGAGAGATCCCAAGCTGCTCACCCCAGGGATAAGAAGTGGATTAGTTGATGTAATTCCTAACCTAAATTTGCACAACCTACTTTAAGAAAATTAGAGGCTTCTTATTTTAAGTCACCCTTTTACTGTGCCTACAGGCAACAAAACTACTCAGGGCGCATGATTTCACGTAATGCATTCAGAATGACTGTGGTTACATAAAAACCAGGAGTCCATATTCAGCTGCTGGGTGGTTTTGCTAGTTAGCCAGATTAACTTATCCGCCTAACAAGTGCTGTATATTCAGCGGTGCAGCTGTGCCGATGAATATTTATTTAACAATTTTTATATACCGACATTAAAATACACATCATGTCGGTTTACATTATAACATTAAAGGAATGGATATGGAAAATTACAAAGAACAGGGGATGGGGAAACCGGGCAGCTAATAATATACCCGTATATCCTAATTAGCTAACTAACTTTAGGACAGGCATTTCTACCCTTTGTACTAACCCCATCCCCAGCCCTCATCTCGTCTTCTGCATCAACTCAAGCTCCTTCCTGTCACTCACCCCCTCCCCTGGCTCCAGTCCTCTCTCTCATCCTTGCATCCATAATCCCCTTTTCAGCTTCTCTGTACCCTTCATCCTCTCCAGTTTGGTCTACCCTCTCTCTGATCCCCCGGACATTCTCAATCTTCCCACCACCCAAGTGGGGCCCGCTCTCCCTCCCTCCTTCCCCATCCTATATCCCTCTAACCTGGATCCTCTCTCTCCCACTTCATATTCACATCTCAAGTTTTCCCTCTCTCCTTACCCTATGTTCTCCTTCTTCCTGTTCCGTCACCCCATATAGGGTTCCCTGCCCCTATGTAAAAAGTCTCCCTCTCCCCATCCCCATCCCACCATATCATGCAGGACTCTTGCTCTGTGCCCCTAATTCCTGGCAATTTCAATCTCACCCCCCACATCCTATGATTGCATCCCCAGCTTTTCTTTGGGAGCCCCCAAAGCCAGCAGAAGCAGCATATCATTTCCCTCTGCTGTATGGACCAGTCTCACTGGCTGAGCCACAAGATCCCATAATCTCTTGGTACATACTGCAAGACTGGCTCAGAGTGATAGAGGAAACTTGTGTGCTATTAAGCATCACTTCTACTGCCATGCAGACTAGAGGCAGACCAGGCCAACTAGGCTTTGGAGAGGCTTAGCCTCCTCAAACCTTATCTTATACTGGCTGCCTAGGACAACCGCTGCTGCCCGGCCCACTGGCTGGCAGTGCCCAAAGTGTCCATTTCTGGGCGACTGCCCAGCTCTCCCCACCCAAAGGCTGATCTTTAAGAGCTCTACCTTACCTGTGAAAGGGGAAATTGTTATGGAATTTGCAGGATTTTTAAACAATATTGCTGTAAAACTCTAGGCTGCAATTTTGAAAGCATTTTTTTTTTTTAGGTTTTTTAGTGCTTTTCAACCAACAGCAGAAAACTGCTTAGATGGTGATTCAATCCATCTATCAGTCCTTCTGTCCAGAGACATAACTATCCTCCAAATGAACCAATCAAGATTACGACTGGGTGAAGGTTTGAAATGTATCTTATTGAAAATGACTTGCGACAAGATGGTGGCTAACAAAAGCTGTGGGTGCCAGACCTCTCTTTTTTTTTTTTCCCTCTTTAATCACGCCTCATACAAAGTGAAAGGGTAAAATCAGGGAGATTTCCCCAGCTTCTCCCTTGGATGACCCCATGCAACAGAAGATCGATGGGTTCCTTACCTCAGCATCACAAACCTTCTCGGTGCTGGATTCAGTGCGGAGGACACCAGTGAGTGAGTGGCGCCATCGCTGGATACTGAGATCTCACTTAGCCCCGGAGTACAGAGACTCTGTTCCCTCTTATTACCACCACCAGTGGGAGAAGCTTTACTGCCATGTAGCCCTGTTGGTTGGCTGGATCAGGCAGCATCTGGGGAGGCCTTTTCTCCGGCTACTGCAAGACCTTTGCAGAGGAATTCAAAGGCTTTGTCTCTGCCCGAAGACTCCAATTCCTCATGGATGGAGAGTTGTGCTAGAAAGTCCCCTGTTTCAGGCCTGAACACCCATGGATGAAGGGGAAGCTGCTGGAATCGGGGCCATTGAGCAGGATCCTAGCAATGGAAATCTAGCGAGAGCAATCCAGCATGTAACTTTAGACAAACTTTCCGTTATTACTGTGGATTCTGTATGGACTGCTTTAGTTTCCTTAGAAATCTATTTCTTCTTTAATTATTACTTCAGATGTTAATTGGCATATTCAGACTACTGAGGTTTTGATTGCTTCTCACAAAGAAAAGTTGGAGGACTTGGACAAGTGAATTACTAAAATTCAGATTACTCAATTTAACTTAGTCCAAAGTAAAACTAGACATACTTAAAAATAGGAAAACATGGACAATTCTCTCAAATCTTTGGTTTCTAAACTTTCCTATTTTAGACTAACAGCTGTGGATTAAAAAATATATTTCTGAGATTCTGAAAAGTCCTGCTAAGATGATGCCTCCCCTACTGCAAAGGCTTACCTATCCTCCATCAGGAACTAGGAGAATCGCTGGAGATCAAGGGCAGAATGCCAGTGCCAATTTAACTGATTTTTTGAAACAGGAAAAGTTCATGTAGCTAATCGAAAAACACCCTTGATCTCTTATTTTCTCACAAGACTGTGACTGTTGTGTGACTTTTGTATAATAGATTTACTCTGTTACATGGTCAGAAAATTTGGAATTATCCTGATACTACTAGTTACCCAAGAACAGAGGAAAAGATTTCTGGCTATGCGTCCAGAAATTCTGACTCTAGGTGCACAATTTATTCTTAGTTATCCTCGTATTATGAAACATCTAAATGTGAAGTACTGGAGAAATTACTTACCTGATAATTTGTTTTCCTTAGTGTAGACAGACTCAGGACCAATGGGTTATGCTCCCCTGCCAGCAGATGGAGACTGCGTCAGATTTCAAAGCTGATGTCACCTTACATACACCCCTGCAGTGACCTCAGCCCTCTAAGTATTCTCTTCAAAAGCCACTGTGGACCTACTAGTGAAAAAGCTTGATTAAAAATAGATAACCGTAACTGTACTCAACCAACCGTAAACATAACTTCAGTAAGAATATAGGTGCCCTAATCTAGGTACTGGATGAACACTTACCCCTGATCTTTTGGATTTGAGGATCCATGGTGCAGTTCTTGGGCAGCTGAGGACAGGATGCTGAGTTTATCTGTCTACACTAAGGAAAACAAAATTATCAGGTAAGTAATTACTCCATTTCCTAGCATGTAGCCAGATGGACTCAGGACCAATGGGATGTACAAAAGCTAATCCCGATCGGGGTGGGAGGCTGCCCACGGTCCAGTCAACATCACCCATGCAAAAACTGCGTCCTCTCAGGCTTATATAGCCAGGTGATAAAACCTGGAGAAGGTGTGTAAGGAGGACCACGTTGCCACTCAGCAGATCTCAACTGCAGACAGCAGTCTAACTTCAGCCCATGAGCCTGCCTGAACCCTAGTGGAATGTCCTCTCATCTGAGAAGGTAATGGCTTTCCAGCCTTCACATAGGCTCCCATGACCACCTCCTTAATCCAGCTTGCTATGGTAGCTTGTGAAGCTGGTTTGCTCTGTTTCTTTCCGCCGTGAAGGACAAAAAGGCGGTCCGTCTTTCAGACTGGTTCTTCCAGCTACCGCACTAAAAGTCTCTTGACAACCAAATGACGGAGGAGACCATATTCCTCCGCGTCCTTGGGCTTATCTAAGGATGGCAACGAAATGGACTGATTAAAATGAAACTCCAAGACTACCTTGGGCAAGAAGGATGGAATGGTATGAAGCTGTAACGTTCCTGGAGTCATCTAAAAGAATGGTTCCCGGCACGACAATGCCTGCTGTTCAGAGATGCAATGCGCCAAGAATATAGCCACCAGGAACACCATTTAAGGAAAGACTGTGTAGCGGCCAAAAGGAGGGCCCTACCAAAAATTCCAATACTAGAATAGGATACCACAAGAGAACCGGCCACTGCAGGGGTGGCCGAAGGTGCTTCACTCCTTTCAGAAAATGGGCCACGTCCGGATAAGCCGCAGGGGGTTCCATTCACCTCACCCCTAAAACAGGAGAGAACTGCTACCTGCACCTTCAAGGAGTTAAGGGCCAAACTTTTATTCAAGCCGTCTTGCAAAAATTCCAGAATAAGTAGGGTTTTGACTGCCCGAGGGGGGACACTGCGTTCCTCGCACCAAGCCTCAAATACTCTCCAGACCCGCACATACGCTAGAGATGAAAAGAACTTCTTAGCGCGGAGTAAGGTGGCAATTACTGCTGCAGAATATTCTTGCTTCATCAGGCGAGCCCTCTCAAGGGCCAACCCATAAGACAGAATTGAGGCACGGGGGGGGTCTCCACCAGGAATCTCCACATGTCCACATACCACGGACACCTAAGCCAATCTGGAGCTACTAGTAAGACTAATCCCCTGAGTTGCTCAATTCTGCGAATGGCCCTGCCCAGCAGGGACCGCAGAGGAAAGGCATATAGGAACTCTTCTTCCAGCCAGGTCTGATTGAGAGCATCGAGACCAAGGACCACGGATCTCTTCTGCGACTGAAGAATCGGGGAACCTTCGCATTGTGAGATGCAGTCAGCAGGTCAATGGATGGGAGGCCCCAGCGATCTACTATCAGTTGAAAGGCTTTGGCTGACATCACCCACTCTCCTGGATCCAGACTCTCCCTGCTTAGAAAGTCTGCTCTAACCTAGTCTTTTCTTGCGATGTGGGAGGCTGAAATCATCTGTAGATATGTTTCTGCCCATTCCATAAGGAGGTCCATCTCCTGTGACACTTGCTGTCTCTTGATTCCACCCTGGCGGTTGATGTGGGCTACTGTTCTTGCATTGTACGACATCACAAGGACGGCGCGACCCTGTCGTCTGTGGCTTAATTATAGACATGCCAATCTGATTGCCCAGGCTTCCAGGTAGTTGATGTTCTAGAGGGCCTTTTTTCGGTCCAACGTTCCGGGCGGACAGTTCCTGACAGTGAGCTCCCCGGCACTGGAGACTTGAATCTGTCATGAGGACCAGCCAGTTCAGTGAGGTCAGGGGCACACCCCTGCTCAGATGAGCTTCCTGCAGCCACCACTGGAGCAGAGAGCAGACACCCATCGGCAAGTGGAGGAGAATCGAATAGTCCTGAGACTGCGGGTTCCAATGTGACAGCAGTAAGTATTGAAGTGGTTGCATGTGTGCCCTCGCCCACAGTAGCATTTCCAGGATTGCCACCATCAAGCCAAGAACTTGGAGATAGCTCCACACTGTCTGGCATATCGTACACATCAACTGACGCACCTGGGACATCAACTTCCTTATCCGCATGGTCGAAAGGAATACCTTGCCCTGCTTGGTGTTGAACCGGACTCCCAGATATTCCAAGGACTGGGAAGGTTTGACACTGCTCTTCTCCAGGTTTACTACCCAACCAAGTTCCTGAAGCAAGGATGTCACCCTGTTTGTCACCTGGAGACTCTCTTCCATGGATTTTGCCCGGATCAACCAGTCATCCAAATATGGGCGCATCAGGATTCCCTCTTTTCTCAATGCTACTGCTACGACCACTATAATCTTGGAAAATGTTCTGGGGGCGGTGGCTAGCCAAAGGGCAGTGCCCGGAACTGATAATGGCAACCCAGTACCGCAATACATAGGAAACACTGGTTTTCTTGACGGACTGTAATATGTAGGTAGGCCTCAGATAGGTCCAGGAAGGTTCAGAACTCTCACATTTGTATCGCCATTATCACGGAGTGTAATTTTTCCATGCAGAAATGATTCACTCGTAGATGTCTGTTGACACTCAAGGTCCAGGATGGGGCGAAAGGAACCTTCCTTCTTGGGTATGATGAAACAGATGGAATAATGCCCCATATTTTCCTGGGGTGCAGATACTGGGATTATAGCCCTCATCCTGAGGAGCCTTAAAAGAGTAATCTCCACTATCTGCTTCTTGTGCTGGGAGTGACAAGGAGACAAATACATTCAGAGGAGCGCTGTGAAATTCCAGCACATATCCTTCTCGTATAATTTCCAATACCCATTTGTCCGAAGTGATCGACTCACCACTGGTAGAAGAGGAACAGTCAACCTCCTATCTCCTCATTCCAAAGGGTGGATCGGCAAAATTTCATTGGGGGGTTCGGGACGAACTTGAACCCGAGCCTGCCCCTCTCTTGGGCTGTCAACTACAAAAGGACTGACACCTCCCAAAGGGAGATCAAAAAGGGATTCTTCTTTGGTTCAGTCATAGAATTGGTCCCAGGGTCTCCCAGCGTCTTCAAGGTCTGGGAAACCAAGGCCAGCAATTCGTCTCTATGAAAAATCCGCAACAGTTCAATAGGGTTCCAACCCAGGGGGAATTTCCCCTTCTTCCAAGGGGGTCCCAATTGTCCTCTTCGTCGAAAGCCATCTGGGTCCCTTACCAGGGATGCCCTTGGTAAGGCAAGGCATCCCTCGAGATCTGCAGATAGGACTGGGATGGGGAGGGCTTACTGGCTGAGATTCCACCTGGACAGGAGCAAGCAAGGTAGTAGACTGTGTCTGTAAAAAGGCTTGCAAACCCTGGAAAAATTCCACCCAAGAGGAGGCAGCCATGTCCATGCCAAGCCCAGAAGGCACTGGGGTAGGATCCACTGAATTTCCCTCTCCCATGGAAGACCCAGTCAAGGGACTACTCATATCCGGGGTACTTCCAGTTAAGGCTATGGCTAACCCATCCTCTGAATGGGAGGAACCGGGCTTAGCAAAGTCCGGAGAGGCCAGCTCTCCTTGGGCTTCCTCACAGTGTTGACATAAGTTGGAATCCAGGTCAGACTGTAAAGCCCTAATATGACAAGTAGCGGAGAGAGAAAGCTGCTTATGTTTTTTTGGCTGCCAGCGCCATTGGCAGTGGTAACTGTGTTCTATTGGCTTGACTTAAAATTTATGTGTACAGATTTTGAGCGCTTAGGTGGGGCCTGGCGAGGTGCACGCACAGCCCATGTGCCCGGCTGTTCCTGGTTCTGCGCTTAGAAGCTGCACGTGTATGTATGTGCGCGACATTCTGCGAGTGGCACGTGCGTGGAGCCAACGCACTGCGCGTACCGACATTCTATGTAGGCAATATGGCACGCACAAAGACGCGTGCAAGATGGCACCACCACAGCCTACCACACGGTGCGCTAACCAAGCCCACCAGGGGCCGCTGAACCCACCGAAAAGCCCACTTCCCCTTACTCCTATCGAAATGGCAACTACCTCGGTACGGAGCAAGGAGACTGGAGAAAGTCTTACCGAAACCCCTTCAAACGTCTTTGAATCATGAGGTAAAATGTATTTTTGTTGTTTTTCACTTACCTGGGCTCAGCACTTACTGGCTGAGTACAGAGACAGTCTCCGGCTGCAGAGGGAAAGGGCTTTGGCTGTCACCACCGTGCTCAGCTTCTTGAACCCGCTGCCTTTTAGCTGCTTAAGCAGCAAAGTCTACCCAGGAACCAGCTACCAGACCAAGGCTCACCTCTGAGGGATCTCAGAAATCGCCTCAGGAATTTTCAAATGGGGGAGGGACCTTTAGGTATCACTGCAGGAGGGCAGGGCTCAATATTCCTTCAGTTTAGAAAGTAGAATTTCCTCCTTCCAAAACGTACAGCAATCCCATAGGAAGAGGTACGTCCACCATCTGCTGGAGACAGAGAATACTGAAGGGCTGAGGTCGCGGCACGGGAGGGTGACGTCAGCTTTGAAATCTGACTGTCTCCATCTGCTGGCAGGGGACATAACCTATTGGTCCTGAGTCCATTTGGCTACACGCTAGGAAAGAATATTTTGAACCTTTTCAATTAAGATTCTGTTTAGATTCTCAGGTAAATAATGGTGAGCTCGCCCTTAGATACTGGCATTATAAATGTATAAGCAACACTCTTCCTCTCAGCTTTTTCTTTCCTTTGTTTTGTGTCTTGTACTCCCTTTTTTTTCCTGAATACAAGAAATGTACTTTTAAATTCTCTTTACTTTGTATGATCAGTTTTTTTTTTTAATTTTATACCCTCAGCTTTTCTGTAGCAAGGTTTGTGTTATAATATATAAAATTTCAATAAAAATGAAGTAAAAAAGACTTAACCGGTTGAGATCATTTTCAAGAGGGTCACATAATTTTCATGTCCTTTGTGTTATCTTTTTCAAAGTACTATTTCATGACCGTGGGACCTTGAATTTTTCAAGTTACTGCAGGCATAAATCAATTAATTATACAAGCATTCCCACAGTAGCAGCACAATCCCAGTACCAGCTGTCACAACAAGAAACAGATTTACTAGGTACTTGTGACCCAAGCTGCCAGGCTCAATGGACCTTGTTCTGACCCAGCATGGCATCTCCTATGTTCTTAGCACTGCTGGGATCAATTATAAGCAGCATGGTAAAACAGGAAGGATTCTTTTTTTAAAACGCGTGTTATTTCTAAAACTACTGCCCCTGTGGGACATGTTTAGAGAGTTCATTTACATAGTAGCTGCTTGAAAATTAAAGCTAAAATAAAAACACATAGTGGCCTCCCTTTGAAATGCTTGTTTAACCATCACACGCTGTATGATCTCAAATGTAATCCCCGTACTCACTTTAATGTTATATATAGGATGAATGTTTTTCATAGTATCCATAACTACTTTTCGAACCTGAAATGCACGAAAGAAAGTCTTAAACAAAATCTAGCTACAATTTCAACATGGTTTCTTCATCATAATCCAAAGAGTAAAGGATTCTGACCCAGATATATTAAGAATTTTCTCCAATTTTGTGTATTCTGTTATCCAAAAAATGGTATTTATGGAAAAAATGCTTTATACATATAATCCATACAGCGAATCAAAACTAGCCAAATGAAGTATCTTATGCTTTCTGTGAAAACTCCTGCCTAATATTTCACTGAAGCTTTCTAGATATTTAAATATTCCTCTCCTACCTTCTCTGTCCCAGAGAGAAAGCTTTACCTTAAGCCTCTCCATGTAAGGCCTCATTGTAATGTTTATCCTTTGCACTGCCCATTTATCAATGTCTCTTTCTAGATGTGCTCTCTGTGCTTTGCCACCCTGACTGGCTACTTTGAGATGATAAAAACCCCAGGTCTCCTGTTTGGCAACTGCTACTTTTTTCCTTTCAAAATGGTATTTGGTCCTAGATTTCCACATCCCAAATGATTTTACAATTTTTTTGGATTAAATTGTAGTTGTCAAACCATTGTCTTACTCTTTCAACATTTTTTTTTTTTTAGTTACCTTCCCCTCAAAAAAAGTGACCTATGTGATCTTGTAAGCTCATGTGCTAAAACATCCTTTAGCTTCATACATAGTTTAAAAAAAGCAAAAGACATTAGCAGCAATAATTCAGGATGTGTGTCACTAGCGGAATATAAATCTAAATAAATAAATTAATAAATCATGGCTGCTAGACAGCATCCCCGCCAGCAGAGCTCTTCACAGAGCCACCCTCTCTCCTGTGCTAGCCACCTCCTTGATACTCCCATGATGCAGTAGGGCCAGCCCTGCCTCTCCCACAACTCGGTGCCTCTGAGTCACCTTGGCTCTTTGCATTGGCCCACTTTGCCTTGCTACTGTGTGGCCCCCTTGATTCAACTTGCTTGTAAGCCTCCCTACCCTGTCCTGCAGCCTCACTGCCTTGCGGCCTTTAGGTCCCCTAGTCTCGCTCTGCCTTGCTTTGTAGCCTGTTTAGTTCTCCTTGACTGTTTTTCATTCATCTTGTCTTGTATGCACCTTGCTTTGCATTAGTTCCCTGTCAGCTTGTGTTTATTCTTTGTGCTGTTCTCATGGCCCTGTACAGTCCTTGTCTTCTTCCTGGTCCTCCTTATGGCCCCTCGGTTCCAGCCATTGCTCCCATCATGCCAGTCCCCTGTTCCCACCTGGTTCCCCTGTCAGTATCCCTTGGACTGATCTTGTTGCTGTTTCGGACTGATTCTGGCCTTGACTTCATCTGAACACACTGCCTGCCCAGACCTCTGCCAGCCATGTACTGCTCCCAGAAAGCCCTGATGGCCACCAGAACCTGTGGGCTCAACCAAAGGGAGAGATGGCTGGTCAGCGAAAGATCCTCTTTGGCTCTGCCCAAGTGTCTGGCCCTTCTCCTATTGGGGGAAACCCCATCCAGCTGATTCCCCCCTCTGTAGCAGTACATTATTGCAAGTCATAGAAAATCCAGACACACTAAACTAAAATGACCCAGGCTGAAGGCCCCTTACAGATTAATAGATTTCTTAAGGCATAAGATTTCAAGGACAAGAGCCCAGTTTGTCAGATGCACACATACTACAACCAAAACGTAAAAAGAATTGTTTTGTATTTTCCTTGCTGTTCTTGTTAGTCAGTTTTGAAACTGAATTTCTAATTAGAACTGTAGCTATGTCATAAGGGCAGAGAGCATAAGAAAACTTCAAACAGGTCTCTAAACTAATTTAAATGTCAATTTAAACAAATAGCTTCAAAACATCGACTATAGTATAGACTATTTATAGAAATTTATTTTCTGCCTAATTACCAATAATCATGTTTTAATTTAATAATTCATTTCTAAGACTGAGTTCTGTAGTTATAAGGGTTGCCTCTACAATATAAACAAAATTCAGTTTTATTGTGAGCCAGTAATTTACATTTCAAGTACTACAAGACTGCTGAACTTTATTTTGCTTAAAATGCATCTTCTTACCTCCTTTAGGCCATTGAAAGGTCCCACAGCTGAAACTGTGTTCCCCTGAACCATGATGTAACAATCTGTTAAAAGTTCCAGAGCCTAAAACACAAAAGATTATTTTGGGCTTGGCCTGAATTTATGCAGCAAAACTTGGGTAAAATCTTAACGATTGCTACATTAGGGCATTTACCTTCAGAGTAGAGCCTTTAGGGCCAAGAAGCCTCTGTCTTCTTTTTATAAATCTCTCTCGGTTTCTCACCAAAGTTCCTATTTTAATAATATCGCATGCCTTGTCATCTTGAAGAATTCGCACTGCCTAACAAAATCAGAAACATGAAACTATGAAGGCTAAAAAGAAAACCTTTGGAGGCAAAAAGCTGGACTACGGTCAGTAGGACCAGATGTACTAAAAGGTTTGTCCTCATTTGGGTCTACAGGGAAAATAGCCCCGAGGACATCATCTCTGCAGGACTAACCACTTTAATGCTACTAATTGGAAGGAAATTTTTGTCAGAGGATATGGTCAAGGCATCTAACATAGCTGGGTTTAAAAGATGTTTGGACAAGTTCCTGGAGGAAAAAAAAAGTCAACAATTTTTAACCAGGGTGGACTTGGGTAAAGCCACAAAGAATAGCATCTGCTGGGTACCTCCTAATGACCAGGACTGACTATCGGAGACAGATGTTGGACCTTTCTCTGATCCAGTCTGGCACATCTTATGTTAGGGAGAAATAATTGTACCTTTTTCTGATTCTACCAAATATTTCAGTATAGAACTATACCATGTCTCAGCAACATTTAATTTCATAGTAATTTGTATGGATAATTTCTGTAGTCTGTCAGTACTGGGCCTTTTCTGGCTCTTATCTCTCCACTATCATGCTTCTAACATTTATGGGTCACAGATATAAATTTGGTGTTCTGTATGTTTGCAGTTACAATTGGATAGAAAAATACCACTTTACCTTGGCCCTCCCTCGCTGCTTCACCTTGATTCTTATTTTTCGAAGAACTTCAAAAGAAAAGCTGATTTCAGGTTTAAAAGATCTGTTCAAATGCAATAAAAAGTCCCAACAAGGATAGAAAGTGTACTCCCATGAAGAACAGAAGTGTGGGAATTGTATTCTTGTATCCGCTTTCACTTTTCCAGCACATTAACATGTTTTATTTACAAACATTTGATATTCTGCCTTTTTCCAAGAATGACTTCAAAGCAGATTACATCAAATTAAATAAGGGTCATGTGCAGTAATCATTGAATCAATGTCCAGACACAGTAGACGTTAATTCTTTACTAATGATCAGGCTGGGGGAAGGCCTGGTTGAACAGCTATGCATTTGCGTTTTGCCAGAATGTGCAATAGCACAGTTCAAGGCAAAGGGGTAGTGGTACCTCATTCCACATTTTGGGTCCATAGCAGATGAAAGCCCACAGGACAGTCTTATGAAGTCAGATGGGAAGGAGAGGAGGGCCTTTTGGGAGGATTGGAGTTCTCTAGCGGGGGTGGACTGGAGGCTTGCTAATGTAATGTCTATCTTTAAAAAGGGCTCAATGGGTGATCCAGGAAACGTCTGACATCTGTGCCAGGCAAAATGGTAGAAACTATCATAAAGAACAAAACTGCTGAACATATAGATAGGCAGAGTTTAATGGGACAAAGTCAGCATGGCTTTACCCAAGGCAAGTCTTGACTCACATCTGCTTCACTTTTTTGAAGGAGTTAATAAACATGTGGATAAAGGTGAACCGGTAGATGTAGTGTACTTGGATTTTCAGAAGGCATCTGACAAAGTTCCTCATGAGAGGCTTCTATGAAAAGTAAAAGGTCATGGGATAGGAGGTGATGTCCTTTCGTGGATTACAAACTGGCTAAAAGACAGGAAACAAGAGAGTAGGATTAAATGGACAATTTTCTCAGTGGAAGGGAGTGGACAGTGGAGTGCCTCAGGGATCTGGATTGGGACCCCTACTTTTCAATATATTTATAAATGATCTGGAAAGAAATACGGCGAGTGAGGTAATCAAATTTGCAGATAATACAAAATTGTTCAGAGTAGTTAAATCACAAGCAGATTGTGATAAATTGCAGGAAGACCTTGTGAGACTGGAAAATCGGGCATCGAAATAGCAGATGAAATTTAATGTAGACAAGTGCAAGGTGTTGTATATAGGGAAAAATAACCCATGCTATAATTACACAGTGTTGGGTTCCATATTAGGTGCTACAACCCAAGAAAGAGATCTAGGCGTCATAGTGGATAACACATTGAAATCGTCAGTTCAGTGTGCTGCAGCAGTCAAAAAAGCTAACAGAATGTTGGGAATTATTAGAAAAGGAATGATGAATAAAACGGAAAATGTCATAATGCCTCTGTATCGCTCCATGGTGAGACCGCACCTTGAATACTGTGTACAATTCTGGTCGCCACATCTCAAAAGACGTGGTTGTTTAAACAAGCCTTTCCAGACCCTAATTAAATCTCATTTCAATGACATCCAGTCAGACATTTTTAGAACATTGTAAATAATTGATCTGTTAAATTCCTTTAGACTTTCCTCCACCCAGTTTGAACATCCTTGTTTTATTGTAACTTCAGATTTCTCTTTTCACAGTTTTTATTTTTATTTTCCTTTACACCCCCCTGTTAAATGTAAACCAGCATGATGTGATTATCTTGAATGCCAGTATAGAAAAAAGCTAAATAAAATAACTAAATAAAAAAAGATATAGTTGCGATGGAGAAGGTACAGAGAAGGGCGACCAAAATGATAAGGGGAATGGAACAGCTCCCCTATGAGGAAAGGCTGAAGAGGTTAGGGCTGTTCAGCTTGGAGAAGAGACGGCTGAGGGGGGATGTGATAGAGGTCTTTAAGATCATAAGAGGTCTAGAATGGGTAGATGTTAATCGGTTATTTACTCTTTTGGATAATAGAAAGACTAGGGGGCACTCCATGAAGTTAGCATGGGGCACATTTAAAACTAATCGGAGAAAGTTCTTTTTCACTCAATGCACAATTAAACTCTGGAATTTGTTGCCAGAGGATGTGGTTAGTGCAGTTAATATAGCTGTGTTTAAAAAAGGATTGAATAAGTTCTTGGAGGAGAAGTCCATTACCTACTATTAAGTTGTCTTAGAAAATAGTCACTGCTATTACTAGCAACGGTAACATGGAATAGACTTAGTTTTTGGGTACTTGCCAGGTTCTTATGGCCTGGATTGGCCACTGTTGGAAACAGGATGCTGGGCTTGATGGACCCTTGGTCTGACCCAGTATGGCATGTTCTTATGTGGATAAAGGTGAACCAGCTGATATAGTGTATCTGGATTTCCAGAAAGCCACTGACAAAGTTCCTCATGAGAGACTTCTTAGGAAATTAAAATGTCATGGGATAGGGGGCAGTGTCCTATTATGGATGGTCAACTGGTTAAAAGATAGAAAACAGAGAGTAGGGCTAAATGGTAAATTTTCCCAATGGAGAAAGCTGAATAATGCAGTACCCCAGGGATCTATTCTGGGACCACTGCTTTTCAATATATGTATAAATGATATGGAAATGTAGTAGACAAGTGGGATGATGAAATTTGCTAAGGACACCAAATTATTCAAAGTTGTTAAATCACAAGAGGATTGTGAGAAATTGCTAGAGGACCTTGCAAAACTGGGAGACTGGGCATGCAAATGTGGACAAGTGCAAAGTGAGGCACTTTGGGAAGAGTAAAGGAAAATTGGTTGGGGGCAGGGACCGGCCCACCGGTATTCTCCCCCGCCAGGCGCCCTGCAGGGCCACCAACCCCAGCTCCTTAAGCCTGCTACCAGGGAGGATAGTCCTACTAGGACCTGCCAACCCCCTGGGAGGATATGTTTAATTCTGCTTGATCCTCAGCTGTTTGTTTCCTAATAATTTTTTTTTTTTTTGTGAAGAGATTCCTTAACCCCAATAAAAGGGCAAGACCACAGGAGACATAGAAATACTGAACAGATGCAGGTGGCACTCCAGGTTAAGAGGGGGTGCTCTTCAAGTTTTTCTCTGTCTCCATCTGCTGGAAGTGAGGCATAACCCACAATCTGGACTGATCCGGGTACGTACAAGGAACCCAGATTTATAGCTTCACAATGCAAGGTTCCACATTAGGAGTCACCATTCAGGAAAAGGACATATGCATCATCAATTATATGTTGAAATCTTCTGCTGCTGCAGCAGCCAAGAAAGCAAATATAGAATGATAGGAATTATTAGGAAAGGAATGGAGAATAAAACAGAATATCAATTGCCTCTGTATCACTCCATGGTACAGCTCGTCTTGAGCATTGTGTGCAGTTCTGGTTTCCACATCTCAAGAAAGATATAGCAGAATTAGAAAAGGTATCGAGAAGGGTGACCATGATGATAAAGGGGATGAAACAATTCCCCTATGAGGAAAGGCTAAAGAAGTTAGGACTCTTTGGCTTGAGAAGAGATGGCTGAGGGGCAATATGTTAGAGGTCTATAATACGATGGCTGGAGTGGAACAAATAAACCTTAAATCAGTTTACTCTTTCAAAGAGTACAAAGATTAGGGGGCATATAATGAAGTTACTAGGAGATGCATTTAAAACGAATAAGAGAAAATACTTTTTTACTCAACGCGTAATGCAGCTCTGAATTCACTGCCAGAGGATGTCGTGAAAGCTATTAGAGTAACTGCGTTTAATAAACATTTTAGACAAGTTCCTGCAGAAAAAGTGCACAAATAATTAAGGTAGACGGGGAAATCACTGCTTATCACTAGGATAAGCAGCTTGGAATCTATCTACCCCTTGGGATCCTGCCAGGAATTTGTGACCTGGATTGGCTATGGTTGGAAACAGGATACTGGGTTTGATGGCTCTTTGGTCTGATCCAGTATGACAAGTCTTATGTTCTTATAACTGATCTAAATAGCTTATGTATGTTAACTCACCTGTTCAAATGGAACACTTCTTGCTAACAGCTTTATTAAGTCTCTGGCCCGGATGATCACATATGGATCAAAAGTCTTCCTGGTTGTAGTAACTGTCATGCTGCCCTCAATGAGGTCCAATGTTGCACGGATATGCTGTACCATAGAAAATGTGAAATTAAACATCCCACAAGCAAATAATGAAGAAAGACTAATTTATTAATAATATTTAGTACTTATTTCAAAATGCATTGTAATGCTAATCAGATTATTATTATGGTTAAAAACTTAAGCTCTATTTTGATAATTCTGTTGATAAATTTAAAGGATTCTGAAGCAGAAAAAAAAACAAAACAAAAATAGCCCAGAATGAAACCTGAATAAAAGCATTCATCCTTCAACAAATTCAAAGATTATTTGATACTGAAAAGCCCAAAAAAAACCAAACCAGAATCACTTTTGAGCAATGCTTGCCGCTTCATATTTTTATTTTAATTCCCATGAATCAGGCATATATTTTTATAATATAAAACCTGTACACATACAAAATATTTTAAGCTTCCTGTTTAAATTAATGATTTAACACAAAACCTATTTTATTCACAAATAAATAAATGCAGTGGAAGAACTGTGTAGCTAAACAATGCTAACACCTAGAAAATATAAGCTCTTACATGCTCATCTAGGACTTTCTGCAACAATGGCCAACATTCTTTCAAGTAAGCTTCCCTATATTTGGGAAACAAAGTTGCAAAGCTGCTTTCTTCGAGCAAGCCATTAGGATTATCTTCTTTCGTAAAGGCTGCTTCTTTCCATCCATCGGGAACAGTGAGAAGTTCAGTTTCATTTGCTGATACGAAATAAATGCAGTTTATTTAGCTAGTTGTACAGGCTGAAACTTGCGTCTCAACACAATGTCACATGTGCTTAATGTCTAACGGTGGTGGTGGAAATCAGAAGGGGGCAAATTATTTGATAACAGTTAAAGAACTAATCATAAGACAGAAAACATAATCCAAGTACAGTCTGTGCGCATAATGTGGTACATGGAACAAGTATAGCTGCTTTTTATAGTCACCCTTAAGGATTTTATAGTATGGTACGATTAATACAGCAATACTACATAAAAATAAACATATATTGCATGATTCAGATGGCAAGGCAAGATCAATACGCGCTTTTCTCATTATTTCCGTTTCCATAAAATATAAACAGCCAAGACATTTCTTTTTTTTTTTTTTTTCTTCACGCCCGCACATGGGAGGCATAGACCCTAAGAAGCTTAATAAAAGTTTCTCGGCCACTGCTACCTGGGAGTCTCCGCTTTCTTACCCTGCTTGCTCCCGATCCTGAAGCGCGCACCCCCCACCCGCGCCTCGGAGGAAGACGCCGCCATGCTATTCTTCCGCTAGGCGTCACGTGTCTCCTGTGACGTAACACGCCGGCTTGTGCATCAGTACGTAGTTGTCTGCCCGGAAACGCAGCTGCCGCGTTTTCGAGTCCTACTTAGGCCCTGGAATAAGAGCTGCATCTAACTGTCCAGTATGTTTAAGTCTCCCTCAGCTTTGGGAGATATTTACTGGAGCCTGTCTAAAGTCTGCCTTTGGGAGCCTGTAAATGGAGGAGGACATGTACTGGTGCTGAAAGCATTTAGGAGGAAGATGATGAGACAATAGTAACTTTTTTTTGGCGTTGAGCGTGAGCCTTCATCCAGTTTGTAGGGCAGGGGTCAGGAACCTTTTTGGCTGAGAGAGCCATAAATGCCACATATTTTAAAATGTAATTCCATGAGAGCCATACAATATGTTTAAAACTAAATACAAGTAAATGTGTGCATTTTATGTAAGATCCCACTTTTAATGTACAATAAGTCTCTGAAAATATTACACCAGGCCTTAAGACACCAATACATCTCCTATTAGGAAAACGGACCAAGTCAGGCTGCTATAGAGTCCTACACAGAAACAACACGCCAGCAGAAAACCTCACCTGAATCACGTGCTGTCCCTCACCTAACATAGAATAAAGAGACCAAAACGCATAACAAGAAGCATGCAGAAAAAACTGAATTGGAAACTGCAACAAGCCAGAGTCTCTGTATGCAGTGTAACAAAGGAAAAAAGAAACATCACCCATCCTTATAAAACAAATCAAGAAATATAAAATCATCAGCAGTAAAACTGTACTAACAAAAAGAACATATTTCAAAACAGCTGATGAGAGGAATATCCAATAATTAAAACTCATATAAAACATTTCCAGATACCAACAAAATATTTCAAAATAGCAGACACAAAGATCCAGTAATGAAAAATAATAAGGATACAAACATTTTTTTGCTCTGCATACCTGGGAACGTTTGATATCCAGGTGTCCTGAGATTGTTCTGAATTAGCAGGAGGTGGGGTGGTTTGCTTGGAACTTTCTCCTCTCTCAGTCACATACCAGCGCTCTCTCTCACACTGGCTCTCAATGACACACCTATACACACATGCTCTCAGTACTCACATATACACATGTTTTTTCTCACTCACTTATATAGGCTCTTAATTACACATTTACACACATGCTGTCTATCTTTTCACGCTTACACACACACACAGGCTTTCAATCACATAAATACATGCTGTCTTTTTCTCTCACACACAGACTCTCATTCACATGCTTACAAACATGTCCTCTCTTTCTCTCATTTACACACAGGCTCTCAATCACATACTCACATGCTCCCTCACCTAAATCAGCTCTCAATCACACACAGACACACATGATCTCTCTCTTACTTATACACACAGGCTCTTAATCATACATACACATGATTTCTCTCACACACAAAGGATCTCAATCATACACACATACTCTTTCACACAAACAGGTTTTCAATCACAAACTTACACATACAGGTTCCCAATGGTAAACTTACATTCATGCTCTCTCTCTCACAGGCAGGCTCTCAATCACAGACATACTCTCTTTCACATACACAGGCTCTCAATCATTCACATACATGCAATCTCACTCACACACACAGGATCTCAAACACACACGCTTGCTCGCTCATTCACTCTCTCTCTCCCCCACCCCCACCCCAGGAACTCGCGCAGCAGCAGCCTCCTCCCAACACTAACCTTCATTTTCAGCCCTCGCGGAGGCGGAGTCCCATCGGCCGCGGTTGAAACTCTTCATTTTCCTCCGAGCCGCGCTGCAGTCTTCTTCCCACAAGCGTGGCCTCTTCTTTTCGCGCAGGCACCCGATGCTCACCACTTCCTCTTCCGGGCCGCGGGAAGAAGAGAGCACGCCGGTGCTGCGGCACCGGCGTGCTCTCTTCTTCCCGCGGCCCGGAAGAGGAAGTGGTGAGCATCGGGTGCCTGCGCGGGAAGACTCCCGCGCAGGCACCCGATGACTCCAGCGCTGGCACCCGGCTGACTCCAGTCGTGCCGCTGCCGGCGTGCTCTCTCCTCCTCCTCCCCCCCCCCCCCCCCGCGGCCCGGAAGAGGAAGTGGTGAGTATCGGGTGCCTGCGCGGAAGAAGAGACCACGCTAGTGTGGTCTCTTCTTCCCGCGCAGGCACCCGATGCTCTCCACTTCCTCTTCCGGGCCGCGGGGGGGGGGGGAGGAGGAGAAGAGAGCACACCGGTGCCGCTGACTCCAGCTGTCCCGCCGCGTTCCGCCCGGGCTGACAGCATTTTAAGCCCGGGCGGCGGAGGACCGGGGAGCAGCTGGGTCAGCGGGGAACCGCGAAGTGTGGCGACACTTGTCTGCGAGCCAGATGCAGCCCTCAAAAGAGCCATATCTGGCTCGCGAGCCATGGGTTCCCGACCCCTGTTGTAGGGGATATGCTGGGTGTAAACAAAGACTGGAGACTGAATGTCATAATGCCTCTTTATCGCTCAATGTTGAGACCGCACCTTGAGTATTGTGTTCGGTTCTCAGAAAAGATTTAAATATGTACTGGTCAAGGTACAGAGAAGGGTGACCAAAATGATAAAGAGGATGGAACGGCTCCCCTATGAAGAAAGGGAGGAGAAATGGCTGAGGGGGGTGGGGGGATATGATGGAGGGCTCTAACTCGTGAGACTAGAATGGGTAAATGTGAATCGGTTATTTACTCTTTTCAGATGGACTAGGCAACTCCATGAAGTTAGCAAGTAGCACTAAAACAAATCGGAGAAAATTCTTTGTCACTTGACACACAAGCTCTGGAATTTGTTGCCAGAGGATGTGGTTAAAGGAGTTTAGTTTTAAAAGATTTGGACAAGTTCCTGGAGGAGAAGTCCATAAACTGCTATCTTTCTGCTCTCAGTCAGGCTAATCCACACCAGTGGGTTATGCACCTCTACCAGTAGATGGAGACAGCAAAAGGTAACATCAGGGACATATAGCTCTGCCCCAACATCAGCCCACCAGTGTTTTCCATCTCCAGCAAATGGTGGACATGCATTTCCCTTCTGGGACTTGCTCGTGGTAAAAAAATAATAAAGGAGAAGATAGAAGAAATTTCGATCACCACTTGATCTGAGGTGACACCAGTGGGTCCCTCCCTCTGTTGAGCATTTTGAGTCCAGGATCCTGCCCCAGGCCTGGGCTTAAAAAGATAAATGGTTGGAGCCAGAGGGAGGCTCAGCAGTGACGACTTGTACCCTCTACCCCCATAGCTGGAGACTCATTCCTGTTCTCAGTCAGGAGGGCTGAGTTCAGGTACGCAAAAAAGGGGAAAGAGAAGAAAGTTTAGGGCAATTTTTCCCTTCCACCCTTTCCGGGTCTCCTTCCCTCAAACTCGGGTATTCAGTGTCCTTTTCCCCCCTTTTCCCTCTCACTTTCCTCAGAGTTTAGTGAGAGTGGGCGGCGTGGGTTCATCAGGTTGAGCAGTCATTGGCTAGGCCCCGCTTGTAAGGCTCATTTTTTTTTCAGCTGCATGGTGGGCCGTGATGGCGTGTTTTCCCACACCAGCATGTGTGCTTGCTATGCGGCGGTGCACTGAAGGGATCGCACAGTTGCACGTGTACTTGTGTGCTTAAGCCCGCAGCCTATATAGAGCATGGGTGGGGGGGGGGGGGGGGTATGGTTTGCGCACATACTGAGTGCCCACCATTGAGCGCATACTGTCTGAGCACATATTAAACGCACATTATTGGAGCATGTACTGAGCGCACATTATAGGAGCGCATGCTGTCTAAGCTCTACCTGTCTGAGCATCTACAGTCTGGGCACATGATATCTGGGTGCATACCAATTTTCTGGGTGAATTACCAATTTTCGCACAATGAACTAATCGCCAACTGCTTGGACGCCCTCTTAGCACTCATTTATCAACCTCTACATCCTATTTTAAAATTATCTCTTGCTATGATACTTTGCCTTTTCCTCCTGATTAATTATCTCTCTCAACTAACTGACTATTTTGCTATTTCTCCCAGCTAACTGACTAAGTTTTCTTAACCTCCTTTGATTACTTGTATTTTAATATCCTTAATTACTATAACTATCCTACCCTTGGATTAACACATTATTAGTTTATTTAATACCCTTGAGTACCTTAATTGCTAATTTGTTTAATAGCATCTTGTATTCTCTACAATTGCTCTTGTAAAGCACCATTGCTACCTTTCTTGTTGAATGTAAACCGATGTGATGTTTTTCACTAAATGAATGTCGGTATAGAAAAATCCACTAATAAATAAATAATACTAGCTGAGCACATAGCAGCTGAACGTATATTAGCTGAGCACATAATGTTTGGGCATTTAATGTTTAAGTACAACCTGTTTAGGTGCATGCTGGCTGGGCGCATACTATTTGAGCGCATGCTGTATGGGAGTAGACTTCCGTAGACCTTTGCAGGCTTACATTTTCATATGTTCTTCCAGAACATTTACGGTGCCAGGAATGTAGAGATTTCAGCATCTAAACCGGCTAGTCTAGAGGTTAAGATTCCATTCCTCAACCTTGCAGCTGATACCAGTTCAGGCCCCTTTGGGAATCCCTTCCAGACAAGCTTTTTTTTGCATGAGTATGCACGTGCACCTGCTTTAATGAAGTCATATAAAGACAGCACTGTGTGATGGTGTAATTATATTTATGCGGCTTGTCATATAAGGGCAATTGTCTGTCAGCGCTGGTTGGACAAAATGACTTGCCTACTATGGTTTTATTGACGTTGGACCATCCCCTCAAACTGAGGGTAGTGGGGCGGAAGGCGCTACAACTCTTGATTTTCCATGTCCTAGACATCTGCGAGAGATGTGGGTCAGTCCGACAATCTAAAGTCTTGGACCTGTGAGCTCCCAGATGGACCCATCACCCTTTTTTTGGCTGCAATCCTTGGGTCTTCAGGCTTTTTCTGCAGAGTCACTCAGCAGAGACTCTAGGTTTCCATTTTTCTGTCACTGAGTGCCTACACCATGGTGAAGTGGTTTTCGGTGATGTTGAGGAATATGTGTTTGACGATACATCGGAGGGCTCCGACGGGGATTTAGGTTTTTCTCTTCTGGACGAAGGGGAGATTCCTCTGGATTTGGAGCCACATTACACTCTGATCTGAGTTTTTCAGAGAGATGAGTTACCAGGTCTTGTTTCAGACTCTGAAGACGTTCCGAGTAGCTGGGGGTGACTGCTGGTGTGCAGAAGAAGGACCCCTTACTGGCCATCCTACGCAAGGCGTCGTGTTTTCTTTCCCCTCTTGGGTGCGGTTTAAGAGCTCATTGTGGTTGAATGGAGTGCCTTTGAATCTAAATTCATTGGAGGGCGTACTTTAGCGGGATTGTGACCCTTGGTAAACAGGGAGGGTGCAGTTGTGATTTTCAAAGATGGATACCAAGCAATCCACCATTCCGGGGTACGGAGGGGCAGCTCTATATGATGCTCAGGATAGCTTTGAGACTATTCTTAGGCAGGTCTTGCGACCATGGCGATGCATTTACATCTTGTTCCCTGGTAGTCAGTATGGAACCAAAGAGGACCCTCATTCCTAGCCAATGCGAGCTGTGATTTGATGCGGACAGCCGCTAGACAGGGAGCTTCCGTGATTGTGGCTTCATGCCAGCTGTGCCTTCGATCTTCAGGTTCAATCTCTCAAGGTTATTCTTTTAGGGTACATCTATGACACACACTCTGGTAACGGAGCTCCTCCTTTTTCACAGTAAAGTCTGAAGACTCACCTACTGGCTCAGAGGCAGGTCTGGACTATACGGACCGCTGGATCCTAGGCATAAGGGATGACTATGCTGTGGAATTCCTCTGGATGCTTCTATGATCTCTCCATGCAACTGTCTACTGAACAGAATGGCGATAGATACTACCCTAACCAGGCTGTTGGTCTTGAAGGCCATCATACTTATTCCCAGACGGTTTAAAAAAAATTTGTGGACTGCTATTCCCCTTCTGTTGTTGTTAAGAAAGTTTAGCGTCCTTTAGGTTTGACTCCTTTTGAAAAAGAACCTCTCTACATTACAGGATTTTCTCATCTGCATTTCTGACAGAGGTGTATCTACACATTTGCCAGGAACATTAGTGTTTCCTGAGCTTTGCTGGTCTGGGACAACTATCGTTTTCAGACATTATCCCTCGGCCTGGTGGTTGCACTCATGAACTTTCTACAAAGTCATTGTGCTAGTATTGGTGCCTCTGCGCAAAGGAGGCACATATCTTGATAATTTACATTCATCGCTTGTGCTGGAGTATTTTGGCATGTGGTCAGTGTGGCGCTGGGTGGAATAAATCTGCCTGAGAGTCACAGTCAGAGGTTAATTGTTTAATTTCTGGAGTCGATGGCAGCTACTTTGGACATTGTCCCCTGTGAGAAGACACACTTCCATCCTCTTCATTGCATGTTGCTCCCCCAGTGGCATCCGTGGTCACAGGAATGCATACTGTGGTTTCTCTTGCCCCTGAGGGTGAGAGTCCAGGTACAATGGTGACTACAAGCAGATCATCTCAGGGAGAGATTTCCGTGGAGGCACCGGGTTGCTTGGTTCCCATATGTGATGCAAACTGAGTTATAGGACTCACTGTCAGGAGTTGGAGGCATGTGCAGGCCGTCTGGCATATTTGTGCTTTTCCGAGCAGCTGAAAGCTCTTCTGGTCATAGTACTGTCAGACAATGTATAGACAGTGGTCTACATAAATCAAATAGGTGGCTCAGAAACCTTTCAATGACTGTTAGTGCATCGGAGTTGTCTGATATTGCGAAAGTACCTTGATTCTTCAGTTGGCTGTCCGAGAATACAAAATAATGGTGCTTTTGTTCAGGTGTGGCTGCCGAGTAGGATATTATAAACTTTTCCACCAGGAATATATATACGCATCATTTATCTCAAGATTGCTAGTCAGGCTGAAGCTGGTCACTATAGATTGGTCCTGGAGGCCGTGTTTGTTGATCTGCAGTGGCTGCTAGTGGGCAGTTCTCAGCCTGTCGATCATTAACTATTTGGTTGCTTCAGGGACCTGTGCTCATCCAGGTTCTGGGTTGAATGTTTTTTATAGTTTAGCCCTTGAGAGAGTTTGGTTGCTGAAGTGTAGTATTCTTCTACGGTGCTTTCCACTTTGCTCCAGGCCACAAAGTGTTTAAGCTCTCTGGCTTCTTTTAGAGTCAGAGATTTTCCAAGCCTGGTGTGAGGAGCGAGGTTCTCAACCTCTCAAGAAGAAATTCCTTACTCTTGGAATATTTGCTGGAAGATTTGCTTACAGGCTTGGTCTTTACCACTCTGAAGGTTCAGGTAGCAATGCTCGCTTGTTATAGCAGGCGTGTCTTTGGTGGACCATTATCTTCTTATCCAGAGGTGTCCCAGTTCTTGACGGGAGTAAAGCGTTTTTGGCCTTCCATGCAGCTGCCGGTGCTACTGTAGGACTTTCATCACATCTTGATTGATTGTTTTTGGCGAGTTCCACCTTTTGTGTAAGTGCATTTTGAAAGTAAGTGAACCATTTGTAAAAGATGCTGTAAGAAGACCTGTGCATGAAGCTGACCTATCCTAAGGTTAAAACATGTAATGTCAGGGTGCAATTCTGATTAATAAAAGATCCTGTAATTTCTGCTTATCAGGACGTATTGGCAGCTCCACCACTTGCCTTGAATAATGTGAGAATGAAAAAGATTTTGCTTTGTCCTATCACAAATACTCCTATGTTGTTCTTATCAGTAAAGAAGCTGAGCTGTGTATAGTACTTTCCCTCGTATTGCCTCTTACAATGTACTCCTGTTGCCCTTTTGCTTACTCCCAATTTAAATCGCTCTTCCCTCTCCTCTCTCCCGCAGCTGCACGCCCCATCAATGCTACCGGCTCATCAAAGCAAGGAACGACTTCCATCTGAATCGCATCCGATGCTCCGACCCGCCTCAGGGAGCATCCACGCACCTAAAGTACATCAACGCACTCACACACGGAGGAGAGTGCGTCGCAACTGCGTCAAGTCGACGCACCATCGACGCATTCGATGCATGTTGACGCAGGATCTCAGAAACCAAAACAGCCGATGCACCCGAAGCAGCAGGGGCCAAAGAAACATATATCTGGCCATAAGAGACCTAGGGAGCCTTCTCCACTCTTTGTGGTCGATTCTGACCAAGACGTATCTCCACCTCATCTCTCGGACAGCCAATCATCCTCTCCCGGATGGAGGTCGGATCCATCGCCTGGCCAACAACATCATAGGATTGTGTCGCCTCCACCAACGACGGTACAACCAAAATGTCCGTTGACCACGGCAGCTCCTACTGCCCCATCGCCGGTAGAGACCCTGCCTTCTAAACCCTCAACCTCTGAGCTAGCTTTGTAAGCGGCTGGACCTGCTGCCGTCTTCGAGGCCTGCTTCTCAGGCCAGCCCCTGCTTCCTCACAATGTCAACGCTATGCAGGCCGCTGTCCACGGTCCTGCACAGCCCTGCTTCCTGCCTCTAGGCGCGCGGCTGCGCCTCTCTCTAAGATTTAAAGGGCCAAACACAGGAAGTGTGCTGGCCCAACCTAAGGACTGATTTCCTGCTCCAGCCCTATAAAAGGGCTGCTCCGTCATTTCAGTTTCACCTTGCATCGGAGTTACCCCTACTGGTTTTGCTGGTTTTTGTTTGCCCGCCCTGGGTTCCCTCCCCCAGGTCTTCTTGGTGCTTCTTGTCTTGTTCTTGCTTGTTGCTTGTTTATGCTTTTCGTCTTTATTGTTGCTTGTTTGTCTTGTTTTTCGTTTGTTTTGTTTTCCGCTTGTTATTTCCCGGTTATGTGTTTCCCGTCCTCCTCGTTCCCGTGTTTTGTTCCCTCGTTTTTCCCTTTCCTCGCTCTTCACTCTCTCGCCCTTCGCTCTTTCGCTTTCCGCTCTCTCGCTCCTTGTGCTCTCGCTCTCCACTCCCTTGCTCTCCGTTCCCTTGCTCCCTCTTTTGTGTTTTTTGTATTGTTGGTCGCGCGGTCGCCGTTCGCGTGGTCACCACTCGCTCGGTCTTGTGTTCCCTCGGTCTCGTGCTTTTCGTCTCTCGTCGTTGTCTTTTTGTGTGTTGTAGTTTCCTGCTGCTTTGCTCTGTTTCATGCTGTCCCCGGCTATACCAGCTTCCATTTTTGGACCCCCGAATACCTCCATCTGTTATGGACTGATACCCTTTTCCTCGGACTGTTGACAGGAGGTTTGAGGAGGAGGTCTTTGAGGAGGGGGTTCTGTCATGGACCCTGCCTGCTGGTCCCCCTGCAAGCAGGCTCTGCTTACCTTTCTTCACCCAACGCGGCATGGACGCTGCCGACATCGGGCCTTCCAGCGCGGCCGGAGCCGTGGACTTTGTTTCCCTGCGCGGCCTGGAGGCCGCCCGTATTGCCTGTCTTCACCGCAGTGAGCCACGGACTTTTACCTTCTTTCTGGGAGCTGCCGCCGGCGTCATCATGATCTTCGCGGCCTGGAGGCCGCACCCCCAGGCTGGAGTAGCAGCTGAAGCCGCACTCGGGGCCTCCTGCAGCGGCTAGAGCCGCTGCCATCTTCGAGGCCTGCTTCTCAGGCCAGCCCCTGCTTCCTCGCGATGTCAACGCTGTGCAGGCCGCTGTCCACGGTCCTGCACAGCCCTGCTTCCTGCCTCTAGGTGTGCGGCCGCGCCTCTCTGTAGGATTTAAAGGGCCAGACACAGGAAGTGTGCTGGCCCCACCTAAGGACTGATTTCCTGCTCCAGCCCTATAAAAGGGCTGCTCCGTCACTTCAGTTTCGCCTTGCATCGGAGTTACTTCACTCTGGAGGCTCCTGCCTGCCAGAGCTCCGTCAGGTCTTCTTCGTGGAGCTCCTCTTCGCCTCGTCTTCATGTTACGTCAAGTCAAGTCTTCGTGCCTGAGGTCCTCATCCAGGTGTCTTGTCTTGATCCTCCGCTTCCTGATGTTCCAGGTTCCTTGGTGTCCTGCCCTTCTTGGTGTTCACGTCTGCGCTCCTGAGCCTTCTGGTCCTGTCGGCCCGGCTCCCTCGGACGACATCTTTCCCGAGTTGGAGTGGCCTGCAGGAGGACTGGTGACCTGTGCTCCTGAGCCGTCGTGTCCTGCCAGCCTTCGTGGTGCCTCGGATGACTCATGGCTCCGTCGTCGAAGTTCTGCCTCGGCTGGATTCTTCCCTGTGCTCGTCCCGTTCTCAACGTGGTCTGTGACCAGCCTTCTCGGGCTGTGTAGGGCACGCAGTGGGACAGGGTGGTCCGCGACCAGCCCATTGGGTCCGCCCGTGAAAGTGGGCTGAGTAGGGCGCCCTGAGAGACAGTGCCAATGTCCTCCTTCCCTACTTCACGTCTCGTCTGTTCAAATTCAGCGTTTTGCCTCTGGTGCCGTTTGCATCAGCCCCGGTGTCATATCTTCAATAGTCCTGGTGTCATGTCTTCAAGAACCCTCATCTGTGATGCCATTGCATCAACCTTGGTGTCATGTCTTCATGTCAAGGCCCGTCTGCCCTCATCCTCAGGCTAGGCCTGCTGCTCCATGATGCCGTTCCAAGCGGCAAGTCCGAATGGGCTCGGAATGGTCGGAGGACCATTCACATTCCAACATCATCTTGTTGTTGGCCTTGGGAGCTTGCAGGCCTGGCAGAGGGTAAGACTGTCAGCCATGCCAGAACACGCCGTCAACCCTCGGTTCGGTCCTGGATCCGTCTGGGATCGGGCTGAGGCCCAAGGGCACACTAAACACCCCACTTCTAACACATTGGACCTGAAATTCATGCTTATGTGCCCTCGTCAGGCTCTCCCAAGTGCATTGCTCCAAGACCAGTTAATAGCGCCGATTAGACAGGCGTGGCGGTTTCTGACTAAGCAGCTTGGCATTCCCATATTTTGCACATATTTATCACCCATAACGGGTAACCCTGATTTCACACCGGACTCTCAATTCCTTACTTTTCGAGACCGGCGACAGAAGGGCATTACCATGTTAGGTCATGTGTTAGATGCCATGGGCACGATGATCTCATTTGAAGAGCTCCGGGGTTTTTATGGGCTAACCAGGGGTCACCTATTTAGTTATTTACAAGCCAGACATTACATAAACTCTTTGTCACCCTCCACTAGGTTGCCCTCCCACTTTCAGGCCCTTGAAAGTTTTTTTCAGCTTGAACGCCAGCGCGCGCCCTCTTTATCAGCATATCACCAGGGGCTACTTCGTGGTCTTGGTAATGACTCCTATCTTGACTCAGTGGAGCGCTGGGGTCAGGATGGGGTGTTTACAGTGCTGATAGCGGTTTTTGCTGCATGTATGAAGAATCTGCCCAAGGTTACTGGCAATATATACTTTAGAGAAATGCAATTCAAATTCCTAAGGAGAGCGTATGTTACATCGCAAATGGCCTTCCATGCTAAATTGACATAGACTGTGACATATCCACGCTGTCATTTGTCCATAGGGACCCTGTCCCACGCTTTTTGGGCTTGCCCTTGTATTCAGTTTAACTGGGGTAAAATTGTGGGATATTTGTGGCGACTTTTGGATATCCATCTCCCAGTTTCACCATATATGCTCTTATTTGATTGCCTTCCCCAACCGCTGTCTTGGCCCACGTTGGTTTCTTAAAAAAAAGCATTTGCGGTAGGGAAGAAGGTAATTGGCGGGAGTCGGACCGCCCCCCCCCCCCTTTTTGGTCGTGGCGCATTCATCTACACCGCATGATTCATTTGCATCATTTGGCTTTGAAAGCGTGCCCGCAACACCGCCGTCAATTTGTACAAATCTGGGATGCATATATACAGGCATTGCCACACCGTTCAAGAATCATGGATTCATGGAACTTCTGCTCGTGGATAGTTTGCTGGCTTGTTTGAAAGACAGTATACAGATGATGACTTTGGGGTGGGTGAGGGGGGGTTATACTATGGGTGGGTGGGGTAGGACAGGGGGGAGGGGTTCGCCTATACTAGTGAAAGGGCTTGGGAGATGGTGCTTTATCCTGAATCCTGTCTAGGTGACCGGGGATGTATAAGAAACAATATGTGTCTGATTTATTTTTTGTCTAGTTGTTTCGGTTTAATAAAAACGTTTTACACTAAATTCAAAACCATCAGTTTTTTATCACCCAGTACCTGTTCGAGAACTTACAGGCTCTGAAACCGTATCTGACGCAGGGATCCTCAGACTCCACCCTGCCTATGGAATACCAGAACATGGAAGAAGGTCTCGGACATCTTCTGCGTTCTATGTATGAAGGCTTCGAGATCTCTTCCAAAACTTCAGCAAACTCTATAGCAGCAAGACGATTGGCATGGCTATGGTCAAGTGCCACCAGGGACGATGTCCATGACAAGCTGGCTAATCTTCCATGCCGACTGGACAACCTATTTGGTGACAAGTTCACCGAAACAGTCACAAAGCTAAAGGAACAAAAAACAGCTGTGTTGTCCTTGACATCCCCACATCAGCCTGTATCATTCAGGCGACAATATCAGTCTTATAAGAAGCCCACTTACCAAAGGACCTACCGGTCATATTCTTATTATAGGTCTCAACCTTATCAGCCGACTCGACAACAACCTTACCAACCACAAGGTTCGCGACCTAGGACAAGCGCCCCTCAATAGGCCCGTCCCCCAGCAGAACCCCAACCATCCAAAACCCAGCAAGGTTTTTGAGGATAATTCAGCCACCGGCTCAGACATTGGCAGTGGGAGGAAGATAATCCGGATTCCTCCCAGCATGGTCCAACATCACATCCAATCAATGGGTCCTCACAATAATAAAAGAAGATTGTTCCTTCCACTTTACATCTGTTCCAACCATACCACACTTAGTTCCTCATAAACTTCGAGCAGCACACAGGGGCCCCCTCCTTCGGGAAGTCAAGATACTCCTCCAGCAAAATTGTATTCGGGAACTACCTTCCTTGACACCTCACTCCGGTTTCTATTCACAATACTTCCTCATTGTCAAGAAATCGGGAGGCCTACGTCCAATCCTGGACTTACATGTGCCCAACAAATACATCCACAAGGAGAAATTCAAGATGACTTCTCTCAAGTCCATTCTTCCCTTCCTTCAGCCCAACGATTGGATGTGTTCACTGGATTTGAAGGATGCATATGCCCATATACCAATGCATCCCAATTCCTGGTGTTACCTCTGTTTCCAGATGGACAACAGGCATTTCCAATACAAAGTACTACCATTTGGCCTCTCCTCTGTCCCCAGAGTCTTCACCAAATGTCTAGCAGTAGTGGTGGCACACCTCCGTCATCAGGAGGTGAAAATATTTCCTTACCTGGACGACTGGCTTCTAGTAGCACCCAACCAGTCTCTCCTTCACAATAATTTACTTCACACCATTTCTTGCCTCGCCAATCTGGGTCTCCTGAACAACTATGAGAAGTCAAACCTTCAGCCAACACAAAACTTGCAGTTCATCGGGGCCTATATAGACACCATTCAAGACAAAACATTCCTACCGCACCCGTGAGCACTTGCTATTCGCACACTGTCTTCAGTCCTTCTGCACACCAAGACTGTCCCAGCCCGACAAATCATGACCATCCTAGGACAAATGGCAGCATCTATCTATGTGATCCCGCACACACATCTACATATGTGTCACCTCCAATGGGGCTTCAAACATCAATGGACTCAGTTCCTACATCCACTATTGACCCCTATCCACTTAACGTTCAGTATGAAGAAAGACTTACAATGGTGGCTACTTCCATCCACACTAATGACAGGATCACCTCTGCGACTTCCCCCCCCCCCCCCCCCCCCGGCATCAGATAATACTCACCACAGATGTCTCTCCCACGGGATGGGGAGCTCACCTACACCATCTTCAGACTCGGGGATTATGGTCCGTGAAGGAACGCAACCAACACATAAACCTGCTGGAACTCCGAGCGGTATTTATTTATTTTATTTATTTAAGGGTTTTTATATACTGCGGCTCGTAAGGAAACATCACCTCGGTTTACAATGAACATTAAATTAGCAACAAGCTTTACAATCCAACATAATTAAAATAATGATACATCACTCAAAACATTGAAATTATAATAATAATTATAATAATAATTGAAATATAATTTATATAATTAAAATAAACTAAACTAGATTTAGCAGGTATGAAATGCCCTTCGAGCCTTCGAACAATCCTTGTAAGGGAGAACCGTAATGATTTCACACAGACAACCAGGTCACAATGTTTTACATTAACAAAGAAGGAGGGTCAGGTTCTTGGAACCTCTGCAGGGAAACAATCCAGATCCTGGAATGGGCTCAAAGCAGGTCCATCTGCCTACAAGCAACTTACATACCGGGAGTCAACAATTCCAGAGCAGACAAATTGAGCAGAATATTTCACCCCCACGAATGGGAACTACGTCAGGAGACAGCACATCGCATAATCTCCACTTGGGGTCTTCCTTGCATCGATCTGTTCGCAATGGAATGCAACAGAAAAGTCGACACGTTTTGCTCAGTGTACCCAAGCCCGCTCCGGCTACCTCAGGACGCTTTCCTCATAAACTGGTCTCGGGGTCTATTGTATGCATTCCCTCCTATACCACTCATTTCTCACACAGTCCAAAGATGCATCGAAGACCAAGTGGATTTGATTCTCATAGCGCCAGCTTGGCCAAGACAACCCTGGTAAAGCTATCTCATACAACTATCAATACGCGACCCTGTTCCTCTGGGCAACAGCCCTTAGCTACTTACCCAGGAGAATGGATCACTCCTTCATCCTCTACATTCCTCTCTGCACCTCATGGCATGGAGATTGAAAGGCTCGCTTTCCAAAATATAAACATTGCTCCTCCACTCCAAGACATCTTAGTCTCCTCTAGAAAACCGTCCACTAAACTCAACTACCAAAGAAAGTGGTCACGCTATACTTCCGGGTGCTCAGCTACAGGTATGAATCCACTCATCTGCCCATTAAGAACGCCTTCTCTCCTACCTTCATCTACTCTACACAGAAGGCCTAGCGACGACCTCGCTACAAGTACATTTAAGTGCCATAGCAGCTTATCATACTTCCCTAAACAGAGAACCCATATCGTGTCACTGTCTTGTCTTCAGATTCATGACAGGGGTTTTGAGCTTATGTCCCCTGACAAGAAAACCGCCAGTGCCCTGGGACATCAACATAGTCCTCGAGCAACTCATGCTACCGCCCTTCAAACCACTGAACACTTGTCACCTAAGATACCTTTTCCTGGAAAGTACTCTTCTTGACTGCCCTAACATCAGCTAGACGGGTTAGTGAACTTCAAGCCTTAGTTCACTACCCTCCCTACTTACAATTTTACCATGACAAAATGACATTACGCACACGCCCAACTTTTCTACTAAAGATGGTTTCCAGTTTTCATATAAACCAAACCATCACTTTACCCACTTTTTATCCAAAACCTCACACCAATGACAAAAACAGTGCACACACTTGCCTAACAGACCCTCACAACTCTTCCTCTCCTTTAACCCAAATGCGCCAGGATGTCCAGTGACAAGAGAACTTTATCTTCCTGAATATCCAACTGCATACAATTCTGCTATCAAAAACATTCAGAACATCTATCCACAACCCCTAAGGTGCATCAAGTTCGTGCAATGGCCACATAGATTGCCCACCTCCATAAAGTATCTGTAAAGCAGCGTAGTCATCTTTGCATATTTTCACATCCCATTACTGTTTAGACAAACAAGCTGCGGATGATGGGCAGACTATACTACAAAAGAGTACATGTTCTACACATAAAACGCCTTCATAAGAACTGTCCGCCTATAATTCACGTATTGAGCAAAATAATAAACAAACTACACTCACTTCAAATTGCTCAATACAACAGCTGGGGACTCCCAGACAGTATGGCTAATTCAGCTGCTATCTACGGAAAACACTGCTTACGGTAAGCAAACTTGCTTTTCCCCATTGCAGCTGGAGATGAATGTGGAGGCCATTGCGGGCCCTGGCTGTAGCACAGTGTGCGCCAATGGTGCTGAATGAGTAATATCCTCTTAGAACATAGAATGGCCCGGGAAAGCAATGAAGCAGCATTTCATGATGAACAGTAGATGGCAGAAAAGTACTGTGAATATATGGGACACATGGTATCTCATAAAAACTTACTAGCAGTATAATCATTGCTAAGGCTTCAGCTATTGTGACTGACCATTCATGTACATCTCACAAGTAGCCAATCTCTACAGCCAGACTAGATGGCACACAACAGCTATAAAGAAACTGCTAGGTGAAAATGTGGCAGTAGAGAGGTCCAGAGGACATGGGGTTCAAATCTACAATCGGAACTGTCTTTTCATGCTCTGAAATGCAACAAAACTATCTTTTATTTGATTTATTAACAAGTTTTCATGTAAGCATGGTTTCTGTGAAGGACTAATATTAAAAGCCTTTATGGCAGGGCTTCCCCAGTCTGTCCTGGTGACCCCCACGGCCAGTCAGATTTTCTGGGTCTGCACATTGAATAGGCATGTACAGTGTCTCAAAGTAACATGTATGGCTTTTCAATCTTGAAAAACCAACTGGCTGTGGGATCATGGGACAGGCTTGGGAAACCCTGTTGTAAGCATCACTGACTCTAAAGAGTAAGAATGTTCTGTACAAATCATTACTGGATGAAGTTACAAAGGCTCCTCCATACAAAAACAAAAAAAAAAAGAATGGTCATTGGGTTAAAAAAACAAAACAAAAAAACCCAGAGTGCAGAGTTCTAGGAGCTGTATTGCTGCTGGAGAGTACTGGGATCCTTGCAAATGGTAATACTATTCCAAAGATGATGTACATGCATTTTCAAGGCCACATGAGTTCCTACTTCAGATGTCATAGATGACATTCAGCTTTCTCCACTACCAAGAGAGTTATCAGTACTCTGCAGTTTAAAATCCTATAATTCAATTTGCCTTCAAACCCAAAAATCTGCTAAATGCAGCTCACAGTTGCCAATCTGTTTTTTTTTTTCCTACGCATAGCAATATGATGAGAGGTAGGGATATGCAGTCATTGGTTTGTGTTGTTTCCAATCCAAACAAAAAAAAGAACTGAATTTTGTTCATTCTGCACTAAAATGAAAAAAGAAAACAACCTATGGAAGAAAACCAAATGAAAAACCAGAAATAAATGCACACCCAAATGAAAAAAGTGAAAGGAAAGCACATTTTTTTCCATGCAGCTCCCTAATAAGAGGGTGTTTGTTAGACTTGCAGCAGAGCCAGACTGGAAAGAATGAGCAGGCCACGTGCTTGACCACTAACTTTCTTCAATGCTTTAAGCATGATGGAACTTTTATCAAGGCTGCAGGCTACTTTCAGGTAATGTGCTGGATCTGTGTTAGTCTGGTTCCCAAAGTAATGACACACAGAATCTCCAGCATAGTCCTGCAAATGATTGAACAGTAAATCTGTTTATGCATTTGCTAGAGACTGAGGAACAGTACATAAGCAGGGCTTTAGGTCAAAAATGTGACATGCAGCGGCACTTAACTGTCGCACTGCAAGAGGCATCCTCAAGAAGAATATCCAGACAATTCCATGATCTGAATGACTGAGCATCAGAAAGCTTTAGGGTACCCTAACATCACCAACTAAAGAGCATTCCTCTCAGGCTACTTAAATGCTTCATCAAGAGGATGGGTCACCATTGATTCAGCTGCTTTCATATGCACTTGCATGTCCTTATAAAACAGATTGCCCTCAAATTCTTAGGAAGCCGCATCTGCTGAGTTTTGCATTCTGCAAATTGTAAAATTGTATCAGGAACATTTTTCATCAGTGCAAAGGGGCACTGCAATACACCTATAAATGTTCGCAGGATTGTAAATATGCGTTAGGTTTCCGATGCTGGATACTCCTGTTGGAGGAGGAGTTAGCAATCGGTTATGGATCTCCTCCTGTTGGAGGAGTTAGCAATCTTGTTATGAATCTTCTCCTGTGGAAGGAGGAGTTAGCAATTTGATATGGAACTCCAGGAGGAGTTAGTATTCTGTTATGCTCCATAGGTGGAATTAGCAATCTAATATGCTCAGCTCCTGTAGAGGGAGTAGATAACAATATGTTAGGGTTTAGACTGTGAAGTAGCAATCTGTTATGAATCTGTTGCTGAGGACTCCTGATGAGGAAGGAGTAGCAATCTGTACCAGCGGAGTGCTTGGAGAGGACACTCAGCTGTAGAGGAATGTAGATAGGTGAATCCTTGGGCCGATGGCAGATGACAGCGCCCCCAGGAGGATATCCTGAGAGGGACCACCGACTAGACTGGGTATGGAGATAGACACAGATAGTTCTTTTATTAGACAGGTTAGTAGAACCGCGATCCCAGGGTTGATGAGCTGTAGAAAAACTATAGATAGTGAGTAGACAGGGTATGCTGTGTTCATAGCCAGAACTAGATGACAAATCTCACATAAGGTCTTAAAGAAGCTCAGTAGTTGGAAAGGGTTAGGCCCTCGAGGAGCGAGTACCTGGTTCCAGGGAAAGCTCTGAGAGAGCGATGGTAACTCACAAATGTCTATATCTGCGATAGCTTCCAAGCAGTAGAGAATCTTCAGAGTGTCCAGGAACATGGGCCCTTGAGGAGCGAGTACCGGTTCCTATCTGCAATCTGAAATAAAGAAAAGAGAGCGAGGCCCCCGAGGAGCGGGTATCCCTGGTAAGTCCGAGGAGGCAGAGTAGCTTGGACAAATCCGTAGCGAGTCCGTATTCTAGTCCTTGCTAACTCAATCTCTTAGCAAATATTGAGACCTTTTATATTGGAAGCGGATGACATCAACTCAGGGGGGGACGCCCCTGAGGTTCGTGCCCTTGCGGATACATCATTCGGAGCGCGCGCGCCTTACGTCATCAGGCAACATGGCGTCGAGCCAGTCCGGGGACGCTGGAAGGAGACGGAATGGAGACGCTGCGGCAGCAACCGTCCATCAGACCCGGAGGGAGTCGCCACAGAGGTAGAGATGGTGGAGTGAGGGCGTCAAGCAGCAACGGATGCAACAATATGTCAAGAAAGGAAGACTCAAGACAACAGCATTTTCAGTAAGAAAAGAAAGCATTCAGCAAGCCAATGGAAAACCTACCAGAAGCTAAAGTCACCCAACCTTAGCTGCATAGTAGGGGGGGGTCCATATTCAGCAGCATTTAGCTGATTTATGAATATTTCCACCATTTACCTGGATAAAGTTTAGCTGAATAACTTAATATGTGGCTAAAATTTAGCTGGATAAAGTAGGGGCATTCCAGGACAGAGTTAAGTTAGTCAGATAAGCTATCCAATTAACTCCACTCTTCAAAGATAGCCAGATAACTTTTCTGGTTAATTCTGATCATGCCATAGAGTAATCCTAAAGCTAGCCGGCTAACTTTAAGATAGGTATATTCAATGGTGTGGTTGTGCCGCTGAATATGCCGGCAAAGTTAGTCTGATGATTTTCAGGCTAACTTTGTAAACCAGCCAGTGGCAGAATATTCCCCCTAGGTTTTTATCTTAATTTTTGGACTATTTTTTAGTAATGCCATTTCACAATGCTCATCCATGATACATATATTTTGAAATCACATTATGAAAAACCTTTAAGAATAACTGCACTCAGCTGCTGAATATACAAAGTTTGGTTTAAGAAACAAATGCATATGCTCATTAAATGTTTTGATGGATAGAATGTAAGTTTCCTAGCATGTAGACAGATGGGACTCAGGACCAGTGGGTTATGCACCTCTACCAGCAGATGTCAGTTTGCTTTGTCTCCATCTGCTGGTAGAGGTGCATAACACACTGGTCCTGAGTGCATCTGTCTACACTAAGGAAAACAAAATTATCAGGTAAGTAGAAATTTCTCCATAGTTCAGACAATACATTTTTTTAAATAAAGTAATAAATAGATGAGAATCCAGTCTTGTCATAGAAAGTAATTCTGACTCTTGCCTCTCGCCTCTCTCCTTCAGCTAATGTGCAATAAGAGACTTAAATACATTTTTCCCTGTTGGAATAAGGATAAAAAGTCCTAATATTCTACTTACTTATTTTGAGAGTATACCAGAGCCCTGTAATTGAAAGGAGAGTGCATGTTGTATTTCACTCTATAAATTTGTGCTTTACACCTAACAAAAAACATCCAAATATTCAAACGCTTTGTCAGCTAGGCTTAGGAGGTTTTCTGTCAGTGTCTGCTTTATCAATCTGGGGTGATTTGGGTTCTTTTTATTGTAGAACTATCACTTAAGGAAAAGTAATGGTCTAGTTAGAAAATTGGACTAGCATAACAGAGTTTAAAAGAGATTTGGATAAGTTCCTGGAGGAAAAGTCCATAAAACATTATTAGAGAAAGCCATTGCTATCCCTGGGAGTGAGTACCAAGAAACAGATGTACATTTTGGGATTTGCCAGGTACCTGTGATCTGGAATATCCACAGTTGGAGACAGGATGCTGGGCTCCTGACAGCATGTCACTTATGTTCTTATTTTAATTCCAGGAAATATAAATAAATGTCTATAAAGCACCAACAATCTTTAAGAAATGATTAGCAATGGGATGTCAGCAAGCTGGTAATAAAACCTGAGAGGACTGGCAGTCATTCATAGCCCATTGCTAATTACTTGTTGAAGATAGTTGGGGTTTTATAGACATTTATATTTCCTCTTTTATTTTTGGCATTTCTACTACTACTACTACTTAACATTTCTATAGTACTACATGACATACGCAGCATTGTACAAACATTCAAAAAGTCAGAGCTTACAATCTAATAAGACAAACATACAGGAGAAGAGAGTTGGGGTATTTCATAAAGCAAGACAGACAATGGTTAATAAGACAAGAAAAGAAAGTTAGTTAAAAAGACAAACAGATAATCAGGCATAAAACTTAAAAGCAGTTTCGAAAAGGTGGGTCTTTAGATGGGATTTAAACACAGCAAGAGAGGGAGCATGACGCACCAGTTCAGGAAGTCTATTTAAAGGCAGAAAGCACAGAGTCGAGAATTGGCAGTAGAGGAGAAATGCACAGATAGGAGTGACTCATCCAACAAGCAGAGTGCATGAGGAGGGATGTAGAGAGAGATAAGAGAGGAGAGGTAGTGAGGTATTGCAGCGAGATGGTATTTGTAGGTGAGAAAGAGGAGCTTGAACTGTATGTGGGAATGGATAGGGAGCCAATGCAGTGGCTTCAGAAGAGGGGCTGTGTGAGCATAGCGACTTTGGCAAAAGATAAGACACGCAGCTGAATTTAAGACAGACTGCAGTGGAGAGAGATGGCTTGCTGGGAGACCTGTGAGGAGCAGGTTGTGGGAGGAGATGAGAGAGTGGATATTGATTCTGGTAGTGTTTCAGAAAGGTCAGCAAGCCAGTAATAATGACTGAGGACCGGCAGTCATTCATGACTATACCTTATTACTGGCTTACTGACACCCTTGTTGAAAATGGTTGGTGCTTCATAGACATTTATTTATATTTCCTGTCTTTTATTTTTGGTGTTTGAGTACGCTGAGATAGCTTCTCACTTCCTTTTTGCTTATTTTAATTCCAGCATCTTTAGACACCAGTTCAAGATTCCCTTCTTTCACTCTTTCTGATACCTTGGACGAGTCACATAGATCCTGATGTACTAATCATTTTTTTTTTTTTTTCATAAAGATAAAGGAAAAAACTCTTCATAGGTCTCTGGGACCCAGCTGAAAAATACCTACACACTGTTTGGATTCATGTGCAGATCTGTTCTTTGGAGCTGACATTCACCAAACCTCAGTGTCCTATGTCTTTTCAAAATATAATTCACATCAACAGCAGCTAAGATATATTGACAACATTCTTTTGATCTGGACTGGAACTGACATCCAATTTTTTCTATTTTTTGACTGGCTAAATAATTGTACAGACCATTTGCAATTTAATTTCAACTTTCACCGGTCTCATATATCCTTTCTTGATATCTCCATTTCCTTTGAGCAGGATAAATTCACTACATCTATTTTTCGTAAGGTCATGGATCGAAATACCCTTTTATCATTTGACAGTCACCACACTTATGCTTTAAAGAACAATATTCCTTTTGGACAATTCCTGAGACTCTGGTGGCAATGTTTGTTAAAGTCTGACTTTATCAACCAAGCTAAGCAGATGTTGATCAGGTTCAAAGAGAGCAGGTACCCCCAAAATATCTTTTAAATGAGCTCTATATGCCAATCGGGATTTACTTTTTCTACCACAATCACGTTCCTCCGATGGGGTTATCAATTGTATTCTGCCTTTTTTCAGTTTCTAGTAAAGCCTTGACTTCCATTATTCGTCAATTTTTAATTGTACTCTTTGATTTACGTTTCACCGTGGTAAAAATCTTCGGGACCTTTTAGTTCATTCTAAATTATGTTCTCATATTCCTCCACCTATATCTGTAGGTAGTCATAGCCCATGCGGAAGTTGCTCAGTTTGTTCACATTCTCTCTCTGTTGCGCTCCCGAAGGAGGCCTTTGTTATCTGTTGCACTGCGTTGGAAGGGAGCACTAGGGGGCACTCCCTAGCGCGGGACAAGTGGTGTGTGCCCCTGTGGTGAGACAAATCCAAGTCTGGGAAGGACACAGGAGACGAGATGAGGACTTGAATTGAAGATGCAATGAGACGAGGACTCAGACGAGGACTTGGAAGGAATCTGAGTGCTATGAAGACTCAGACGAGGGCTTGGAAGGACTCTGAGCACTAGGAAGACTCAGATGTTAAAAGATGAGCAAATGCAAGGAGCTCCGAACCAGGAGAGAGTGCAGAGTTCTGATTCATAGTCAGGTTCAGGATAAAAGCAAGGTCTCAGAGACTCACACTGTTGAGGAGATCAGAGACATGGAGTTTCCTCGGTGACAACCACTGGAAGCCCACTGAGCGCCCTACACACCCCAGCAGGGGTGGTCGCGGACCACTCGGCCACTGTGTGCCCTACATAACCCCACTGGGCTGGTCGCAGACCACACAGAGATGGGACGGTGGAGCCACATGAGAAATGAGGAACTTGGAACATCACAGAACTTGGAACAGGGACATGGAACATCAAGGAACGTGGAACATCAAGGAACTTGGAACAGGAACTTGGAACGTCATGGACCATCTAGATGAAGACCGGGATCCCACATTGAACGGAAAGCCTTGAGAAGCTGGAAGACGAGAGTCCTAAGGAGGACTGGCTCCTTGCGAAAGCCAGTTGTTAATGACAGCAGGAGCCTTTTGTAGGCAGAAGGGGACTACGGCCAGGGAGGAGTCGCCAGGAGGGGCCCCACCTCCGCTATCCCTAGAAGAAGGGAAGAGAGCTGCGGGCCTGCCCCCTAGGAGGAACAGGAAGAGGAAATTCAGGACCTTGGACAGCGACGTCCCTGCCGCTGCCCAGCATCCTGTTTCCAACAGTAGCCAATCCAGGCCATAAGAACCTAGCAAGTACCCAAAAACTAAGTCTATTCCATGTAACCATTGCTAATGGCAGTGGCTATTCTCTAAGTGAACTTAATAGCAGGTAATGGACTTCTCCTCCCAAGAACTCATCCAATCCTTTTTTAAACACCGCTATACTGACTGCACTAACCACATCCTCTGGCAACGAATTCCAGAGTTTAATTGTGCGTTGAGTGAAAAAGAACTTTCTCTGGTTAGTTTTAAATGTGCCACATGCTAACTTCATGGAGTGCCCCCTAGTCTTTCTACTATCCGAAAGAGCAAATAACTGATTCACATTAACCTGTTCTAGATCTCTCATGATTTTGAACACCTCTATCATATCCCCTCTCAGCCGTCTCTTCTCCAAGCTGAAATGCCCTAACCTCTTTAGTCTTTCCTCATAGGGGAGCTGATCCATTCCCTTTATCATTTTGGTCGCCCTTCTCTATACCTTCTCCATCACTATTATTTATTTCTGTTTGTATTTTCAGATTTAAAAACCTTATGGTTTGTTCCTCCCAACGCAGCCTCACGGCGAAACATGGGATCCATGTCGGGGGACCTGCTGTAACACTATTATGCATTTTTCAAAAATATGTGGAGTTGCTGTTGCAAGTAAAACCTTTATAAAAGAAACACTGAAATTATTGTGTGGACTCTTACCTTATTCTGCACTATTTCTACCTTTTGGTAATTTAACAAGTGCAGAACTTGTTCTCCATTCTCTGTTTATGGATTGTTCCTATCTCTGTTCTGCCCAGCCTCCTCAATTATGCTGGGGAATCGCCCAAAAATCAAGATCATGTGGCTGCTACAGTCTCAGGGTAAGCAGCTCCAACTCTCTCCGCTGTGCTACTTCCAGGGGCTGGCGGGTAGGGATGTGAATCGTTTTACGACGATTAAAATTATCATCCGATAATTTTAATATCGTCTTAAACCGTTATGAAACACAATACAATAGAGATTCTAACGATTTATCGTTATAAATCGTTAGAATCGTGAGCCGGCACACTAAAACCCGCTAAAACCCACCCCCGACCCTTTAAATTAAATCCCCCACCCTCCCGAACCCCCCCCCAAATAACTTAAATTACCTGGTGGTCCAGCGGAGGTCCGGAACGGCAGCGGTCCGGAACGGGCTCCTGCTATTGAATCTTGTTGTCTTCAGCCGGCGCCATTTTCCAAAATGGCGCCGAAAAATGGCGGCAGCCATAGACCAACAGGATTCGACGGCAGGAGGTCCTTCCGGACCCCCGCTGGACTTTTGGCAAGTCTTGTGGGGGTCAGGAGGCCCCCCCCAAGCTGGCCAAAAGTTCCTGGAGGTCCAGCGGGGGTCAGGGAGCGATTTCCTGCCGCGAATCGTTTTCCGTACGGAAAATGGCGCCGGCAGGAGATCGACTGCAGGAGGTCATTCAGCGAGGCGCCGGAACCCTCGCTGAACGACCTCCTGCAGTCGATCTCCTGCCGGCGCCATTTTCCGTACGGAAAACGATTCGCGGCGGGAAATCGCTCCCTGACCCCCGCTGGACCTCCAGGAACTTTTGGCCAGCTTGGGGGGGGCCTCCTGACCCCCACAAGACTTGCCAAAAGTCCAGCGGGGGTCCGGAATGACCTCCTGCCGTCGAATCCTGTTGGTCTATGGCCGCCGCCATTTTTCGGCGCCATTTTGGAAAATGGCGCCGGCTGAAGACAACAAGATTCAATAGCAGGAGCCTGTTCCGGACCGCTGCCGTTCCGGACCGCCGCTGGACCACCAGGTAATTTAAGTTATTTGGGGGGGGGTTCGGGAGGGTGGGGGATTTAATTTAAAGGGTCGGGGGTGGGTTTTAGCGGGTTTTAACGATTTTAGCGGGTTTTAACGATTTTAACGATTTATCACGATATTTTACCCCCCCCAAACGGCAAAAATACGATTCCCTCCCCCTCCCAGCCGAAATCGATCATTAAGACGATCGAGGACACGATTCACATCTCTACTGGCGGGGTAACAATGATCTTTGCCACCGCTGGCTCTGCTCACTGTCCATGAGGGAGCCAGAACTGATTAACACTGCTAGCTCAATTTTGTTTTCTTGGGTCCTGAAAATAGGAGGCAGGTTATCCTGGGTCATTCCACCAGAAATTAAGTCCTAGATAACAGACACAAAAAGGGGTTGACAAAATTTAGCATAAGTTTGAAACTTGTGAGCAGTAATGCTGTTCATCCCTGATTGGTTGGGGGTTCCCCAGGTTTGGGCATTACTGCTGTAGGATATACATGCTTAGAGAAATCTCTGGAGTATACATCAGGGTGTTTGGGGGAAAGGATTCCTTAGTGCAACAAATTTCTGTGACTGTGTAACAATTTTATTTAGATTTTTGTATGTAATACGCTAGGCAAAAGTGTCCCTTCTGCCAAACTGTTCATTTACATCAAGTAAACTGGCTTACTTTGGAACAATCCCAGCATTATTGTGTGGTTGTGCAGTATTTTATATTGCAAGGTACCAGAAGAGTATTCTACAAGCCTAAAGGTCTTGAAGGACCTGCCAGGAACAACCCAGGGAGCATGATGTGTTTAGTTGCTTCACCAAGCCCATAGTTGCCCATCGATCCCAAAATAGTGCCTCTATGTTCTACTTAGAATTGCCAACGGGCTCCAGATTTCCAGGACAGGTTGATCCAGTCCTGGTTCTACCCCATTGCATGCTGAGATTTATTCTGCTTTCCCTATTGCATTCCCTAAGAAAAGCAAGACTAGAAGTATCTGCAAGCAGGGGAGTAAAATCAGGTCTGGTTACACTTTTTGAAAAACAAAATAAACCCAAACGCAAACTATTCCATGTTACTGGTCTCGCATATAGCAATCTGCACTGCTAGCACAAGAATATTCAAGTATTGCTCTGTGGAGTGTGAAATTTGCTGCTGTTGCTTGTGCTGAATTGAGACTTGTTTTATACAAATAGAGCAGGTACACAATATCCTTTTATTTGCATGTTAAACAGAAAAGTATGCTGTAAACTTAATGGGCGGCAAATCATCAAGCCTCCAATCATTTGTAAAATGTGAATTTTCCCTCATTGTTACAGAAAGGCATGGCAGACCCAAAGACAGACAATGCACTAGTCACCCAAAATACTCCAAATCCTATAACCCTAATAAAGTATGTAAACATAAATCAATTAGCAATATAAAATTAGATGCAGGCAGTTCTATCATAATTCCTTGCATCTCATTAAAAATATTGAGTAGTTTAGAGTCAGTTCTCTGCTGTAATTAACTAGGCACCAGTTACTTTCAAGAAAAGGATCTTGTCCATCATTCTTCATATTTGACAAAATTAAATAAGTTGAAGCAGTATATGCTTCTCACATAACATAAAAAAGGGTTTTTCCTCAGTTTTTTGTGTTTTATGCTTCGGTTGTTGCCCCCTCCTGTTCTGTCTCCACAGTGTATTATATATTTATTATACTGCCGCCCTGTATCATCTTATGATATTGCTTAGCTTGGAGTCTCCGCAGGGTGTAGAACTCCTTTTCCTGATTGGTTATTGTTTGAATGTTTCAGAACTTCCTATTGGATCTGTTCCTGCTCTGCTCTCTCTCTCTCTCCTCTTCCTCTTGGTCCCTTGACTCGAGGCATGCTAGGACTGTTTACTGCCTGAAGGGATTTTCAGTTGGGAAAAAAGCTCTTGGCAAGCTAACAGCTCACCTTGACTCCTTCTGTACATTCTCCTAGAAGCTTCTTCTTTCCTATTCAGCTACTACTATCCACAGCTTCTATTACAGTTGTATTTTGCCTGCATCTGACTGCTGGGTTTCCAGAGACTCCTAACAGCTGAATCAGGCATTGCTATCTATACGGCTATTTTTTTTCTTGTTATTCACAGTGCGTGTTGAACTGTTACATCAGTCTCATAAATGTTGCTTGGTATTCAAGAACTAGGTCCTCTGACATCTGAAGCTAGGAGAAAGGTTTAACTGATTGTCTAGACACTCAGACTAGAGATTGAATACTGATGGCAGTACAGTGAAAAAGTGTTGGAAAACTATTCAGAAGATTCAGTGAGGGTCTAGCTCTGTGGACTCTTCCTGAGAGGGAGGTGAGAAGATCCCCTCTGCCAATTTAAGCAAGGACTTGTGGTTTACTGCTTTTTATTTAAAAATGCTTATATGCTGCTTTAACCCCTCAATCATCTAACGATCATTCATGTTTCTTCTTCTTCCTCACTCACAGTGTTGAGTGAAATATTTCTCATCTTCCTTTTTACTCTTGAATATTACATCAGGATTAAAAATTGAATAATCCTCTTGCCAAGAGATTACTGTGAATCTCCTTGATAACCTTCTTGTACGGTTCCTTCTGCTATTTTCCCAGAATGTCCCTCTCCACTTCTAAGAAATAAGTAGCAACATAACTGAATGTGACCATTACCCTCTCCTCTATCCAAATCCTTCAGCTGTGCAAACTGACAGGTCGATGTAATAAGACACGTGTAAAAACGTATTTTTTAACGCACGCACAGCCAAGTCTCCTGGGCACCTGATGCAATATTAATTGAGCTACTGCGTTAAAAAGGATGCACTAGGGGAGATTTATGTGTCTCTAGTGCTCAAATACATTGGGTGCCCAGGAGACATGGCTGTGCACCCACAATTGCAATGGGTGCTCAAATCGAGCATCGATTTTATCCAGCCTCAGTTGATTTCACCTGATATACATGCCCAGCATACATGCCTGGAATGTGTATATTATGCATCCAGAAATTTTTTTTTTTAGATCACATTATTCCTTTAATCTTGAACACTGCAAACAGTAGATCTAAGTATCGCAATGATACTTAGAAGGAGGAACCACACAGAACAATATTTTTGCATTTCTCAGAGCCCTTTACTGGCTGAATGACTTAATGCCAGCTCGGAGCTAGAGTTAAATTTTCCCTATTGAAATGTATACATTGGACACTCGGCGATTTACTGCATCGGGAGGGGGGGGTGTAATAGCTAATAGCCTCATATACATAGCGCTCATCACATGGAAATTCTATCAGCTACATAGTTGTTTGAGCGCGTGTTTTGGATGCACTAATCCCCTTATTGCATCGGGTGCTATTCTAGCGCATCCAAAATGCGCATCATTAATCTGTTTGCTAGGCTGAGCACACTTTATTGCATCAGCCCCTCAGCCAGAGAGCAGTATCAATTCCTGTTGGCCCCCACCTTCAGGCCCACCCTGTAACAGTAGATGCATCAGTAACCTCCAAGTGCTTAGCTTTTCAGAGCTGTAACCTAATTTTTAACCTAATTCTTCCTCTTTCAATTGTCCTGTTGTGTAATCCCTGTTTATTGTAACTTTCTCTCTTCTGGTTATTGGTTTCCCTTGGTTATACTGTAAACCGGTACGATAAGACATTGTCTTGAGCATCGGTATAGTAAAAGAAAGAAATAAATACATAAATAATCTGATACTGCCAGTGTTTATCATTATTTAAAAAAAATAGCAGAAGGTATTTCTTCAGAGAATGCTGGTGTCTGTGAAAATACACATTTTCATCTCAGCAGAGTGTTTCACAGTGTTATGTTACATGCACTGCCTTCCTCCTGGAAACCTGGGCCTGGTCTGGTTATCTCCACCTTGATCCCAGCTCTTATTTCCCAGTCTTTGGTTATGCCCTCTGAGCCCCACCTATCCCACAGAATCCCGCCCATAGAGCATACTGTCCTTAAGGAATTTAAGGTGAGCAGGCATCTAGCCTTGTCTTGCACAGGTAAATAGGAGAACAAGAGGGGCACTTCCTTACATACCCCTCCCCTTAGCTTGGACCCATTGGGCCAAGCATCCCTACTCTCTCCTGGATCTCATCCAGGAGAGTCCAAGACATCCATTTCCCTTCCTCTGGCTCCCCACCAGCCTCATTTGGGAACAGGTAGCTAGTGACATGCTCACCCCCATCTCGCCAACAGCATCACGACCACCACCCAGTGTGTCATTCACACAATGTACATCCCCGGTCCTGTAACTAAGTCCTTTGCTGGCTCCAGGTTTGAATTCCACCCTGATGGAGTTTTATGGACTGACTGAAGAACCAAAAGTGCTGGTTCCTCTATAACCAGTGAAGCCTGCGTCCTGGAAACTGGTATCTCTGATATGGAGCCTCTTCTTGGCTCCTTTGTACATTCTGCAGTGCCTCTTCCTCGGCTCTCTGCAGTTTTCTTATCTGTAAACTCTGCAGTGCCTCTCTCTGGGCTCTCTACAATTTCCAACTCTGGCCATTCACCCCCGCCAGTCACTGGTTCCTCTCTAGCCTCACTCACTGGGGTCTCTGCAATGCCACCCTCTGGGCTCTCCATGGCATCTCTTACTTGCCTTTCTGTGCCCTCTCTCTTTGGGCTTCTCACGGGTGTTATCTCTGGACTCTGGGTAGTATTTGGGCACCCTACAGGGTCTTCCTCGGGACCACATGTAGCGCCAATCTCGGACTGTTGCCACAACTCAGTCAGCTCGCTGGACCCCTATGCCAGCCACTCATCCAGTTCCTCCATGAGCTGTTACTCCTTGTCCCACCAGTTATCCTCTTGCCTGGCTTGGACTCTTGGGAGAGGGTTTCCTCGCTTGATTACCCTGGCTAGCCAGCTGCCAAACCTCAAGCCTCAGGTCCTCCCTCTGACCCAGTTCTTGGGACTGGGGAGTTCCCACTACACAGAAATACATGCTGCTCTTTCCTCCCAGTCCTGTGACTGCTTTTGCTTCACCAGTTGCTGCAGGACTCTGGCTGCTCCACTCCAGATTTTCCCTGTGGCTACACACCTCAAACTGCAGAGTAGCTTGCTTGCTGGAAGAGGGCCCCACCCTCGGTCTGACCCAGAATGGCAACTTCTTATGTTCTTATGACAGATATCGGTCCATATTACCTACTCCAGTTTTTTCATTAATTCTCTTGCTACCAGTTAGAAATTTTAATATCATGTTCACCCTAGTCAGTTTAGTCCATTTGAAAAATATTACATGTATCACTTTCTAGTAATTAAAAACAGGACTGGGAGTCACATCCCAATAAAAATGGTGGACCCAACATGGAACCCCCAGCCTTTAATTAAACTTAATAATGCCTGACATTGATTTTTATCCATGTATCATATCCATTCTTTACTGAAGCACTAACTGCATCTTCCTGTGAAGACTTCTCCTCTTCCCTGGAATCCAGACAGCAGATTAAAGGGTCCTGATGGCTTGCACTGGCTCGAGCAGATGCCAGAAAGTTGACAGCACTATTATTGTTTCCGCTGCTGGCATCAGGAGAAAGCACCAGAGCAAGCCCAAGTTAGTGTGAGTACCTGATGCATCATGCAAGCTGCATCCTTAACCCTGCAAACCCAAGCAGAGCAGTGCATTCACCAGAAGTTAGGTTAGAGGCGGGTTGATTTCCATATCTTCGCAATTCAAAATCCCAACAGGCGAGCCGTTGTCTGGGCATTTTCCAGGAGGCAAACTTTCATACATATTAGTGATCGGATTTTAACATTCTAATAAAATCAAGCTAAAAAACCAGCAAAATCCCTAGGCTGATTATTTTGATGCTGCTTCTAGTGGCCTGTCTCCAGAAAATAAATGGAACTGTAAGTTATTTTTGTATCTTGAAAGTTGCTTTCCACTTTAAAAAAAAAAGAACATCCACAACAAGTGCAAGAATAAATTCTTTTCTGGTCAGGATTTCAAAGTCAAATTTGTACTTTTATTGTGGCAACTCCTCTTAATTCAAACACAAGCTAGTACAGCAAGTCCCCCAACACGGACCCGTGTTTCGGCGGGCCGGCTGCTTCAGGGGGGATAATTTTGACAACAACGATCTGAAATACAAAGCGTATATCAACCAGAAAAACAATAACATAGGAAATCAAGGCAGACTCCCCACCGCTTACAAACACATTATCCAACCCAATAAAGGCTTATATTGAAAACGTACCTGTGTCAGTGTCAGCATGAATTTAGATGCAGGTTAATCAGGAGCGCACTAGAGCTGTCTACAACCGGGACTTTAAACGCTGTAATTTTGGCGCAAAACACCCGCACCAATGGCTGAACTGACAGCACAACCAATCAGCACGTAGCTTACACTCTGACGTAGAAGCCCTTGCTAGGCGACTACAGCAGGGGAACCCATACTGAACTGTGAGATCGTCCAAACATACATTTATAATTATGTGTTGTTAGTTTGGGATTGCACTCATGCTACCAAAAACTAATCACTGTCATAGGTGGCGCGGGGGGAACCACTTTAACTCATTTCTAATGTGATGTGAATAATTTTTACAGAATTTTGGAGTAGAGACAAATGTGCAGAATTGTTCTGAAAAATATATGCAGGTTTAAGGTTCATAGGCAGGGCCTAGTGTCTGGTGCAGAAATCAAAATAAAATATAACCCCCTGCAATAAATCCATGAAAATGTCATGTGTGTCTCATAGGAAAGGAGCAATGACTATTGACTTCATGGGTTAAAGCTGCACAGCCACAGTCAAGCTAAGAGATCAAATGTTTTGAGCTTTGCTGTGCCAAATTCCCGGCCTCATTTAAATTATTATTATTATTATTACCACATTTCTCTCCCATCTAATGCATTGCATGCCACTCTAGGGGACCAATGTAATAAGACCTGCACTGAAATCAGCGCTGTTTTCTGAGCATAAGTTTTGCAGCCGCACGGGGCTGCAGTAATGGAGGAGTATGCTAATGAGATGCACATGGATAATCCGTGCAAAAACAATTACCCGTGCCATTCTGCACCTGAAATCATGCACACAGAATCCCACGCAGAAAGCCCACTGGGGTGAGGAGACCAGCGATCGATGATTATTGGGGCGAAAACCTTTCCCTTTCAAGACAGTTAGTGGTCTGGGAGTGGGACTGAAGGTGGGACTCCTCTCGGGCTCTCCTCGAACCTGCGCTCTCTCCGATCTTCAGCCATGCTGCCACGCTTTAAGGCTTCTGCCGCTGTAAGGCTGATATGCTGTACGGACACCCCCCCCCCCCCCCCCCCCCCCACACACACACACACCAATGCCAGCAATGAGAAAAATGGTCTGTCTGGCAGTCGCTTTAACTTGACTCCTGCCCTGACACAGGCTCTAAAAAGCCCACTTAAAAAACCCCGCTCTAACCGTTCTCCCTGCTAGCACAGCTCCCTGCATAGCCCGTGAATGGATAATTGCCTCCTTTACATGCCATTTGCATGCACGCACCCAAAACCTGTAGCGGGGTTTTAGTGTGGGGTTGTGTACGCATTTTTCACACACCGAACATGTTATTACATTCGCACGTAAGTGTGTGTCTGTGTCCGTACAGCATATCAGGAAAACGCACGCAATTACCTGCGCAAGAAATCCACGTCGGGTTGAGCACAGCTTATTACGTCAGCGCCTAGGTGAGTTACAATAATTACATCTCCAGATTTCTAAAACCAAATACACAACACTCAGCATACTCATAAACACATCAGTTACTCCCAAACTGAGCACATACACAGCACATACATGCCTTACACATAACTGCAACCACTCCAACTACCATCCCTCCTCTCACTATTAACCTATCCTCCTTACTTCCTAACAGCCTGAAACTCCCTCCTCACATCCCCATATAATCTCACTCCCCAAAACTAAAACTATCCCCCCAAAACTACCCAGCCCCTGACAGAAATACCATTCCAAAAGCCCCTTCACCAAACCCCTTCTTGTCAATAACTCCCCACTTAGTGCAAGTCAGGGCCTCATCTTCTACCAGTCCAGCCACCACTTCAGGAGAAACCAGCCAAATTTATCTTGGCAGGATCAGAGCCATGACACTCTTTCTACAAAGGAAACTCCAACCAAATCCCTAAATCTCAGTCAGTAACCAATAATCAGGATCGCTTTAATTAACAAGGAAGGATGCTCATGCAGGCAATTTCTAGCACTTTTTAATTTTGACCCTGTTGAAAATGACTTGATTCTTATTGGATCAGGGTCATTTTCAAGCGGATTAATCCCAAGTTAAGACCCAATTGCTTATCTTTTATGGAAGTTATCGGGATAATATTCAGGCACTGGCCGGATTGCAAAGTAAGGCCTGAATTTTCCTACGGCACAGAGCTCTTTCCTACAGCACAGAGCGCGGTAACGGGGGGGCGGGCCTGCGAAAGCCGGCAGCGATCGCACCACCGCGGTGTTATCGCTGCCGGCTTTCGCACCCAATAGCACCATCGTAAAAGGTGATGCTATTGGGTGCACTACTGGCAGCGATAAGGGTTCTTACCTTTTCGCTGCCAGCGATGTTTCCGCCGCGTCCGCCCCGGTGCCACCCTGACTCCTCCTCTTCCGGTGTCGACACCGCCCCGATTCCGCCCCGATCTAGGTATCACGTGCGATAGGGTTAGAAAATAACCCCCTAAGTCAGATAAACTTTGGAAGTATATTCAGTGGTCCAACTGCACTATTGAGTATAGCCAGATATCATAAAGGGAGCCATATATGTTTATCTGCCTATCTGTGGGACTACTCTACAGCATGACCAGAGTTAGCCGGATAAGTTATCTGGCCCACTCTGAATATCTGAGTTAGTCAGATAACTTAGCCAGCTAACTTAACTCAGCCCAGTTAAACTTTAGCCAGATAAATGGGGGAAATATTGAAAAGTTAGTATTTATCCAGATAATTTATGAGCTATCTGGCTAAATGCCACTGAATATTGGCCCTTGTTGTATCCCCAGACATATAGACAAATTGAATCACTGCTATAGCACTTTCAGTCCTGGTTGAAATCACTAAAAAAAGTGAAAAAATTACCATATATATGGCTCACTTCTGTAGCTTTCATGTATTAAAAAAAGTGAAAATCCACCTCACTTTACCATTAAAGATGTCTCTACCAAACTGAACATTGGTGTCAGTTACATCAAAACAACCTGAATGAGGAAATAAATCATAAACTGATCAAGAGATGATATTAAGAAGGCAATTATATGAAAGGCAGACAACCTTAAGAATAAAAGCTCTCTGAGACCTCACTTAGAACTCTGACTGTTTTCCCTAGAAGAGAGGTTTCCGAGAAGAGGCATTAAAGCAATTTTATAAAGTAAACTATTCAAGTCCCATTCTGGGAACTATGAAAAGCCTCTTCCTTTGGAGCACAGCCACTAAAAGGGGGAGGCATCAGCGCAATATGGAAAAGGTATAAGACTTCAGCTTATGTACTTAGCTGATGTCATGTCAGTGCTTTCGTGGATGCACACAGAAGATACTGCAAGCTTTTTAAATGGCGATTACCAGAAGTATAACTATTTAAGTACTCATAAGGAACTGAATTATTATGCTGTAGCTCACCTTGGGCATTCTGTAGGAGTAGGCAAGAAAGAAATCTAATGTGATGGTGATAACGATGATGATCAGTACAAACAAGGATCCATCCAGGGTGCTCACCAGCCTCCTGATACTTAAAGGACCACAGAGCAATTTTTATCTGCATATAGTTTTTCCTCAGTTCCTTGCCCTTCTCATACTGTAGATATTCTTACTGATGGAGTTTAAGAAAGATTTCTGGTGCATTTGTTTATTGCTTTTATTGATTCCACATTGATTTTAGTTGTTTTGTTTATGTATTTGATGTTTATTTTACATAGGTTTAGTTTGTAACTCATCTCGAACTGTGAGGAGTGCAAGAAATAAATAAATATGTATTACTATAATTATTTAGCACACATACGTATGAACAAATACATCCTTTTTCACCAACAGGAACAGGATACTGAAAATTGCAGCTAGAAGGAAGCAGGGATCTTGTTTCTATTCAATCTTACAGATGTTGTTGGTTTACATTAATCAAATGATTGTGATTAATCCTATGCTTTTAATGTAGCAAACACATTTATTAACTAGAATGATCTAAAAGTCATAATTTTTAAATCCAGATTTGCAGTCTTGATTGACTAAGCTTTGAGGAATAAAGCCCAATAAATTAGACCACTGCAACCAAGAAGGTCATGGAAGGCAAAGCATGGAGTTTTCAAAAGAAAAGAAAAGAAAAGCTTGCGAGTTATATATATGAATGACTATGTTTTAGGTGCATTCTAGTGCAAACAACATTCAGACCTGCTTTTAAGGATATTGTTGGAGTATCCTTGCATCGTAAAGTCAGAATTTGTTATGAGCTGCAGCATCATGGTAAAATGTGAAATTGATTACTTTATCACAGTTATGTCCTTTAAGTCAACTTTGCAAGTAATGCACATAAGAACGTAAGAAATTCCATGCTGCGTCAGGCCCAAGGTTTATTGAGCCCAGCATCCCATCTCCGAGAGTGGCCAATCCCAAAAGTAGATCCAAACTCTCGTTGCTCACTCCAAGGGATAAGCAGTGGCTTTCTTGGAGTTACCAGGCTAATAATTGTTTATGAACTTTTCCTCCAGGAATTTGTCCAAATCCTTTTTAAATCCCACTAATCTAGTAGCTATGACTACATCCTCAGCAATAATTTCCACAGCTTGATTGTGTGTTGAGTGAAAACCTGCTTTTATGTGTGACAGGATTCCACATTATTACCCATTTGAAACTCTGTGGTATCAGAATCAGGAAATACCCCCAATATATCCAAAATGTTCTTAGTCGAATATGTCCCTAACGTGAGTGTGATATTTCCAGCTGCTGTCAGCCCTTTCCTAACATTTTTTTCATTTGCAAACGAAACAGGAAAAGCAGGAAATGGTTTTTCTCTCCCAGTGGACCTCTTAACATCAAATGCCAATGCACTTGCAGCAGTCTCCTGGGTCTCGGCATAAAGATAAAAAAAATAAACTCTTGGGCATGTTTCAGTTGAATGAAATGAAAAAGACATCTCAAGAATCCTTCCTTTAACATCTGGACATTTTGCAACTAGTTGATTAAGCTATAAAAAAAAAATCCCACGCTGTCAGACAAGGGAGCAATCTATATTTAAAACAGTTAGATGATACTTACAGAGTTTGGTTCTTTTTAACTCTTGTTCTCCCTATCTACTCCTATTATCATTTAAATATAGAAATGATTTAAGTATAAGAAATGTAGCTGCAAACATCCCCAGTTTGGAGCTTTCTTCAACCAATGTTTTGCCACAGGTACAGAATGGGACGATTCCTTTTTGGATAAGGCAGTTTTCACTCCCTTGCTGAATGCATGCATCAGTTATGTAAAGCCTTTAGTTTCTACCAAACAATGCATAAAGCCTTCCAGGCTATACTGCTGAATTTAATATGCCTGACATAGAAAGGACCTCACTGTGTTTTTATGCTCCTAGGCACGAGCATTACATTCAGTTCTCCTATTCTGATGCGCCCCTGCATGTTTCAGTATTGGCAAAATTCAAAATTCGTTCAATAAGACGAGCTCATAATGCCATTTTACTTTGAGGCCATAATGACCTAATTCCATTCCTCTAGTGCAAATCTGTTTTTTTTTTACATGTATACATGGAACTCTCTCTTTGGGGACTTTGCAGAATGCAGGGGCCACTATAGTCCCCAGGGCCACTTCTACTTGGATCTCCCTCTTCTAACTCAAAGTACACTTGCTCTGGAGTTGCTTGGTTCATTCTGGCAGAGAGAGGCAGAAACTTCTAGGGGGTCCTAGGCTCATGGGGATGGGCACCAACACATAGTCTCACACTTCCCTTAAACTCTCTTGCTCCATGGTGCTCACACTTTGGATGTCCTGGCTTTAGGGCACCTCTGAACTTGAAAGAAGATACTGGGTCCTCTGGTTGGGTGTTTAACAAAGATTTACTGTAACCAAAAATATCAAGAGGTCCATATTCACCACAAAAATAATCTAGTCTTCTCGCAAAAAGAAACAGTTTGAAGGTGCTTTTTTTTCTCAGTTCCTACAGCTGAGTCAATGTCCCTTAGGTGGAAAACAGGATGATAGAGAGTGTGCTCCTAGTAGTTATCCCTTTCTCTGATGGTAAAAACTGGACTTCTGGTGGAGAAAATCCCAGAAAGTGTCAAAATCCAAAACACTCTCTCTCTCTTTCTCAGCGTGTAGGATCCGGTGGCAAAATAATTCCTCCCAAATCAATAAGAACTGAACTCTCAGCAAAAAAATACGTCTCAGTCAGCACTCTGTCAGGTCACTGCTGTCCCTGCTTATCTGGGCAGAGGGAGTCACAGCACCTTCCTGACATCCCAAGGCAGGGGAGGAAATCCTCCTTAGGCAGGAGCAGGATCCCAAGCAGCACTCTCAAATGAAACAAAACAGCTTTTCTCAAAGCACCTCTCAAACTCTTCTTTACTCCTCCAAGACATTCCCTTCCATACAGTGAGATACTGGCACAGAGCAGAGTCTCTTTCCTGTGGGCCAGGCTATAAAGCCTAAAATAGGGATCAGCCACCAAGCTATTCCTCCAACTCAACACTCCAAAACAAAACCCACTTCTGTATTAGGCTGTGGGACCTAAAAATGGGGAGAACTCCAAAACTGCAACTCAAAATACCAAAAGCCAACTCAGAATGCCTGCCATAAACCGCACAGCTCCTCGTTACAGCCTTCTTTTATAGGGCACTGCTGACCAAACCAGATAAGCCTCAGTGGAGGTGTCTGCAAGGAGGGTCTGCAAAGTATACAAATCCTATCCCAGGGATGAAGCAAGGAACCACACAGGATAGTGGAGACCTAGGAGTCTCTACACACCCACTCACACAAGTGCTAACATGGCCGGTTTTAGATCATTCCTAGAAGGATATTTGTTATCGAAAGCTTGCAAATATGTTCTGTTTGGAGACTGGACCAGTAAGAGCATGTTAGACACAAGACCTGGATCTTATCTGTATCTAGTTCCTTAGGAATTTTAATCTACTGAAAGAGAGGTCTGCAGAAGATATATTAAATAAAGAACTGTCCAGAGTATAGTTAAAGAGGCAACATCTTTAGTATCAACTCTTTTGGAGAAACACACTGAAGTCTACAATGATATCATCATCTTGAGTCCTTGGAGTAAGACACTATCAGGCCGATTCAGTAAAAGTCACGGGAGAGTGGGCGAGCGCCCGCTCTCCCGGCATGCGCACAGGCCACTCTCCTGTGTGCGCAATTCAGTATTTAAATAAGGGCCCGTGGTAAAAAGAGGCGCTAGGGACACTAGCGCATCCCTAGCACCTCTTTTTCTGACAGGAGCGGCAGCCGTCAGCGGGTTTGACCGCTGACGCTCAATTTTGCCGGCATCTGTTCTCAAACCCGCTGACAGCCACGGGTTCGGAAACCAGATGCTGGCAAAATTGAGCGTCCGGTTTTCGAGCCGCGGGCCGATTAAAACAATTTTTTTTAAATTATTTTTTACTTTGGGACCTCTGACTTGGCTGCACATTTTACTTAGTGAATCGCGCGGGAATAACTAATAAGGCCATCAACATGCATTTGCAAGTTGCAGGCGCTATTAGTTTCGGGGGGGTTGGATACGCATTTTCGACGTGCTATTACCCCTTACTGAATAAGGGGTAAAGCTAGGGTGTCGAAAACGCGCGTCCAAACGTGGGTTAACAGTGCTCCGCACTGTTTCTCTTTTCAAGTTCCTCAATCTTGTTGTATTTGTTTCTTTTGTTTTATTATTTCTTCTCATTGCTTTTATATTGTTTGAATTTTCTTTTTTTTTTTTAACATTTATTGCATTTTATACTGTTTACAATACAGACATCCAAAAGTAACATAGAACAGAACCATCCCTTGAGCCCCCCCCCCTTTTACCGCAGCAAGAACAGAGAGAGAGAGAAATGAGAGAAGAAATATATCTCCCCTGTCTAAGATTTGGCAAGTAAGAGTTCAGCAGACTCCCGGTATTTGTAAGTTGTAGCTTTGAGAATTAGGTCCCTTTGTTCCATTGGGAGTGACCACCAGAAGTTGTGCCAAATGGAGAAATAAACCATCTGCGCCCCCCTCTTGTTTGACTGTGCCGTCAGTAACTCGTTCTGCAGTAATGTTTTCAAGCGAGTGTGCCATTATTCTCCAGTGGACCTGTCATTTGTAATCCACATGGACGTAAGAGTTTGCACCGCGATGATCAGGGCTTTCTGCAGAAACTTCCGATCTGGATCCGACAAATCGTCCATATACGCGTTGGTTAGGCGCAGTAGGCATATCTTAGGGTCTCTTGGAATCCGTATTTGCGTCTACAACTTCCTTCCAAAATAATGCCACCTCATCACATTCCCAGAGGCTGTGCATATATGTCCCTCTTTCCTTCTGTATCACACAGTTTGGCAGCATACAATCGGGATTGGGAGACATACATACAATGCAGTATCTTAAACCCCACCTCCTATATGATTACATTTTCTGATACCTGAAAACAGCCTTGCACTATTGTTTCTATTTCCCCCATTGACAGGTAGATATCAGCGTGCTGCCCCCACTTAGTTTGGATAGCTAACAAGGCAGATTAGTCTCTCATGTCTTTTAGGGTCATAGAGAAGTGTTAGTGATTGTCTCCTAAAGAAGGAGGAGTTAGCAATCTGTTAGAGATTGGCTCCTAAAGAAGGAGGAGTTAGCAATCTGTTAGTGTTCTGTGAGGTTTTGCTGCTAGGAGTTAGTTATCTGATGTACTCTGTAGGCGGAGCTAGCAATCTGTAGTGATTCGATGCCCAATGGGTGGAGCAATCAGATAGTAGTTAGCATTCTGTTCAGATTCTGTTATACTAACTCCTAAGAAGGAGGAGCTAGCAATCTGTAGTTGATCTGATGCTTGGAGTAGCAATCTGTGATGAATCTGATATAGTAGTAGGTGGATCCCTGGGCTGGTGGCAGATATCCACGGCCCCGGGAGGATATCCCGAGAGGGACCACCGGCTAGGCTTCAGTATGGAGACAGACACACATTAGTTCTTTTATTAAACAGGTTTATGAAACCACCAGAGGTGGAAGTAGTGAGCTGATATGTCCAGCAGGGCTGTAGTCCCTCAGGTACTGGAAATGTGATCCAGGATGGCTGAGCTGTTGAGAAACTATAGAAAGTGAGTAGGCAGAGTAGGCAGAGTTCATGAACAGAACTAGATGACAAAACTCACGTAAGGTCTCAAGGAAGCTCAGAAGCTGGAAAGGTTTAGGCCCTCAAGGAGCGAGTACCTGGTTCCAGGGAAAGCTCTGAGAGAGCAATGGTAACTCACAATTGTTTGAGGCAGCGATAGCTTCCAGGCAGTAGAGAATCTTCAGAGTGTCCAGGAACATGGGCCCTCGAGGAGCGAGTACCGGTTCCTATCTGTAATCTGAAAGTAAAGAAAAGAGCGAGGCCCCCGAGGAGCGGGTCCCTCTGGTAAGTCCGAGGAGGCAGAGTAGCTTGGAGGAATCGTAACCGTATCCGTATCCGTATCTTCTCCACTCCATTCTGTTCCTTGCTAACTCAATTCGATAGTGAATTAGAGACCTTTAAATATTGGAAGCGGATGACGTCATCTCAGGGGAATGCCCCTGAGGTTCGCGCCCTTGCTGGTACTTCAGTCAGCGTGCGCGTGCGCACCCTAGGTCATCAGGCAACATGGCGGATCTGCAGTGTCGAGCCGGTCCGGGGACGCCGGAAGGAGACGGCATGGAGACGCCGCGGCAGCCAGACCTGGAGGGAGTCGCCACAGAGGTAAAGAGGGCGGAGTGAGGGCGTCGAGCAGCGACGGATGCAACAAGAAGGTAGCACATGTTTGGCCTCTCAGGCTCCCTGATGCAAAGAATGCCCGTAGGCGATCCCAGGTAGCCCCATGCAGGTGTGCCCCGAATAGTGCCGTGGTATAATGCCTCGCTTGCAGAAAAGTGAAAAACTCATTTTTGTGTAGGTTATATAAGTCCTGAAGATCTTTAAAACTCCATAGCACCCCTGCCCTGGGATTGTATAACTGATAAGCACATTTCAACCCCTTTCTGGCCCAGACCTGAAAAACCGATCTGGCCAAACCCGCTGGAAATTGGGGATTTCCCCCTAAGGTGACGTATGGGGTCATATATCTCCCAAGGCGTAGTTTGTGCAGGCAGAGAAAACGCCAGGCTGCTCTCCCCGAGGTGATTATCATGTTCTGCTTACAATTTGCAGGAACTTGTGAGTTTAACAGTTGCATTCAAGTTTCAGGTTTATAAGGTGCTAACCACTCCAGCATAAACTCGAGTGGTGTTGTTTGAATTTTCTTATATGTTGTTTTTAGTTTTGTAACCTATTATACATAATCTAGATCAGTGTTTCCCAATCCTTTCCTGGAGGCACACCTAACCAGTCAGGTTTTCAGGATAGCCATAATGAATATTCATGAGATAGATTTGCAAACATTAGAAACCCAGGGTATGCAAATCTATCTCATGTATATTCATTGTGAAAATCCAGAAAACCCAACTGGCTAGGTGTGCCTCCGGGAGAGGGTTGGGACACACTGGCCTAGACCCTTGTTTAGATTGGTAGTGAACAAATATAAATGTGGCAAGCTCCACCCCCCCCCACCCCACAGTTTGGCCACTAGATGTCACTAAGTCCCTATATATCATAAGAGCCATCCATCCCCCATCAGCTATTTACATATGGAGGGCTATGATTGGATGCCTGAACACTATTTAGCCCAGCAATTTAAGGACACTTTGGGATCAGTTTGAGGAAGCCTTTGAACAGAAGGGATGTTTAAGTTTTACACTCTAGTGAGGCCTCCCAGCTTCACCAATATGGAGTTTCAGTTAGAAGTGACACCTCATTGTGCGCTCCCTGTCAGAGGGGCCTTCTACTAATTTACAGAGAGATAGATTTTTACGCCTGATACCCTTTTGGGGGAAAAAGGCGCTCATCAAAGGACCAAAGACTTGTGAACCTACTCTAAACCCTAGGTGGGCGAGCACCAGTGATGGATCCTGCTGAGACAGACAGTGAGGGCAGAAGATGGATCCAGTTTAAACTTTAGAAGTACTTTTTGGGCTTGAACGGAGTGAGAGGCTTTTGGATCCCATTTCCCCACTGGGATTGCAGTGCTGAGAACTAGCCTGATCCCACTTGACTTTTCCCAATGAGAAGTCCCCCCAGAAACAACAAGCAAGGATGGAAGAACAAGATCAGGAGACCCCAACCAGATCTCCACACTATGGGACCAGGACAGGCTGGGTGTCCGAAGAGATGACCTAAGGTAGGATTTTTTTCTGTGAAGTTGGGGACCTCACCACTAGGATTTCCGGATAGCCACTGGGTGAGCTTTGCTCAAATAAAATCACCATGGGTCTCTACTCAAAGAGGACACCTACCTTCAGAGGAAAATCATTCATGTACCATCAGTCAGATGTAACTTCACTCTTATGGATAAATGGATTTAATTTAATGATTCCCAATCAGTAAACTTTATTTTATCACCCAGATCCTTGTCCTGTCTGTTTTATCATAGCCTCTCACCCCATGGGAAGCATCTACCTTATTTAAATGTGACGGGAGCTTTGCTTGTCACTAATTCAGTCCCCAGTATTTTTCTATCAATAAAATAGTGGGAAAAGGGTTTTGCATTTTGGAATCCTCTGACTCAGTAAGCCCAACCTTTTAGGGGATAAAGAGTTTATAAACCCTGGGAGCATGTTCAATGGTCAGATGATTAGGTGCAGCTGTAAGAGCCAGAAGGAGGGAAAGACCCACAGCGGGTTGGAGATAGAGATTCCCTCAGAATCTCAAGCAAGGAGCAGTTGGAGAAGTGGAATTTGAAGATTGAAGCTGGAGATTCCCTTGGGATCTCAAACCAGTGATTTTTTTAGTTTTTGGACTCAGAAGATTTTGCTGTTTTGGAGTCTTGGGACCAGAACTCAGAGATTTGAAGATTTTTGGAAACGTTTGATCAGTCCAGAGGGAAGGGCAACCCCCTGTATCCCAAAGGTCTGGATCAGAAGTTTCTTTTTGCCCAAGTGACCAGGAAAGCTGGGTTGAAGGGAAGTATGAGCTTTGGACTTTTCGTCCAGGCTGAAAGAGAAAGGCCGGGGTGAAGAGAAGCTGAAAGAAGTGATGAGAAGTGTAAAACGTTTTTGGATTACAAGTTGAGAGTTGTCCGACGGTATGGGATGTTTGCTGAACTTTGTTTTGTGATATCGGACTGGTTGCTGTTTCTATAAGTTGCAGTAAAGATTTTATTTTGAACACCACTTTTGGCATCCTTGCTCTTCTTTTGGTGACTGCACCAGGGGTCCTGGAGATTAACTTCTCCACCCCCATCCAAACTCAAATCCAGACCCGTACCAAACCAAAGTGAAGATAAAGCACCCAACTTGGAGACTGGTTACATAAACACACTGTGTACAAGACACTATGGACCGGGCGACAAGCGAGAGCTTACCCCATAAAAGGAATCTCCCCAGGATTAAGAGTCTATCATGGGAATAAATTTGCTAGCCTGGGCAGCCCCCCCAAAAAATAAACTTGTTTGTGTGTCCTTGGGATTAACAACCCCACTAAGGGTTACATAAAGTACAAATAAATAAAAATACGTCAACTCCGAGCTTATTCCAGGTATCTGTGAGTTTGGGATTTCAGCCCCTCAGGGTCCACAGGCAATAACCTTGTACTAGAGGTAAGCAAATTTTGAAAAATACATATTCTAGCACATTCTTTTGCGAGTGAAGTGCTGCAGTGTCAGGAAGACTCTTCTTAGAACAATTGAATCTCATCATCCTGGACAGCAATGATGTTTACATAGAAAGGTTCTCAAAGTGTTATAGACTCAGCTTCTAGGATCCCCAGATCTGCAGCTCTGTATCCTGACCACTATGCTATTGACCCTCGCATTCAATATAAGCGTCTGACAGTGAATTACAGAAATGCCAAGGTAATGACTCTTTGCATCACAGAGGGGAGGGTGAAGGGAGTAGAAGTGCGGTACCGGGTCCTGTTCTACTTCTCAGTTACCATTCCACTATGAAAGTCAATCAGCACCATCTAGGGTCTGAAAAGACATTCATTTTTTAAAGTGCAAATTAGTTAATCCAAAAGCTCATTATGTAGGATATTTCACTCCTGTCATGAAAATAGATTTACCTGTAAAATTAGTACTTGGGGTGCATGTTCTTCTGCCTTGGGTTTGAAGATCAAAAGGCAAATTGACCCTGAATATTTGTTTAATTCCCTAAAGCTCATATCCTCATTGTGCAAGTCATGAGCTACTACATAATGATTTTCAATAAAACACAAAAGAACAGAGAAGGGATGCAGCCTTCACTGTAACACAGAAGAATGCAAAAATGAGTTTGCAGGATGCTCTAGGACTGCATATTGCCCAAAGGTGAGAACTTGTGGCTAGAAAACAATATGTATAATACTGAAATGGCTTACTCATTGTGGACCATGAACAATAGCAGCTCTAGAGGTGGAGGTATTAGTTTAAGAGCGATCCAAAGTTCCATCCTCTTGGAATGCCTTCGATCTGGGTATCACTAACTTAGACAACGTTCATGTTCACCTCTCAATCTGAAGGGCCTTGCCGCTAGACATATCCAATGGTAATTTCTATAGATATGACAAGATCTTGATTAGAATCCAGCTCCAAGCTTTCTAACCCATAGAAAACTTAGTAAGGATACATGACCTTGGCTATAACCTTGGTTCTTTTTCATGGGGTCAGCATTCTGAAGATCACAGAGTCATACAGATCAGCACAATAGTTTCACTTTAGGAATTACCACACAATGCCTCTCTTTTCCTTTAGGAGGAAAAATCCCCCATGCTTTGCAATGTAGTTATTTTTTACTACTTTCACATTTGTAAATTCCAAAATTGTAATCTGATCCAGTGAATCTCAATGGGGAGAGAGCCTGGAGGCTGTAATTTCCCCTTCCAGATAAATGTAAACTTGTTACTGCAGACATTTTCTGGAAGTGGAGAGGAATGGCAGTGATTGAGGAAAGGATGGGCAGATGTGCGTGAGTGTATTTGTTTTACTGGGCCAATTGCCAGTGTACCAAGCATTAAGAATTTGATTTCAGATTGTAAAGATGTCCGCTGTAATGAGAAAGTTACTATGATGGACATAGACAAAAATAAGGTGGCGTTTCAGCTTTCTTATATACAGGAAATGACTTAACAGATTGAAAAACTACAGATTTCAAGTGAACAATTCTTTTTTATATTTGAACACCTTGCGTGGGTAAACGGGTGCGTGGAGATTTATCTTAGTATTTTATAAACTCTGCAGTGGGAGATGCACAGTTCATAAAATACCATGAAGTTCTGCTCTGAAATTATGAGCATATGCACGAATATTTCCAATACAACAAAAGGACCTACTTTCTTTATTTTATAAACATATGCATGTATATTTTAGGTATGAAAAAATATAACATGTATGCATAATAATCCTGATTTACATGCTGAAGCAGGTATTTATGTTAGGAATCGTGGTTCACGGGAAGGCTCCGCAAACCGCTGGACTCACTGCAACGCCACCAGACACCAACACAGCATGAACGCAGACCTCCTTCCCTAGGCACGTGCGCACGCACCCACCCTGACTATACCAGCTTTGTGGTGGGAAGGAACTCTGCGGCACGCCCTGATGATGTCAGCATGGCGGGGTATTTAAACCCCAGCCATGCTCCAAGCAAAGACCTCAGTAATAGGTCTCCTGCCTAGCAGGGCGTGTTGCAGTATTCCTGATTCCTTGTGCCTTGTCCAGCCTTGCCTTCCAGCCCAGCCTCATCCAGCCTTGCCCTCCAGCCTTGTATTCTTTATTCATCTCTTCAGTGTGTCTTCATCCTCCACTGGCCTGACCTTCCGGATCTTGACCTCTCACTTGAACCTATGATTGCCTGCCACCTGGTCCTGACCTCTCGCTTGCACTTGACCTCGATCTCTTGACCTCAGTCTCTGTCCCAGGGTCTCTCTTAAGTCCTGCCAGCTGCCAGAACCTAAGGGCTCAACCCATGGGGGAAGTGACTGGTGTAGGTGAAGCTCCAGTCTGGCCCATTATCGAGTCTTTTCGCCAGCTGGTGGCATAGGCTTTGTAGTTCCTCCTATGAGGCTGTGTATACTACACTGCAGCACTACAGGCTTACACACCCGCCTCTCACAATTTTTTAAAGTATGTACGTATACCATTTTTTAAATATTTACATGCATTTTGGAGACCAAGATGGCCACTGCGTGAGAAGCCCTCTCCCATTTTGAACTTTTACTTCTGGTTTATTTCTGGATTACGTCTTTCCAATATGCTGCATACAAAACACAAGGCAAGATAAGGGAGAACATTGACAGTTCTCCCTTACCAGATCTTCATCAGCCACGGACTGAAGGTTCTTTTGCTATAACACTGGTTTCCAGTCCGGGTGCGATGGCTGCTGCAGGACTCATCATGGAGCGAACGCTGATCCCACTGGCCAAGGATATCTTTTAAGCCCTGGAGCACCAATTACGCCATCTCCCCCTAACCAGATGCAACTGGAATGTTTGGAACTTCTGCCAGCTTCTCCCAGGGTAAGTCTGGGAATCCGGGTTCTAGAGAGGACAGCTGCAGAAGAGGCTGGGGGCCCTCTTTCATCTGCCGTGACGGCAGACATGATTCTCACCATTGAGGAACGCTCTCTTTCCTAGCGAGTGCCTGGAGTGATGGGTCTTCTTACTCGGGCCTCGACGCTGGCCCTATTCAGGAACGGGGGATGTGACACTGCACAGAGCCCAGGTGGTGTGGTGCAGGATAACCTGGTTGTGAAACCAGTGCTGCTTAAGCCTGCTGAAATAACATTGGATGTGGTGTGGAATGCCTTGGTCTCCCTTGAAGCCTCTAGTTCTTCATTAACTAAAATATCTTTGGATACTAATCATCAAATTTTGGCAACTGAAAAACAAGTTTCTTCTCATGAAGCTAAAATGGAAACTTTGGACTCACGAATTGCTTCAGTTGAAAAAAATTCAATATGGTTTGGTTCAACCTGAGCTGATTTATTCAAAGAAGCTTGAAAATATTGAAAATTCTGTGAGAAGCCTTAACCTTAGAGTTCTCAATTTTCCTTATATAAAACTGATTTCTCCTTTAGAACTTTTCAAGAATTATATATCTCAAGTTCTTAAGATTCCTGCTGTTGTTATGCCTGTTATTACTAAAGCATATTATCTACCGCAAAGTGAGGAAGCAGCTGATGGAAATCAGCAACAAGATTGACGACTATTCTTGAATCATCACAACAACGAACAACTTGACGACTATTCTTGAGTCATCACAAGAGATTACAAAAAGAGAGACATTGCTGGTATCTTTTGCCTTTTTGACTGATAGAAATATTGTATTTAGGTTTATTCTTCGTAATATATTACTTATGTTTTACGGTCAGAAACTATGGATTTACCCTGATATTACTAGAGTAACTGAAGATCATAGGAAACGATTTCTGTCTATGGGATCTGAAGTTTTATTAAAGGGAGCACAAATTACTTTGAATATTCTTGTAAGTGTTTAGTAATGCATTTATTTATTTATTTATTTATTTAGCAGTTTTTTATACCGACCTTCATAGTAGATAACCATATCGGATCGGTTTACATTTTAACAAAGGGTAAAACTGAGGTAACAATTCTGGTAAATAATAGATAACAAAGGAAAAGGAATAAGTCAAAGTTACAATCAACAAGGTATGGAAAACTTGGAGGCTTAAAGACAAGCTGGAAGGAAGATAGAGGCAGGTAGAATAAATATAACATGATACGAATAATTTAACGGGTTAGAGCATATGCTTTAACCAGGAAATGCCAGTGTCCATTGTTCAGGAGGAAGTGTGTCAAAGTCCTTGTAAGAAGTGAGGCTCAAACTAGTGATTATCCGGTGGATCTGGGAAGGCTTGGTGAAAGAGCCACGTCTTTAGTCTTTTTCTGAAGGTTAAGAGGCAGGGTTCCAATCTGAGATTTGCTGGGATATTGTTCCAGATAGATGGGCCTGCAATTGAAAAAGCTCTGTCTTTGGTCGTAGAGCGGCGAGTGGCTTTAGTAGGGGGAAATTTCAGAGTGCCTTTGTGGATATCTCTCGTTGGTCTGTTAGAGGAGTGGAGTTTGAAAGGGATATCCAGGTCGAGTTGGAGTTGTTGATGGATGGTTTTGTGTATTAGGGTAATAGATTTGTACAGGATTCTGAAATTTACTGGTAACCAATGTAGGTTTCTGAGGACGGGGGAGATGTGTTCACCGCGGCTGGTGTTGGTCAGCAGTCTCGCTGCCGCATTTTGTAACATCTGCAGTGGTTTGGTGGTAGATTTAGGGAGGCCTAGAAAGAGGGCACTGCAGTAATCTATTTTGGCGAACAGAAGAGCCTGGAGGACTGTCCTGAAGTCTTGGAAAAATAAGAGTGGTCTCAGTCATCTCAATGTTATGTATTTTTTGAACCTTCACAACTCCTGGACTCGCACACCTAGAAGTTACTCTTTGCAGAATCGGCTAATTTTATATATAGCGGTGACTGGCTTCTCATTATTTCCTATTCTTTTTTATTCATGGATAACATCGCTCTTTTCTTCCTTGGTCTCCCCCTTTTCCTTTTTATTTGAGGATTGTGTGGATGTAGTAGTTTCTACTTATAAGGTTTACCTTGTGTATTATGTGATGCTTCACAACCTCTATTTCTGGTACAAGGGATTCTTGTGTTAATAAGTAATTCATGAAAACAAAAATAAAAAAAAATAAAATATTTACATGTATGGGTACTTGAAATTACCAGTTTGCGGATACCACCGCCAGTTCACCCAGTCTGTCTCCAGTTCATCCAGACCCTCTAGCACATGGCCATGTTTTGCAAATCACGCTGCATCAGGGCTGAGATTTTAGATTTTATGCAACCTCCAACTGCTTTTTTCTTCGCCTATTCATAAGTTGCATGAAATCTAAAATCTCATATTACAACCCTGACGCAGTGTGATTTGTGAAATATGGTCATGTCATCTTCTGTTGGATAAGATAAGTACTATTGAGGCTGCTTCATTTGAACATTATAAGATATAAGAGACACTAAGAGGCACCTTACTATTTAAGTGGAATATTTTAATGAAAAAGTTTTTATAAATGGCTAATTTGATAAAAATAATTTTTTTCTAGAACTATATTGATAGTGACAAGATTTTTTTTCCTGTGATGATATTGTGGACCCTTAGGCTGAGGTGGAGTTAGCAAAACCTGCCATCGTTCCCTTTAGGTTCATTTCTTGGGTGCTGAGGCCGGCCGGACTTAAGCGCAGGCCTCTGTGGATGTGAAGATCTGTCACTTAGAAGAGGTTGCAGGAAAGCAGAGTTAGGATGAGCAGCGGTAGGGACAGGCAGCGGGTCAATGGAGACCGGTTCAAGCTGTGGTCAGAGGTGGGCAGAGTTCACTCAGTGTCGTGGTTCATGCAGTGGTCAGGGCAGGCAGAGTTTGAGCAGTAACGGTAACCAGGCAGTGGTCAGAGGCGGGTGGAGGACAAGCAGTGCTGAGGTCCAATCCAAAATCAGAGGCAGAAGTACAATCCGATGAGACAAGGAACCACAAGAGCAAGATGAGATGCTGAAGACAGGCGAAGGGGGGACTGACTACGAAGACAAGAACGCAGAAGACAAACCAGACTGCCAAAGAACTAGGAACAGGACACAGGAACTCAGGAAGGACACACAGTGGAATCAGGAACCAGGAAGCAAGGATCAGGAACCAGGAAGGCAGAGGCAAAGCACTTCTCCAACAGAGCTGACTTATTGTCGAGGCATTGAGGAGATATTCTGGCAGGCTTTATATACTGGAGTCCCAGTGATGTCATCAGGCAGCTCCAGCCATGGTTTTCTGCCACTACCTGTTTAAGAAAAGTAAGGTCTGTGTGCGCGCCTAGGAGGGCCCGGGACAGATGTTGTGTCAGAGGTTGGCTGAGGGCAGTGGTAAGCCACGAGGACAGGGAAAAGCCATGTCAGAGGTCCCAGGAGCGGGGAAGGCAGATGGCTCACGGCAGGCTACCACGTGAGTGTTAGCAGGTCTCCTTCAGCATCTGCTGGGGCCGGCTCATGTCCGGGCTGGAGGTAAGAGTGGTGGCCCACAGACCACCGAACGCAACAGATGGCAGCCTGCCTGCAGGCTTGAAGGCAAAAAACACTATCAGGTCCATACAGTAAAGTGTGCAGGAGAGCCGGCACTCCGAGGCAAGCGTCCTCTCTCACAATGCGCGCCCAGGCATCTCTCCTGGGCGGGCGATTCACTATTTAAATTAGGGCCCGTGCTAACAAGGAGGTGCTAGGGACACTAGCTCGTCCCTAGCGCCTCCTTATTTGCGAAAGCGGCAGCTATCAGCGGGTCTGACAGCCGACGCTTAATTTTACCGGCGTCGATTGTCGAACCCGCTGACAGCCATGGGTTCAGAAAACGGACGCCAGTAAAATTGAGCGTCCGTTTTCCAAACCACGGGCCACGGGCAGATTTTTTATTTTTTTATTTTTGGGGCCAGCATATTTGTTCTGACGCCATCCTTCGCCAGCTTCCTCAGTTTATCTCCGTCTTTTGACGTACCTTTGAGGACCCAGGTCGACAAGTGGCCACCGGCCATCACCTACTCCACCTCCGTCAAGGCTCACACCTGCTCGCTGAATGTACCGTGGAGTTCAGAACACTAGCTACTGAGCTAGGTTGGCAGGAAGACTTCTTAAGGGCACTCTACCTCGAGGGACTGCCTCTGGCCCTTAAGGACGAATTGGCCGCCCGCGAGATCCCCATATCTCTAGAAGACCTGGTTGGTAGAATTGACTATTGTTTTTGACAACGACATCAGGAGGTGAGGGTTCTCCGAGCTCCTGTCCCACGACCACCATGTGCAGCGAGTTCTCCATTGAAGGCTTTACCGGCTCCTCAGCCACCCAAGGAGCCCATGCAAATCAATCGCGGCTGCTTGACCCCACAGGAACGTCTCCGACGCAGAAAAGCAGGCCTCTGCTTATATTGCGGCGGTTCTGGACACCTTCTTCAAATCTTCCCTGTGCGTCCGGGAAACTCCAAAGCCTGAGCCCGGCGGGGGTCCCGAGCTTGGGCGCTACTGTTTCTGGCCCTCAACTATTGCTCCCGATCTCCCTCCTAGGGGATACACGATATGGAAGATATTGTCAAGCTTCTTCAGATACAGGCTCAACAACTGGAAGTACCAATCCGTATCGCCTCGATTCAGGGAGAACATCTACCCAGTCATATCACTCACCGTACCATGACCATTCACCTCACCGTTGAAACCCTCCATGACGAGGAAATCTCTCTCCTTATCCTGAAACAGTCCACGCATCAGTGGTCCTTGGACTTCCTTGGCTCCAGTTTCATGCACCCCACTTCGACTGGCAATCCCTGCAACTAACTCAGTGGGGCCCTCAATGTCAAAACCGCTGTTTACGGCAAGTGTCTCCATCCGTAACCATTCTAAACACTACAACCCTTCCGGGGTTACCTGCCCCATACTCAGAATTCAAGGATGTATTCTCCAAAACCAACACTGACAACCTAGCTCCACTCTGAGAATTTAACTGCCCCATTGAACTATTTCCTGGAACCATGCATCCCAAGGGCAGAACCTACCCCCTTTCACTTCCTGAGACAAAAGCCATGTCAGCATACATCAAAGAGAATTTGGATAAAGAATTCATCAGACCCTCTAATTCCCTAGTTGGAGCCGTGTTCTTCTTTGAAAAAAGAAGGACAGCAGCTTGAGACCCTGCATAGATTACAGAGGGTTGAATGCAGTAACTCATAAGGACCGTTATCCACTGCCACTTAGTGAATTATTTGATCGTCTGCAAGGTGCACAAATCTTCACAAAATTGGATCTCCGAGGGGCACATAACCTTGTGCGAATCCAACCAGAAGACATATGGAAGACCGCCTTCAACACAAGAGACGGCCACTACGAGTATGTAGTAATGCCCTTTGGACTTTGCAACATCCCTGCAGTATTTCAGTGTTCAATGAATGAGATCTTCCAGGACTGTTTATACTCATTTGTTGTGATTTATCTGGATGACATACTAATCCAAAGACCTAAAGTCCCATCGTTCCCACGTCCAAAAAGTCCTCCAACATCTCAGAGACCATCATCTCTATGCGAAATTGGAAAAGTGTATCTTTGAACAACCTAGTCTTCCATTTTTAGGCTACATCATTTCCAACCGTGGCTTCACCATGGACACCGATAAACTCCAGAGTATTCGAGATTGGCCTTAACCAGTGGGCCTCCGCACCCTACAAAGATTCCTTGGGTTTACAAACTACTATCGAAACTTTATCGCTAATTACTCCTCTCTGGCTGCTCCACTTACCGCCATGACTAGGAAGGGATGTGACCTCTGAGTGTGGAGTCCCAAAGCCCAGTCAGCAATTCACACCTTGAAGAAAGCCTTCTATACCAGTCCATGTCTATGTCATCCGGATCCTAACCGTCCCTTCATCATCGAAGTCGACGCATCCACCATCGGAGCAGGAATGGTCTTGAGTCAATACTCCACTAAAGGAACTTTAGTACCATGCTCCTTCTACTCACATAAATTCTCCTCCTCTGAACAAAATTATATTAAAGGGGACCGTGAACTAGCCGTGAAACTAGCCCTCCAGGAATGGCACCCCTGGCTGGAAGGGCACAATACAAATTCTCAATATTTACTGACCACAAGAATCTAGAACACCTAAAAGAGGCTCAGTTACTTAACCCCAGACAAGCCCGCTGGGCCCTGTTCTTTGAACGCTTCAACTTCGAGCTCCACTATCGCCCTGCTGCTACGCTCTCTCGTTCCGTCAAGCCAGAGGATACACCTGAGACTCCTAGACACATCATCGATCCAGCTTGCATATCAATTGCACCACTGTACCAGCTGGGAAGATGGTGGTCCCCTGCCATCTCCGTGAGCGTGTGCTCCGTTGGACTCACAACTCTAAGCTGGCTGGCCACCCTGGCCGAGCTCGAAATTTCGAGATGCTTCGAAGGCACTATTGGTGGCCTAGTATGATAAAGGACTCCCACGAATACATGGATTACTGTCCAGTTTGCGCGCAGCAAAAACCCATGACTGGCCGCCCATGGGGCCTCCTCTAACATCTTCCTGTGCCCACTGAACCCTGGTCAAGTCTCTCCATTGATTTTCTCGTGGACCTGCCTCCTTCAAAAGGAAATACTGTAATCTGGGTCATTATTGACTACTTCTCAAAAATGGCCCACTTTGTCCCATTACATGGTCTCTCTTCAGCTCCTGAACTCGCTAGACTCTTCTTAACCAACATATTTCGTCTGCATGGACTACCACAAGAAATCGTCTCCAATTGGGGTCCTCAATTTGCTGCTAAATATTGGAGATCCAATATTACAATATTACATTAAACTTAACCTCAGCCTATCATCCGCAAGCAAATGGCCAAGCCGAGAGGACAAATCATTCTTTAAAGACATTTCTCCGATCATATGTCAACGACAAGCAAGATAACTGGGCTGACCTCCTGCCCTGGGCAGAACTATCCCATAACACTCACGTTGCCTCTGCCTCTGATGTCTCACCTTTTGCGGTAGTCTTTGGCCGCCAACCACGCTTATCCCTACTGGTTCCTCTCACTGTACCTTCACCTGCAGCTCAGACTACAGCACAAACTATACACAGACTCTGGAACCAAGTGAAAGAGAGACTAAGCCAAGCAACTGAGCGAGCCAAACGCTTTACTGACGTCCATCATCGGGCTGCACCGCTGTTCCGGTATGGCCAGAAAGTCTGGCTCAGTACGAAACACATTCAACTATGAGTGCCGTTTCAACGGCTGGCCCCCCAGATTCATTGGGCCATTCCCTATTCTTCAATGCATTGGAGCAGTCACTTATCAGCTACAACTTCCTGCCTCCATGGGAATCCACAACACGTTCCACGTGTCATTGCTTAAGCCCTTGGTCCTGTCCTGGACTTCCCGAAGGCCTCCTCCTCCTACTCAGCATACAGCTGAACCTGAGAACACTTTGCAGGTCAAGGAGGTCCTTGACGTTAGGCGTCGTCGTGGCCATTGGGAATATCTCCCGTTATGGGAGGGTTTTGGCCCAGAAGAAAACTCTTGGGAACCCTCACACAACATTTATGATAAGGACCTGCTTTTAGGATTCTACCAAGACCACCCAGAAAAACCTAGACCAGTAAGGGGAGGCCTAGAAGGGGGGCTACTGTTGCGGCGCGTTGGCACCGCGGCCTGCTCACCTCGCGCTTCCTTCAACCAGCTCCGGACACTCCTCACTTGTGACCGCAGCCAGTTCACGGCGTCCTCGGGCTCCCCACTCACCATCTTCCTCACAGACCTCATGGTGGAGCTCCCGTCAGGGCTCCATGTCATCGGCGTCCTCGACCATGTCCCTAGGCACTCGCACGGCCGACATGCAGCCCTTTAAAGGGCCCAAGGCGGGAAAACCCCTGGGGGCGCCTTCTGATGACGTCACTTAGTTCCACTCCCAAAGGCGAGGCCCTGTCCCCAGGACCTCGCCTTGGCAATCGGGTCGACACCGTTGGTGTATTAGTTTGCCTTTGCATTCCAGTCTCTCCTGTTCCAGCATCTCCGTGTTCCTGTGTCTTCCGTTCCCAGTGGCTCCATGTGTTCCCGTATTCTTCAGGTAGTACCTCTCCAGACTGACCTTTGGTACTGACCTCTGCCTGCCTGACCATTCTCTTGCCTGCCACCTGGAACTGACCCCTGCTTTGGCTGACCTCTCTTGGACTGATACTCTGGCTCTGACCCTTGCGCTTCACTCGGACACACTCTTCTGGCCTACTGTGACCATTGGACCAACCTGCTTTGGAAACCAACCATGGCCTCCACTTGGCTAGACCCACAGGTGCTGCCTGTCTCACCCGGAGAACCTTCCTGAACTGTTGCCTCCCTGAGGTCTCCGGAGCTTCCAGCTCGGGTCTAGTCCATCCTCTCTGCATCAGCTGCGCACCCTTGCTTGTGGTGGGCACACCCCTCCGCTACTTCTCTGGGAGACCACCAGAGGCCCACCTAAGTCCAGGTGGTCCGGGTACCCAAGGGCTCAACCTGCGGAAACCCCAGACTGTCTTTGGTGAAGCTCCATTTAGCCTCTTTCTCCTTGTGTGCTCCACCTCCTGGTGGCAGGCACTCTCTGGGTCCGACCAGAGGACCATACCAATCCTGCACCAGGCCAAGGGTCCACCTCCAGTGCAACAGAGCAGAGGACTTAATTGCTATTAACAATTTGGGGAGTGTGATTGGGGAATTTAAACGTCAGAAAGATCCTTCTCCAACACATGAGGCAGATCAGTCTTAGCTAGGTAAGCCTGAATGGAATATATCTCACAAGGTTCAGAACTGGTAGTATCTGTAAAAGGTATCACTAATACCTTTGGAAGAGTGTTTTACCTGGTCTGTGTGGTCTTGTAAAGGTAGAATGTGATTCTTACCATCCCAGGATCTGACAGTGTTAGCCAGAAGTTTTCCTGCCTTGTTACCATATTGAAAAAGTTTGTATTTATAATAAACTTTTCTTCTTTTTCTGGTGGATGAGTTCATTTAAGGCACTTTGGGCTGTATAAAACCAGGTACGGTTCATAATAGAAGGGTTTTGACAATATTGATGCTTAGCCAATTGGAGTTGTTTTTCACAGAATACCGCTAGCAAGCCGCCGTTTCTTTTTAGCAACATAGGCCAGCACCTCGCCACACAGCACAAATTTCACAGCTTCCCAATAAAGGAGAGGGTTGGACTGGTGTTCCTCATTAAATGGGCATATTCCATCCATTTGTCCCTCAGATAAGTATGAAAAGTGGTATCATAATAGAGATGAGTAGGCAATCTCCACCTCTGACTAGCTACTAGGGGAGAGATTCCTTCAATATCAAACCCCCAGGCATGTGATCTGAAATAGCTAGAGGGCCATTTGCAGAGCCAACCACCTTCGAGAAATAGGCCTTACTCACTAGTAAGTAATCCATATGGGATTTCGAGCCATGTGCCCTAGAGACTTGTATATAATCCTCCTCCAAAGGATGGAGGCCTCTCTATTACTTAGAAATGGGAGACCACGTGTGAGATTAGCACGTGAGGAGGATCTGGCTGGTTTTCTATCAATAGCGTTGTCAATCGCCATATTGAAATCACCACCAAGAATAATAGGTAAATGAGAGTACAATAATAGAATATTAAGTATTTTAGTAAAAAAAGACTAAGAATAAATCTTTGGAGCATAAACGTTACCCAACAAAATCTGTTTGCCAAAAAGCTCCGTCACCAGAAAAAGATATCTGCCCTCTGGATCCACAACAGAAAGCTGAACAGTGAATGCCAGGGATTTATGAAAAAGTATAGTGACACCTGCCTTGCGATATGGAGAAGAAGCAGAAAAAACCTTGCCCACCCACTGTTTCTTTAATTTCTGATGTTCAGCTTCCAAAAGTTTTGTTTCTCGCAACATGGCTATATCTACATTTGACCTTCGCATTGCTTGCAAAACCTTATAACGTTTAGTAACCGAGCCAATCCCACAGACATTCCAAGTGAAACATCTAAGAGTCACCAAAATAGCCCAGAGGGAATGTGATAATGATGTAATAATAAAACATTAGCTTCATATAGATGATAGGTCCCCCAGCCTAGACCCACCAGCCCTCCCAAGCAATAAAAGAGAAAGACAATATATCTATACCACATGTGGATAAGATTCCCAGATCTGAAAAAGGAATACAATCCACAGAGAATGGAGCAGCAAAAAACAGAGACATGAAAAGCGAAATACAAAAACAAAGTGCATATCATCTCAGCCATAAACCCCCAAGAAAAAGAAAAAGAAAAACCCAGTATAGATATGCAGTGGGTGAAGGGTAAAAAGAATCTTACACCCCAAATGCCAACCAAAATGGCCAAAATTCACTAGTTTGGGTAGATCATATGTGCTATGAGGGCCCTCACCCCTATTTACCAGCGTCCAAGCAGGACAATTAACTGCAATAAGAAAGTCATGCAGCTATGAAAACATAGAAAAGGGTAAACATAAAGTTTTTCAACCAGAGTCAGAATTGAGCCCTTGCAAAAACTTTTGAGCTTCCTCAGCTAAGGTAAGGAAAATATGCCATCCCTTATAGAAAACTTTCAGCTTTGCAAGGAAAAGCAACGTGGACCTGATGTTCAGTTGCGCTAGTTGAGTGCAGGCAGAAACAAACGCCTTCCTCCTCGAGGCCACCACTGCTGAGTAATCTTGAAAAAGTAAAACTTTGTCCCCCCTCAAAATGTAGATCTTTCTGGTGGCTGTAGACTCTTAAGATTTCAAGTTTTTGTGGGAAAAATTAAGGACCTGGAAAATTACTGCCTTCGGTTTAACATTAATGTGGTCCCCAGATAGCACAGGCCCTATATGATGGGCCCTCTCGATCCTCAGGGCACCATGAGTGTCTGCTGGACTGAAGGCTGTGAGCCAGGCGTCCAACCGCAGCCCCAAATCCCTGTCTGGAACAGGTTCAAGAATCCCTATGAACTGCAAGTTATTCCTGCGTGAATTGCTTTCTAGGTCATCCACTTTGGACTGCAGTAAGTCACACTGGGATTACAGCTGCGTCATGTTGGTTAAATGGAGGTAGTCTTGTCCTACACATCTGAGATCTGCTGTTCTGCGGTTTGAAGCTGCTGCTGGATTTGGACTAATTGGGTGCTTACCCCTGAGAGTTGTGTGAAAATCTGGGCAAACTTCCCATCAAGAACTGCGAGCATGGCAGCGGCAACTTCGGAGCTCATCAAGTCCGGGTTATCAGCGGCAGCAGGAAGATCAGGTACATCACCCATTTTGGAATCGCTATCCTTTGCCTTCTTCTTCTCTTTTTTTTGCCAATTTTGATGCCATATTAGTGGGGCAAACGCAAGGCTCACCATGCTCCGTGCCATCAAACTGAGGAGAATGTATAATGATAAAAGCTGCCAAATCAGGCAGGCAGAAAGCACTGCAAAAATAAGTAAAGGAGGAGAGGACTCTCGGAGAGATCTGACGGAGCATCTGCATTCCCTCACAGCATCACATGACCTGACATCCAACATTTTATTAACCATTCCCTTCCTAAGAATTCCTAATATTCTGTTTGCTTTTTTGACTGCTGCAGCACACTGAGCTGACAATTTCAATGTATTATCCACCATGATGCCTAGATCTTTTTCCTGGGTGGTAGCTCCTAATATGGAACCTAACATCGTGTAACTACAGCAAGGGTTATTTTTCCCTATATGCATCACTTTGCACTTGTCCACATTCAATTTCATCTGTCATTTGGACGCCTAATCTACCAGTCTTTCATGCTCCTCCTGTAATTTATCACAATTTCCTTGAGATTTAACTACTCTGCATAATTTTGTGTCATCTACAAATTTAAGCACCTCACTCTTCGTTCCCCTTTCCAGATCATTTATAAATATATTAAAAAGCACTGGTCCTAGTACAGATCCCTGAGGCACTCCACTGATTACCTTTTTCTACTATGAAAACAGACCATTTAATCCTACACTCTGTTTCCTGTCTTTTAACCAGTTTGCATTGCAATCCACAAAAAGATATTACCTCCTATCCCATGACTTTTTAGTTTTCTTAGAAGTCTCTCATGAGGGACTTTGTCGAACGCCTTCTGAAAATCCAAATACACCACATCTACCGGTTCACCTTTGTCCACATGTTTATTCAACCATTCAAAAAAATGTAGGAGATTTGTGAGGCAAGACTTCCCTTGGGTAAATCCATGCTGGCTGTGTCCCATTATATTATGTCTATCTAAATGTTCTGTGCTTTTATTCTTTATAACAGTTTCTATGATTTTTCCCAGCACTGAAGTCAGGCTCACCGGTCTATAGTTTCCCGGATCACCCCTGGAGCCCTTTTTAAATATCAGGGTTACATTGGTTACCCTCCAGTCTTCAAGTATAATAGACGATTTTAATGATAGCTTATAAGTTTTTACTAATAGATCTGAAATCTCATTTTTTAGTTCTTTCAGAGCCCTCGGGTAGATACCATCTGGTCCAGGCAATTTACTACTCTTCAGTTTGTCAATCTGGCCTATGATATCTTCTAGGTTCACCATAATTTGGTTCAGTTCATTTGAATCATCACCCTTGAAACCCATCTCTGGAACAGTTATTTCCCCAAATCCTCTTCAGTAAACACTGAAGCAAAGAATTTGTTTAATCTTTCCAAGATGGCTTTATCTTCTCTAAGTGCCCCTTTAACCCCTTGATTATCCAACGGTCCAATTGATCCTCGCAGACTTTCTGCTTCGGATATATTTTTAAAAGTTTTTATTATGAGTTTTTGCCTCTATGGCCAACTTCTTTTCAAATTCTCTCTTAGCCTGTCTTAAAATGTCTTAAATTTAAATTTCCAATGCTTATGCCTTATCCAATTTTCCTCTGATGGATCCTTCTTCCAATTTTTGAATGAAGATCTTTTAGTTACAATAGCTTCTATCACCTCACTTTTTAATCATGCCGGCAATTGTTTGGCCTTCCTTCCACCTTTCTTAATGCATGGCATACATCTGGACGGCACTTCTAAGATGCTATTTTTAAACAAGGTCCATGGCTGTTGTACACTCTTTACATTTATAGCTGCACCTTTCAGTTTTTTGTTTGGTTTTTTTTTTTAACTATTTTCCTCATTTTGTCAAAGTTTCCCTTTTGAAAGTTTTGTGCTAGAGCCGTGGATTTACTTACTGTCCCTCTTCCTGTCATGAATTCAAATTTGATCATATTATGATCACTATTGCCAAGTAGCCCAATCACCGTTACCTCTCTCACCAAATCCTGCACTCCACTGAGAATTAGATCTAAAATTGCTCCCTCTCTCGTCGGTTCCTGAACCAATTGCTCCATAAAACTGTCTTTTATTCCATCCAGGAACGTTATCTCTCTAGCATGTCCCGATGATACATTTACCCAGTCAATATTGGGGTAATTGAAATCTCCCATTATTACTGCACTACCAATTTGGTTAGCTTCCCTGATTTCTCTTACCATTTCACTGTCCGTCTCACCATCTTGGCCAGGTACAAGAGCTAGTCAGGGTTCCTGCCCCAAAGAGTATAAATAATTCTATGGGCTCACCTGTGCTAGACCGGCACACCGGAGCGGGGTTATATTTATTTATTTGAAATATTTATTACCTGCCTCTCCGTGGTTCAAGGCGGAGCACATATTAAACATACATAATAAACATTCACAAACAGGTTACATTGTGAGGAAAATGTAATAAACAGGTCAATGAGACAAAAGAAAAAGTACCAATGCGGACCAAAACTGAAGGTCGCATGCCAGCTTGAATAAGTGCATTTTAAGAATTTTCTTGAAGGCTTTGGGATCCCTGATATTATGGATTCTACTCGGAAGGGAATTCCAGAATAGTGGGCCAGCTGTTGAGAAAGCACACTAATGGGTTTCTTCACTATGGACTACTCTGCGAGATGGTATGTCTAATAAACATGGGCTAGCAGACTGGGGGACGCGAGAAGGGACATGGAATTGAAGGGGAGAAAGAGTGAATGATAACAGCAAGCTTATATTGTATTCACAAAGATACAGGCAGCCAGTGTAATGCAGCAGAGTTTTGGACAACCTGAAGGGGTCTTAAAGAAGAGTCAGGGAGAAAGGGGATTACAATAATCAACTGAAGAAAAAAATCAGAGACTGGAGTATTGAGTGGAAATCAGCAGGATTAAGTAAAGGTTTTAAATGATCAAAGTGATCAAAGCTTAGTGAATTATATTTGAGAGTCTGACTTCATGTGAGATTTCATAGAGAGTGAGGGGCCTATAGAAACACTGAAATTATGGACAGTTTTGGAAATTTGAATATTCTTGCTGACAAAGGTCAATGTAGGCAGAGTATCAGAGACAAGGAAATGAGAGAGAATGATTATTATAGTTTTTCGGATGTTCAGGCAACGTTTATTGCGTTTAAGCCAACTCCTTCTAGTTGAAAGACAAAGCAAGGCAAAATGCTGGGCGAGGGTCCAAGATGATTTCAGTGGGGAAAAGAACTGTATGTCGCTGGCACATAACTTGTAGTGTGCCCCCATGACTGGCAAGCAGACGACAAGGAGGGGTTTGATATACGTTAAACAGAGCTGCTGAAAAGGCCAAGCCTTGAGGAACACCAGAAGTAATTGGAAACCAAGTGGAAGTATCACCTTTACAATGAATTTGCTGAATGCGATCTGAAAGGTATGAAGTAAAGCAAGTTAAAACAGAGCCAGAAATTCCCAAAGCAGACAGCAAGCAGCTAGAACAGAACGGTGAAGAGTATCAAATGCAGAAAATTATGTCTAGTGACACTGGCATGAAATCGGTGCCTATAACAAAGCCGTGCCTGATTGTTTCCAAACTTGAAAAGAGGAGAGTTTCTGTACTGTGGAAATGGCGGAAGCCAAAGTGATATTGATCCAAACAGGAGTGGCTATCGAGATAGTCAGAGAGTTGATCTAATACAGCATTCTCAATAACCTTTGTAATGAAAGGTAGAGAAGAGATGGGGCGATAATTATCAAGAATCATGGAATAAGCTGATGGGGTTTTAGGGATCAGATGAACTGATGCTTTCTTTAGGGAGGATGGTAACACCCCAGAAGAAAGGGGTAGGTTAACAATGAGACATATACATTCTACACTATATCTTGCCGGATGAACTTTACAAAGTGCATTGAACATGGGTTAAGTGGACTTGTTGAGGAATTTAATCTGGTAACAATTTGTAAAATTTCTATTTGAGATACAATGGAGAAGGTGGATCATTTGCTCCCATCATTTACTAAATTGGCCATTGGTTTAGCAGTGACATTGTAAAAAGTTGACTGAATCTTTTCAACTTTGGCATTGAAATATAATGCTAAAGTTTCAGCAAGGGTTGTGCCAGGATCCACAGGTGGTAGGCCTGAGAGACAGGAGGTGGTGTTACAAATTGTTTCACCTTATAAAAAAGCTCTCATGAGTTGTTTAATGATGCTGAAATTCAATTATAAAAATAAGATTTCTTAGCATTATTGATAGCACCAAGAACCTGTGCAGGTGGAATATGTCAAGCTAACTCTAGATGAGATACAGAGACGTTGTCAGCTCCAATTGTGCTTGCAATGTGGTGCATTAGGGATACGACAAGTGAGGGGATCAAATTTGCGGATTACACAAAATTATGCAGAATAGTTAAATCTCAAGCAGATTGTGATGAATTGTAGGAGGACCTTGTAAGACTGAAAGATTGGGCATCCAAATGGCAGATGAAATTTAATGTGGACAAGTGCAAAGTGATGTATATAGGGAAAACAATCCATGCTGTAGTTATACAATGTTAGGTTCTATATTAGGAGTTACCACCCAGGAAAGAGATCTAGGTGTCATAGTGGATAAAACATTGAAATCGTCAGCCCAGTGTGCTGCGGAAATCAAAAAAGCAAACAGAATGTTAGGAATTATTAGGAAGAGAATGGTGAATAAAATGGAAAAGTCATAATGCCTCTGTATCGCTCCATGGTGAGACCGCACCTTGAATACTGTCTGCACTTCTGGTCACTGCATCTCAAAAAAGATATAGTTGCACTGAAGAAGCTACAGACAAGGGCAACCAAAATGATAAGTGGCATTGAACGACTGCCCTATGAGGAAAGGCTAAGGAAGTTAGGGCTGTACAGTCTGGAGAAGAGACGACTGAGGTGGGATATGATAGAGGTCTACAAAATCATGAAAGGACTTGAACAAGTTAATGTGAATGAGTTATTTACTCTCTCCGATAATAGAAGGACCAGGGGGCACTCCATGAAGTTAGCAAGTAGCTCATATAAAACAAATCGAAGAAAATTCTTTTTCACTTAGCGCATTGTTAAGCTCTGGAATTCAATTCCAGAAGATGTGGTTATGGCAGTTAGTGTAACTGGGTTTAAAAAAGGTTTCGATAAGTTCCTAGAGGAAAGATCCATAAACTGCTGTTAATTAATAAGCAATAGTAGCTTGAGATTTATTTAACGTTTGGGTACTTTCTAGGTACTTGTGACTTAGATTGGCCACTGTTGGAAACAGGATACTGGGCTTGATAGACCTTTGGTCTGACCCAGTATGTGTTATAAACTGTGAGGTTTGGGTGGACCCTTGGACACTGTGGCAGCTGACCACGCTCACGGGGGGAAGTCCCGTGAGGGGCCACAGGTCAGGCTTAGCTCAGGACACACAAACACAGAGTTTAATCTTTTATTAGACTGTGTAAAGGAAGCCACCAGAGGTGGCAGTAGTGAGCAGCTGGAATAGCCCGGCAAGGCTGGTATCCCTCAGGCGCTGGAACAGCGACTCCGGGAGCAGTGTTATAGTGGAAAGAACTGAGAGAATGAGTACAGTGGAGAATATACAAGACCCCAGTATGGAGATCCCAGGGTAGGGAGAGCAGACCCTCGAGGAGCGAGTATCTGAACCCTGAGAGCTGGGAGGCTTGCACATGATGTACTCACGCAGCGGTTCCACGGAGATGGCACTGGGGCTGGAACGGAGGCAGGCCCTCGAGGAGCGAGTGCCTGGTTCCAGGGAACAGCTCTGAGGTGAAGATGGTAGTACTCACTGATGATGAAGATTAGCGAATCCTTCCAGGCAGAAGAGAAGGTAGGAGCAGGCAGCGAGTCAGGGAACATGAGCCCTCGAGGAGTGAGTGCCGGTTTCCTGATAGTGACCTGGAAAGCAAGTGAGGCCCCCGAGGAGCAGGTACCCCGTTAGCATTAGAGAGTCCAATAGAGATTGGAGAGGCAGAGTAGCTGGGTACGGAGAGCGAATCCCATCCATAGGATTCCAGTAGGATTACCCCCCTTGCTAACTCAAAGGCTAGCAAACATTGTAGGCTTTAAGTATCCGGGCATCATGACATCATCACGGGGGGACACCCCGGAGGTTCGCACCAAGTAGGAAATAAGAAGAAGGGCTGCGCGGCACGCGTGTCCTATGGTACAAGCGGAGCATGGCGAGAGGCAGCGCCCAAGCCAGTCCGGGGACACTGGAGAGGATGGCAGGCAGATGCTGCGGCAGCCAAGCATCCATCCGCAGCATGAGGAGGAGCAAACAAAGAGAGGTAGGCGGAGTGAAGCTGTCAGAAAGAGACGGTTGCAACAATATGGCATATCTTATGTTCTTATGTACATTGTCCAGTCAAGCTGGGAAAAATCCTGACCCTTAGTGTAGTGCAAGGGGCTATCCTAGCTCGCCCCCGCACATCTACCCAATTTATTGTACCCGTGCATCTCTCATTCTGAGACACCCACTTTGATGCTCAAGCTTTCCTTGATACCAGAGCTGGAAGGAATTTTATTCATGAATCTCTTGTACAGCATTCCGACAGTTTCCCTAGAGCCAGCAATCACAATTTCAGCTGTCCATGGAGAACCTTGACCTGGATGTATTGTAAAGTCTACAGTTCCCCTGTCCTTGCAGGCCATCATCCTGCATGGAGAACATATCTCTCTGTATGTTTTACCTAAAGCAATTAATTATATCATCCTGGGCCTGCCCTGGTTCCATCGACATCAGCCTGAGGTTAATTGGCAAAACTGGATGCAGCCCCTGCTTCCAAGAACAGTGTCTGCACAAAGCTCAGCTTGTAGTCTCCTTGGCAAGAACTGTGGTCTCTGACTCGCTTGCTGCACCCACCACCCATGTGGATGTCACTAATTACTTACACACAGACACTTCCTGTTATGTTTGCCAGCTCATGGAGAACTCCTATGAGCCGCTGCACTCATCCTAGGATGCTTCCGCCAGATGAGAACACTGACGACCATCTCACACGGCGTAGACGCCACCAACCACACATCCTCTGCCACACTGCACTGCTCCATAAGCTTGTGCACGTGCGACGTACTGAGCCTTAAAGAACCCAAGGTGGAAAACCTCATCTTTGGTGCCTCTTTATGACATCATGCAGCTGGGTATTTAAACCCAGCCACAACTCAGCAATGGGTCTCCTGCCTAGCAGTGTGTGTTGCAGCATTCCTTATTTCCTACCTTTCCAGCCTTCTCATCCAACCCCACCTTCCAGTCCAGCCTTGCCTTCCACTTCAGCCTTGTCCAGCATCACCTTCCACTCCAGCCTCATCTAGTCTTGTCTTCCACTCCAGCCTCATCCAGCCTTGTCTTTCTTACTTGTCCTGTCCAGTGTCTTCAGTGTGTCTTTCTCCACCCTTGGCCTGACCTTCTGGACCTGTCCTATTGCTTGATCCTGACTATGATTGCCCTGACCTTGCTTGGACCTGACCATGATTGTCTGTCACCTGGACCTGACCCCTCCACTTCAACCTCACTATTCTTGCTTGCTGCCTGCCCTAACCCTGGGCCTTCTCTGACTCTGATAAACCTGCTGCCTACTCTGACTCTGGTCTGTCTCTGGAGTCTAGTTACCACTTTCTCCCTAGGGACCTGCCTAATTCCTGCTGGCCGTCAGCTCAACCTGTGGAGGAAGCAGCTGAAGTTCCAGACTGTCCCATTACAGGGCACATTTGCCATATGCTGGTGGAGACTTCGGGGGTTTGCCCTCGAGGCTGCATCAATTATGCCGCAGCACTAAGGACTCACATACCTGCTACTCCTTACAACTAAAAAAGACCCTGGAGAAGGACTGTTGCTGGTTGACAAGACCATAGATGGGGATGGGATAGATGAAACTCCGTTTACAGAAGAGAATGTAAGGGAAGAGTTAGGCAAACTGAAAGTGGACAAGGCCATGGGGTCGGATGAGATACATCCGTATATTGAGGAAGCTCAAAGATGTGCTGGTGAGTCCGCTGAAGGGCCTGTTCAATAGATTTCTGGAAATGGGAGTGGTACCGCAGGTTGGAGAAGAGCAGTGATGGTAGCAGAGAAGAGGCTGGAAACTACAGGTTGGTTAGCCTCATCTCAATGGTGGGAAAATTAATGGAGACTCTGCTGAAGGAAAGGGTATTGAACTATCTACAATTTGGTGGGTTGGACTCCAGGCAGCATGGATTTACCAGGGGAATGTCCTGTCAGACAAATCTGATTGATTTTTTTGATTGGGTGACTAGAGAATTGGATTGAGGAAGAGCACTTGATAGATTTCAGTAAAGTTTTTGATACGGTCCTGCTTAGGAGGCTTATGAATAGGAAACAGTGTGTAATGGGAACCTATTGTGAAGAAAGAACTGTGTTGTGGAGTGCCACAGGGATCGGTTTTGGGACTGGTTCTGTTCAATATCTTTGTGAGAGATATTGCAGAAATGATAGAAGGTAAAGTTTCTCTATTTTGTGGATGATACTAAGATCTGCAACAGAGTGGACGCCCCCCTGAAGGAGTAGAAAAAATGAAAAGGATTTAAAGAAAGCTTAAGAGTGGTCAAAAATTTGGCAGCTGGGATTCAATGCCAAGAAATGCAGAGTCATGCAGCTGGGATGCGGTAATCCATTTACATCAGTGAAAGGCTGATGTAAATGGACCAAGAGAGGGATCTTGGGGTAATAGTGTCTAGTGATCTGAAGCAGCTAAGCAATGTGACAAGGCATCAGGCAATAGCTAAAGCCAGAAGAATGTGGGACTGCATAGAGAGAGGAATAACCAGTAAGAAAAAGGAGGTGATAATGCTCTTGTATAGGTCCTTGATGAGGCCTCACCTGGAGTACTATGTTCACGTCTGGAGTCTGTATCTCAAAAAGGATAGAAACAGGATGGAGGCGGTACAGAGAAGGGCGACCAAAATGGTGTGGGGTTTGATTCAGAAGACATGAGGAGAGGCTGACGGATCTAAATATGTACACCCTGGAAGAGAGGAGGTACAGGGAAGATATGATACAGACCTTCAGATACCTAAAAGGTTTTAATGATGCACAAACTTTGAACCTTTTCCGTTGGAAAGGAAATAATGGGACTAGGGGTCATGAAATGAAATTCCAGGGGAACAACTCAAAACCAACATAAGGAAGTATTTCTTCATTGAGAGCGTGGTGGATGCCTGGAATGCCCTTCCGGAGGAGGTGGTGAAGACAAAAACAGTCAAAGAATTTAAAGGGGCATGGGATAAACCCTGTGGATCTCTAAAGGACATGTTAGGATTGTGGACCCAGCTCGGCTGGGGAACCCCCACGGGAACAGCCCAGGACTCCAGGGATAGGCAAGACTAGTGGATCTTCTGCCTATACCAGCCACCTTCCCCGCAGGTTGAACCCTTGAGTTCTGGTGGCCGGCAGGACTTGAACAAGGGAGAGACCTAATGCTAAAGCTGTACTGGAATCCAGAGTGGAGGCAGAAGTCAAGCAGGAACGAAGAGGCAGGCTACAGGGCTGTAGGTTGATGCCAGATGGGACTGGAGACAGGAGCCAGAAGAGACTTGGGATGCAGGCTGTAGGGCTGGAGGCTGATGTCTGGTGGGTCTGAAGCTCAGGCAGGATGGAACACTGGAACAAGACAGGAGTTAATTATACTAGCAAGCTTGAGACAGGAGGCCTGGGAGTCAGGGAACAAGGCTAGAGACAGGAGGCCTGGGAGTCAGGGAACAAGGCTAGAGACAGGAGGCTTAGGGAAGCCAGGGAGCAAGGCTTGAGTCAGGCGGCTTAGGGAAGCCAGGGAGCAAGGCTTGAGACAGGAGGTTTAGGGAAACCACAAGGCAGAAGGCTGCAGAGAGCCACAAGGAGTACAGGGCAAGAAGGCTTTGGGAATCCACAAGGCACGAGGAGCCATGTAAAGAGCCGAGCAGACTCGGACTCAATGACAAGGCCCCGAGTGTAGACAGAGGGAGGGCTAAATAGGCAGAAAATCACTGAGTCATGAGGTCACTGATATTAGAGCTGGAAAGAGGGTAGAGGCAGCTCCCGGAGGACCTCTGGTGGTTAGGAGGCTGCATGAATCACAACAGAACAGAAATGCAGAAAAGTGCGCATGGGGGTTAGTTGCTGATGTGGAGGGTCCTACTCTTAGCAAAAGGCATGGAGATTACTACCCTTAACCAATACGCCTTGGTGCTTTTAATTCAACTGCAACTGTGCTTCCTGCTTGGATGGCAGGAGGAAAAGGGGAATTGGATTCAGACAACAACCAAGAGGTCTGGGATACTGATACGCAGACATAAGGGAAAAAGCACAGGACTGCTTCTACTGCCAAGTCCTTAAGCAAAGCACGTCAGGCAGCACTGTCTGAATTTTCAAGAAGACTCATCACCCAGTAAAAATATTGCTAGCAGAAATTTGTATTGGTTGTCATAAGGCATGGGGATAACTGCATGGAGCAGCAGTTACTGTCCTTAAGAGAAACCTGGGGGTAACCTGCACAGAGTGGCATTTACACCCTTAAGAAGCTTGCTGGGCAGACTGGATGGACCATTTGGTCCTTTTCTGCCGTCATTACCTTGTTACTATGTTAGCGTGATGCACCGATTGCTCACCTCAGTGGTAATGCTGATGCCCTGCCTCTCAAACACTTTGTCACACCTCCAGCATTCATGCTTTCTGCACACGTGCAAACCCTGTTCAACATACATACGTCTGTGCGGCACAGAAGTGATTGACGTTCAGCAAAAGATATGAATGCAAAATACATTTGGCACTAGATTAGGATTTTTAAAAATCATTTTTATTACATTATCCCCTATGAATTTGTATTATCATACCTTTATCAGTAACACTGTCACATGTTTAACAGACTTGTACTGGGTCGTTTTGGATCCTGCCGTTTCCTTCAGCACCTTTGGACTTGTGGCTCAGTGGGACCCCAGGCTGGGATCTGGCACCAGTAGCCTCTCTCTGTGGATCCCCCCCCCCCTCCATTTTTATATTCCCCCTCTCTTATTCCTTTAGCCCAGGCATTGCAGTCGTGGTCCTGGGCCAAGGGCAATGTGCTGGGCTTCTTCCAGAACCTAAGTCTGGCCACCAGGTGTCACCATGGTGCAATGACAATGACTCTCCCATTTAAGGCTTCTTTTCTAATGTTTAGAGAACTTCAATTTGTAGCAAATGAGAACAGAGAGAAACGCATGAATTATTTGTACCCTTCCTCCTCATTTTAGATTGCAGGCATATGGTTAGATTTCACATGGGATTGGGGGGGGGGGGGGTATGCCTGGCCACAAATTGTACTTTGTCTAGGATGAGTCATCCCAAGCCCTGCAGAATCCTCCATCCCAGTGTCCTGGCACCGGCCACCATATCGCGCTGTGTGGAGGAGGGCATGTCCTGCAGAGTGCTGTATAAACTGGACGGAAGCCTCACTGCACGCTGCCAGGCTCTTCCTGCTACTTTGAGGCTGCAGGCTACTGCTGGATACGAGCAAAATGTTTAATTAATATACGTTTGACTGGCTAAGGTGCGTTTGCGTGTCTGCCAATGAACAAACCTCCCGTGGGCCTTATGCGCCTTTTACATCTTATCCTAGGACTGCGAACACAACTGAGGTGGGAATAATTTCACTCCATGCACCCCGGTCACTTTCCTCTTTCTATCAGTGCAGTTTCTTCAGGGTCAGTTCACACAGGAATATTAATCTTGCTAGACAGTCCTTCCGAACCATGCAGGCATCACTGCTTCTCAAGCCTATCATTCAAATCTGCCCTCCTGTACACCCCCTGAATCTAAATTCCAATTGACGAGGACAACCTTTAGAGACTAGGACGAAGTTACTGAAGCGTGGTTTCAGTAGATTAATTGAAATAGTGGCAGCTGTTGCTGTCCTTTTTATGGGAGCCTGTGATTATCTTCAGTGCAGCGTGCTGATCGCAGGAGGTAGGGAGTGATGCAAAAAATGGGCATAACAGGTCGTGCATGCAGGGCTTGATTTAAGAGTTTGCAACCCATAGATAGGGTTAGAGAATTGAGGGGGGGTTTGGCAGGGGGGAGTAGGGTTTCAAATGGCTCCAGATCTTCAGGACATGTTGATCCAGTCCTGGTTTTATCCCATTGTGTGCAGGGACTTGTAGTTTTGATTTCCCTATTGCATGCTTTAAGAAAAGCAAGACTATAAGTCCTTGCATGCAGTGGGGTAAAACCAGGACTGGATCCATGTGTGCTGAAGATCTGGAGCCAGTTGGCAACCCTAGTTGGGAGACCCTAGAAATCAGAAAGTAGTGGATCTCCCTTCCAAGACCGCCGAGCGCCATAGCAGTGCACCCTAAGGAGTGGATGGCAGGAGCAGGCTCCTCCTTGGCCCAGATATTTGGCCTATATTGCCTGTGCCTAAATCCCATCCTGGGTACATAGACCAGTTCCCCTTTTTGCTCCTCTTTCCTTTAGTGAATCTGTTGAGTGAGGACTGTCTTTAAACACAGAGCGGAGATGACCGTTTCCTTTTCTGTGAGTGGTGGGACACCAGCAGGTCTGCAAAGGTGCGGTAGGGGAATAATGGTGCCCAAGATAAATGGAGATCTTTAATCTCTTTGCAGCTCCTGGTGAAATGGCAGGAGCTTTGTGTTATGGGAGGATGGCATCCCCTCCAGGACCTGAATTTAACCCGTGTTGCTGTCTGCGCAGACTCTTACTTTCTGACCGGTGGACTTGTCTGCACAGAACAGGAGCACAGGCTGGAAGTGACATCGTTACAGGTATCCACAGGCTGGGGAGGAGCACATGCGATTCAGCAGTAACTTTACATCAAGAAATACAGGTTCTGCTATTTATTTATTTATTTGATGTGTTTTGTATGCCGACATTCGGTTTCGCCATCAGAACGGTTTACAGAAACATACAACAGATTGTATCATCATCATCACATAATCTTATCATGTACAAACATGTATCATGTATCAGGTACAAACTTAGATTGTAAGCCCTCTGGGGATAGAGAAATACCTATAGTACCTGAATGTAAGCCGGTGTGATATCTTGATTGAGATCGAATGTCGGTATATAAAAATAATAAATAAATAAAAATAAATAAAAATAAATAAATAAATGTAGTGAAGGTTAGTTACATCTACTAGTTATTACTTGCGCATCAAGTTATTACATATTGCAAAGTGTTACATACTGCAAGTTATTTCCTACTGCAAAGAGATTTCCTACACATTGTTGTTACTTAGCTGGGGATGTATCCTTTTTATGTTGTTGGGTTGCGTGTTTGATTTGTATGCTGGATGACTGAGTGAATTTGAGTAGGCTCTCGTGAACAGCCGGGTTTTTAAGTCTTTTTTGAACATTTTCATGCTTGGTTGAGTTCTTATTCCACTTGGTATAGAGTTCCATAGTTTGGGGCTGGCGATGGATATGGCTCTCTCACGTGTTGTGTTTAGTCGAATGATTCTTGCGTGAGGGAGTTTGAGGAGGCCTTTATTCCTAGATCGTAAGTTCCGTTTTGGATTGTGTGTTACGATGGATTTGCTTAGCCAGCTGCTTTGTTGTCCTATGATTATTTTATGCAGGGTTGTCAGTACTTTATATTCTATTTGGTATTTTTTTGGGAGCCAGTGTAACGAGATTAGTATTGGTGTGATGTGTTCATGTTTTTTTGATCCAGTCAGAATTCTGGCGGCTGATCACACACCAAGGACCTTTTTATAGTATGGTACCCTTCTCTTCCCGCCTGCCCCATTTATATATATAGCGCTTTGTAAGGTAGCCTTGTGGTAGTACAATGTTAATCACGCCAGTCTTGCAGCTCTTTCTAACTATTTACAATGCAAGGTTGGCATGTAAACTGCCTTATCATAACCATTCAGAATTATGTCAGTTTGAGCTAGGTTCAGAGTCAGTCACAGCCAGACAGGGTTTGGTTCTGTCTTCAAGGCTGCGTCATGTTTTCCTATATCAGGAGCTGCTTGATACCTTCTCCCTTCCTATCAGTTCCAGTGAGCATAGCAGGTTTAAAATGGGCTTATGGTCTCAGAGCACAGTCCAGCATTGAAATATGCAAAACCTACAAGAGCTACAAATAATTTGCCTCCACTGGCATCGGGAGCATACAGTATAACCTTTTTTTAAATTAAAACAGTATACCTATTACACGTATGAACAGTAAAATGCCAGAGAAAATAGTGAATTTTGCAATTCCTCTTGACAAATGGAAGGTGATGGTTGCTCTTTGGTTTGGTTTTATAGATTTCAGCAATGGCCTTCTTCATTCTATAAAATCTGGAAGTATGCAACACATTATAAACAAGTAAAAATGCCAAATATCCTCTGTGCTGCCCTAGATACCTTGTTTACAGAAAGCATAAAGATGGTGTGAGACAAATATCTCCAAATATTCTGCCATTTATGCAGCTTAGGAATTTTGGAGAATTGAGGACCTATGTTCTCATGGGACAGCAAATCTTAATAAATAAATTAATTGGGTTTTTTTTGTAAGGAACTAGACAGTCTGTTGGGGAAGGGGGAGTCTTTTCCGAAAGGACAGGCTCCACCTTAACCAGGGTGGAACCAAGCTGCTTGCGCAAACCTTTAAAAGAAGATAAAGCAGCTTTTAAACTAGAACAAGAGGGAAAGTCGACAGTTGCTCAGCAGTTGCTCCATCTCCGATGGATACTAACGAAACAGCAAAGTTAAAGCATCCTGACAGAGACAGTCCAATAAAAGCAAAAATAAGAATCACCTTCATTTCAATGTTTAAAGAATAGTCTCAAGACCCAATCCCGGTCTGATTCAAATGTAAAAGATACAACATTGTGGCAGCTTGTACCATTTCACTATCTGATAAGTCTAGTAACTGAGATATAACCAGATTCCGGATTAGATGATCCATCTCTTGAGCTCCAATCTGTTTAGCTTGTATTTCCTGCTTCTTAAATTGAGGTAAATAATCCTGATCCAAGATGGCGCCGGCAAGCAGTTAGTGGGTGCCACGGCGTCTCTTTTTTCCTGATATTGGATTACTTCAATTACAACTTACCGAATGCCGCACACAGCCTGAAAGCGCCGGGCGAAGGAGAGGACTGACACTGCAGTCCCTTCGGGAACCCCCATTTCGGGCCCTATGGACGCCCACATCCAGAGGGTGAGATCGGAGGTGGTGTCAATGGAGGAGAAGACAGGAGAAGAATTTCCCTGCTTCCCTCCAGATCTTTCAACATCATTGTCCCCGATCTTTAGGGCTCCACCGGCTAACCTGGCGGCCTCCAGAGCCCGGGGTGAACCAACGGCAGAGGCGGAGGCCATAGATGAAAGGGCTTTTGTAAACCGGGTGGGGATGGAGCACACAGCAGAAGCTGGAGGAAACAGCGGTGAAGGCCCCAGCGGGGGTATGGCCGGCTCACCAGCTGAAGGAGGAGCTCAGGAACAACGGGAGCAAAGACATGATATCGCACCCATTATCTAAGATTCAAGTGCCTACTCTGGTAAGACCTACTTTAATTACACTGGATTCAATTTGGGAAGCTATTGTTAGCTTGGGAAATGCCATGACAGTACAACTAAATCCAATTGTGGAAAAAAAAAATAACAATATTGAAGATAGAGTGCTCAAGATAGAGAATTCACAATATCCTAGTCTAAAAGAAATTGGAGAAATGAAACAAGAAGTAACTAAATGGAAACCTATTCAGGATGCAATTATAAAAGAAAACCATCAGCTACAAATTAAAGTGGAAAATCTTGAGGAGATTTTTTTAAAATCCTTATTAGTTTTAATTCTTGGGTATTATTTGATGCTTCTGCTCTTTTGAAGTATTTTATTGGTGTTTTGGGAAATTTATAACATGATTTTAATTATTGGATGTACTATTCATCAGATGTTTTGAAATTTGTATTCTTTTTAATAGTATGGTTTTACAATTTTGATTCCTGACTTATATTTCTTCATTTTATTGTTTGTATTGTATAAGGAATGGTGATGTTTCTGTTTTTTCATTATCGCATTGCATACAGTGTCTGACTTGTGATTTCCACTTCAGTTTTTGTCTGCACATTTCCATTTATGCTTTATGGTCTCTTTATTTTGCATTTGTCTCCAATGGTTAACTGACATCTGTGGGTATGTTTTGTGTAATCTCCGAGATCTTATTAAATATCACCTGAATAAGATCTTGTATCCATTTTCTAAATTGTTAATGCATAATTTTTAAAATAGTTTTGCTAGGTGGTTAAAATTGTCCAGGGCTTTCTTTTTTGCATGTAAGACCCTTAGAAGTTTTTCTTGTAATGTTTTACAGCCAAGTTGCCAGATAAAATGAATGTCATGCCATGGTATACAGAGTCTAGGGGTGTGGTTTACTTCTTGGTTATTTAGACTTTGAAATTTGTGTTGGAGATGTTTTTGACTCAGTTCTGTTGGTGATGTGTGATCCAGGGACACATGATTGATAGAAAATGAAAATTGCCTTTGCATTCTGTAGATGCAGAATTTCTGTATCTAGAGAATGTGTATTTCAAATTTCTAAGGTCAGCACTGGAGTGTGGGGGAGGGGAATGGAGCATGTGCTGAGGTCAAGGAGAAAGTGTGCCCACTGCTGCTAATCCATGTCAAGCTGAAGGGGGGGGGTTTGCCCTTCTCCCTCTCCCCTCCCAATCTGACTACCTTGCCCTTTGTCCCCGAGGAGCAGGGATTAATTGTGGGGAAGGGGGCACCATCAATGATTTTCACCCAGGGTGCAATTGCCCTAGAGCCGGCCCTGTGTGCACTTGTGTTTTTGTTGTTATTGGTGGTAGTGGTGGCGGGGGCGCTAATTTCAGTTTTTACACAGGGTGCTGGTTAGCTTAGAGCCGGCCCTGTTGAAGAATCTCTCATGCAGGACTTTACCAAATGCTTTTTGAATATCCAAATGCATTATATCACTATATTACCTATATGTTCATTTACACCTTAAATCAACTAGGCCATATTTATTCAAGGCTCAATACTTTCTGGAAGAGTTCTTGCATTCAGCATCTCCCAGCAGACAGAAAGGATATCACAGAATAATTAATCTAATTTACTCATTAGAGAAATAACATTTGGGCCGATGCAGTAAAGTGTGTGGGAGAGCCGGCGCTCCAAGGCGAGTGCCTGCTCTCCCGACGCGCACCCAGGCTACTCTCCTGGGCGCGCGATTCACTATGCAAATGAGGGCCCGCGCTAATAAGGAGGCGCTAGGGACACTAGCACATCCCTAGTGCCTCCTTATTGGCAGAAGCGGCGGCTGTCAGCGGGTTTGACAGCCAACACTTAATTTTACCGGAGTCGGTTGTCGAACCCGCTGACAGCCACGAGTTCGGAAAAGGGACGCCGGCAAAATTGAGCGTCCATTTTCCAAACCGTGGGCCGCGGGAAGTTTTTTTTTTTAAGATTTTTTTTATTTTTGGGGCCACCGACTTAATATCGCTATGATATTAAGTCGGAGGGTGTACAGAAAAGCAGTTTTTTCTGCTTTTCTGTACACTTTCCCGGTGCTGGCTGAAATTAACTTCTGCCTCCTTCTGGAGGCTCCATCAGGCCTTCTTGTCTTCTCCATGGAGTTCCTGTTCTCTCGCCATGTCAAGTCTTGTCTTCGTGCCTGAGGTCCCTGTCCAGATGTCCTGTCCAGGTATCCTGATGTTCCTGTCCTGATCTTCGTCTTGATGTCCTGCCATGATCATCTACGTCCTGATGTTTCTGCCTTCCCGGATGTTCTTCCCTGCGTCTTCGTATGTGCTCCTAGCCTTCTGACCTGCTGGGCCTTGGAGTGACCAACAGGTGGGATCCGTCCCTGCGCTCTGGAGCTTCTGTTCCCGCCAACCGTCGGAGCTTCGGATGTCATTGGTCCCGACATCGGAGTTCCTCCTCGCCTGGATCTTTCCTGTGCATGTCCCGCTCTCCTCGTGGTCCGTGACCAGCCTTCGGGCTGTGTAGGGCGCGCAGTGGGACAGGGTGGTCCGCGACTCAGTCCCGCAGGTGGGTTGAGTAGGGCACCCTGAGAGACTGTGCAATTGTCCTTCTACCCAAGTGTCTTCTGTGATGTCTTCGCACTAGCCCTCGTCTGTGATGCCGTTGCATCCCCACCAGTTCCTGCCTGGTTCCAGTACCCGAGTCTTGTTACAGTTCCTGTCTTCCTGCCTGGTTCCAGTACCCAAGTCTTGCTACAGTTCCTGCCTGGTTCCAGTATCCGAGTCTTGCTATAGTTCCTGCCTGGCTCCAGTACCCGAGTCTTGCTACAGTTCCTGCCTGGTTCCAGTATCCAAGTCCTGCTACAGTTCCTGTCTACTGTTCTAGTCTGGTTCCAGTTCTCAGTCCAGCTCCTGCCCTCAACCTCAGGCCAGGCCTGCTGCTCCATGCTGTTCACAGCAGGTCCAAAAGGGCTCGGAATGGTCGGAGGACCATTCAACTTCCAACATCCTTGGGTGTTGGCCTTGGGAGCTTGCAGACCTGGCAGAGGGTCAGCCCGCCAGTCATGCTGGAATACGCCGTCAACCCTGGGGTCGGCCCTGGGCGCGCCTGGGGTCCGGCTGAGGCCCAAGTGCACACTAAACCCATCCCGCAAGAGTATTAGCCTGATTGCTACAGCATCAGTGCCGTAGCAGTGTTATTTCTGTGCAGACCTGGTGCAGGATAATTCACATGATTAAAAATGTCCTTGCTACGAGTTTACATTAAAATGTTAATTACTTTCGTACTGCATGTGCAGCATAGTAAGGGCTGGTTTTAGTGCTCCACATTAGCAGACATAAAATCACTGCATCATCCTGTTAAATCCACTTCTATTATCTGTAACACTTTGTGCTGTAGTACGCAGATTTTCTTATTGTACATACTGCCCTAATTGGTAAAAAAAAAAAAAAACCAGGACTGAGAACTGCAGAAGGTCCCATTACAGATTCCCACGGGCATCCTGTGAACGCTATTTGATAGCAATGGGCAATGGATTTTCCCTTATGTAACCTGAGATCAAACCATTTCCAAGTAAGCCTCTGAGGGAATTATGCATATGCTTTTTAACCATTCAATCCTCCTATAGCACTTCATTAAGAAGACAGCTTTCTGTCTCTCATTTGATTTGAAGAAGAATAGTTATTTGATCATTTAAGTAGCACGTCGATTTTTGTATGCTCTAGTCCAACGAGAAAAAGAGGCATATGGAGCAAAAATAACTCCGTCTTAGTTTAGCTGGGATCTTTGATTTTCTAGCCCAGGTCTCATGAGGCTTAGCATTTCTAAAGGGATCACTGGGGAGAATGATGAAAAGGCAGCAAACCAGCTCCTTACAGGTGTTGTAAAAGAGCACTGGGATAGCACAGCAAAGGCCCCAGGTTCAAGAGGAGACATTCCAGGTGCAAGGTCTTAGAATCCCTGTCTTCGGGGCCGGTGCAAGGGTATTGGGCGCCCCCTCCCCCGGGCGCGCCCCCCCTTACCTGTTTCGGCGCAGAGTGTGTGCTTCTCAGGGCCGCGAGCAGCGCGCCGCCTCTATTTCTCTTTGCCACGAGCGGGATAGGCCCCATTTGCGGTACCACGTGACTGCTCTTCGGCGCCCCCTATGGCTCGGCGCCCTAGGCGACCGCCGAAGTTCGCCTAATGGACGCGCCGGCCCTGCTTAGGCCTGGAGACGCGACAGCTGAGAGAGTATTCCCCATGCTTACTTCTACGGGAAGAAATGAGTGCGGGAAAAAAACAACCCAGAGCAGTTCAAAGATCTCCAGCTTCATTTCTCAAAGCACGTGACCAGGTTTTCAGGGTGATCAAAATATGCAAATTAACCTGCTTCTTTAAGCATATTTATAGAAATCTATCTCTAGCATGCTCCTTGTAGGAAACCCTGAAACCAGAACTGTTTATAGCCCTTGAGGACTGGATTAGTGGATTTGAGAATGTGGTTATTAATGACCAGTGCTCTTGACAACTTTTCTACTCCTAGAAAAATAAAAGAAATTACTGTAATAACCTCAGGCAGGTTCTGAAATTAAAATCTTATAATCAGCACGCTCAGTGTTCTACCGGTGACACAGAAGAACAATTCATCTCCTGTGCTGAAATGTGATTCAGTGCAGTTGGCAGTCTGAGCAGCAGCCTGACTTCCATATTAAATGGTGCTCCCTTTGTTACTAGAGAAGGTAACAAAGTTTCTAATTAAATATTTTCAAAAAATATCATCCAGTTGACATCAAATCAATCATTTAGTGTATGATAGTTAAAACCTTTTGACTCAAAGTCAGCACTGAAAAAGTGACTCAGAACTGGGAAGAGGGCAGCACTGATATGAATAGTTAATATAACATCATTGCAGGTTTTATAAAAAAAAGTGGCCTGCCACGAAGGGTCCCCAGGGGCACATCAGGCATGAGTTGTGCAATCCCCAAATGGAAAAGTTTCTCTTATCATATGCAACACAGTCCCAGTGATAAACTACTTTGAATAAACACGTGGCCACTTCCTTTGCTATCTGATACCATTACTGGTGCTTTAAAGGTCGGTATGTAAAGCAGCAGGATCTCCTGCTGGTGGAAAGAATTTACAAGTGTGTTGGAGGACAACTCTTAGTGCAACAAAGGAGCTGAACCACCGAGGCTCTTAATATCTTTCTCAGTGGCACCAAATTGGCAGTAGGGGCATGACAAAGATGCTAAAGTCAAAGGATACAGAGGAAGAGGAAGACCTAGGAGTTTATTTTCCTGCTTCCAGTCAATTTCAGGTAAAATTGCATTTGTTTGGAAAACAATAACTGTCCTGTAGTTTGAACTGCACGGGGCCAGCAACTGCCACAAGAGTTCTCTAGGACCTGCCCTCCTCACACAGTTCAAAGCATGGGGCTGGCTCCAGCACGTCCAGTGGTGAGAACATGGGTGATGGACTCCTGCGCACCTTCCAGGGTTTGTTCTCTCAGTATCTCATTAAAGGCCCTGCACCAGGCAAGGCAAACTCCAGTCCTTGAATGCTACCAACCAAGCTGGCTTTCAGGATTTCTATAATGAATATTCACAAGACATATTTGTGCACATTTGATCCAAGGACCAGGTTAGTCTGCATAGCCTGGCTACCCTGAAAACCAGACCTTGTTTGCAGCATTTGAGGACTGGATTTTGCCATCATTGCCCTACATAGAAGTGGTTTCTACCATTTTAGACCTGTAAATTGGGAGCTAAAGTGTTGCCCATCTCTGCATTGTGGGAGTTGAGATTTTGTTTTGTAAGGAAACATTGGTGCATATGACCCAGTTGAAGGAAAGAGTTTTTAGGCCAGTTATATATTTCTGACAGCCCTGCCCTGATACATTCTGGAATCTGCAGCGCTGATTTCAAATGGAAACTGTAGAACTACAAATACCACAATGCACTGGGATGTAAGTTCAAAAACAGGACTGGTCAAAAGGTTCCCTCCTTGAGCCGGATCACTTGGAAGCTCTGCCTGAAACTAAATCTAATCCCAAAAATTAAGATCCTAAGTAGAGAAGCAAAAACAATTTCAGTAAGTTATCTTCTCCAACATCTTGTTCTTCAGATAAAAGACATGGATGCAGCATCATAAAAAGTGCCTGACCAAACAGAGTTAACAATGTATAATGTATATTTTTTAAATGTAATAACACATTAAGGGATAATTGTAAACATTGTGCATAAGTGAGCTGGCAAATTTGCAGATACGTTTCTCAGGGTCAGTCTTTGCCAAGTCTCACTCTGGAGTCCAGTTGGGTATGGTGCCTGTGCTTTGTCCCGCAAATCACTGCTGGAAACCAGTTCCTTGTTACAACGTCTCCTGCTGCTAAACTTACCATTGCAGGATTGTTGTTGAAATTTCTTTCTATATAGGAATTTCAGGTACCTTGTTCTATTCAAGCTGCCCCATCCTTGGAGTAGGTGCACTGTTTCCAAAGCAACACCAGCCCTGAAGTAAGGAGATTGGCCAAAGTGAAGCTAAAAGTGGCTGTTATGAACTTGTTCACAAGAACCAGAAGCCTCAGCCAGTTCTCTTGTGTAAGTGAATGCTCCCCTGCTGTGGCGAGGGTCTTGCCTTGTTTCCTAGTCTGCCTTGCCTTGTCTCCAGTGTGCCACGTTTCCAGCCTGTCAAACTCCACACACATTGGTATCCATGCTTTGCATGCTGCCCATTAATTACCACACTCTAGGACTCATACCTTAGTAGGAAGAAGAGGCATGGATGATGGCACATTCTTAGAAAGGGGCTCCTACACTTTTAGGAATCACTGATGGGGTCTACTGCTGCTGTGAAGTGCTGAGAACAGAGCCCAGGTGCTGGCCTGGATATGAACATCAGGCAGTGGTGATTCTTCTGTGGCACACCTGAACAGGTCTGATGTCACATCAGTGTGCCATGGGGAAACTCTGGCCAAAATCACCTCTGCATGCAAGCTGGCAGAACAAAGATTAGCTCAATTAGATGGGGCTACTCCAATGACATGAACACACAGGATTGCAGTGAAGTGCAGCCTACGGACCACTTGGTCATTTGCCGACTTCATGGGGAGACCTGTATGAAGGAAGACCTCACTGCGGCAACAGGAAGAGCCATTGCCTATGCACAGTTCTGGAAAAAAATTATCTAGTTTATGACAAGGACACAAGTAGAAGACTAGACTTTCCCAACTAGGCATATTCTTTCATTTTTGACCTACTTGTGTTATGCCGTTCCATTGGCAGTCTGAATTGCTGCTATTGAGATTTGCTCCCTCCCGACTCAGTTTCATGAAACATGGTCCCTGTTTGAAGGATTCCTTGTGTCTATAAATACAATAAAACATATTTGAACAGATAAAGTCAAGTCAAGTTCATGACAAACCGTCCTTTTATTTTCCTACTGGATTGCGGGTTTAGTTTTCCACCCTTGCCATTTTGCTTCACAATTTTTTACCACTTGATTTTAGCTAATGTGTTTCTTTGTATCATTCTTTCAATAATCTGCTCAACTATGTCTAAACTTGCCTTGAGAAACACTGGAGTGCTGCTAAAGATACCCTCCCTCTAAGAGGTACATGACATTCTCATTTAGATGGTAACCTTGATACTGGCACATGGGCACACATGTACATGTGTATACCTGCTCGCGGCAAAGAACGCAACCATTTTATATCATACGCGCATATATACGCACTCCTATCAAATGGTTCCAACCTCCTAACTAGTATTGTAAGGTCATGTGGGTCTGCTGTTATATGTAAGATTGATGGTCATGCAGTATGCTGTGAGTGGCAGTGTTCAGTGTTTTTTTTTTTGTGTGTTATTTTTTTTACTTTGTGGTGTTTTTTGCTTGATTTCATTTTCAAAAACAGTTTGTTGGGTTTTTTTGGCCTTTCCCTAATTTCTTGGTTAGTGTGCACTAAGTCCAGTTAGTGCACACTAGCATGAAACTCAAAATATAACACAATTTCAGCATTTTTTCTTTCATTTCATGTTAAGAACCTGCAACATTAATATATTTGAAATAACGAGAACACAGTTATTTGACATAGGAAATGCCAAAACAAGGAAGGTGATTTTTCGATAAGTGTTCTAAAATTGAAGGTATTCTCATTTTATGAAATTCATTAGCTAAGATAATCAGTGCAATATATAAAGTGAGTCCGGTTCCTGGGAGCCAAAGACCCAGCTGATGGGTAACTATTTCAGAGAGTATGACTCGGCAAATGTTACTGAGGAAGCCGGATAATTAATCTCTTCTCCTCTGATTGCTAAATATTACATTGCCATGTTCCCTTTCAGTGCCAGCTCCTTTCTGGCTTCTGCTGCAGAGCAGATTTTAATTCTGTAAAGTGTGCTTAATTTGATATTAATTGCCCTAATAATTTGGGTAATGTGATCACTAAATGCTAAATGAAAGAGTCGTACAATCCTTGGAAGTATTCACAGTTAATAAGAGCTTCAAGCTCACTTCCTTCTCAGTTGTTCAGTCTGAGACTTAAACTTCCATTCAGTCTTCAAAACAATTATTTGAATTTCAGTATCATTGAACCATAAATTATACTCAATCAACCTAATCTGCAATTTAAGATAATTCTTTGGAGGAGGACTTTTAGCTTTGACCGTGTTTGAACTTCTTGGCTGTAATGACATAGAAAGCTGCTTGCAGTGCTGTAATGCAGGAATGTGAGATCCAGTTGGTGCAGGGGATATCATGGAATTAGCAAAGGCAAGCTGCATGATGGGATTTTGGCTGCAAATATTTGCTGCTAATGTTAGTTGAGTGCCATTTGTAGAGTTGCCAACCTGCCTCCATGTCATCATGGCATGTTGCTTTGAAACTCCCATCCCAATGTCTTCTGCAGGAAAGTAATGGCATTGGCTGGATTGTATGGGGATGTCAAGAAAAACAACTGAATTGAAGCAATGTAAAAAGCCGGCCTTTGTGACTCTATAACTCTGGTCTAAAACTGGTGCTCTGGGAACTGGAGTCAAAAAAAGCAGAGTGTCCCACTAACCAGGTGTGCCATTAAGGCCATTGCTGGCTACAAAAATATATCAAATGACTGTAATTGGCAAAACATCTGTTAAACTCTAACAGGAAAAACATTCAGACAGCAGTTGTTTTGCAGGATCCTAAAATTGATTTAAATTCCTAGAAGCATCTGAGCCTTGGTGAGTTCCTATTGCTGGGTAAGGATAAAAATGTAAGGAATAATAATGCACTCTGGTGATTATTTTGGTTCTAAGATTATTTCACCATTTTCACTAGGCTCGATAGGGGTCTGCACATGCATTTTTATTTTTTTTTGCTTCATTATGTTCTTTATTTTTTCCACTTTGTTTGTTTTTGGTTTGTTTTGTTTCATTTATTTGAAACAAGAAATCAAAAACTAAGTTAAAAAAAAAAAAGAAATTTAAAAAAAAAATCCACTCCTGACCCTCCCTTGGTCTCTTCCAGCTTCCCTGATTCTTTTTACTCCAAGCCTCCTCCCCCAGTGATTTTACAATTGTAAACAGCATCAATACAATTGTTCACTTCTTTTCTTGGGTAGTTTTAAAAATGAAGTTCCAACAAATGCATGTCCCTAAAGGTCAATGCTGCGTCCTCCAGTAATGTAGTTCCTGGCAGATGATAAACTTTAGTCGGTAACGAGAGAGGGGATATAGGAAAACTGGGATCAATAAGAATGACTGATGTAAACCTAGCAGCTTCTAAGCTTGTGCTCACCTTTCTGTGCTCAATATGGCAAGCCAGAACTTTGACTACAAATAATCAAATGGAAAATCTGCCTAAGGTAATTTCATTACAAATTTATATACCAAATTTTATACACAATAAGATTATTTTTAATTGTAAAACAAATGTCTTTTTTTTTTTGACCTGCCAGTTTCCTCCTGCTCCAGGACTGTTGCTGGGCTAAGCAGAGCACTGGGCATTCACGAGTCCTCTTCGAGTTGTGTGGGCCTCTCCTCTGATTATCCAGGCAACCAGCTGGCTGCCCCCCTCCCAAAGATGAAGCTGCTTTACATCTGATGCTGCCCCGACAGCAGTAGCATCATGCACTGATGCCCAGGTGGAAGCAAATTGCAAATAGTTAGTGTGGAGCGAGTGCGGATCACACAAGAAAGCACATAGTAAAAAAGGGGGGGGTGAAACCATTCAGCAGTGCTGTTCCATGTGCAATATAGTGACAAAACTTTGAGGAATTTCTCGAGACAACAGCTTTATGTAGACAGCTTCGAAGAGGTACAAAGGTACAATCCCCCAACACGGCCATGTTTCGCCAAAGGGGCTGCGTAATTAGGTTCTTTGCATTCATTTCATTTTTACCTTTTACCCCCGATGTTTTCTTCTATTTTAGTATTCTTTTCTCGTTATTTCCTTTTTCGATGTTTACTTCTTTTTCGCTGGTTTCTTCTACCCAGGTAACTATTTTCCTTGAGTATCGCATCTCTAGCCCGACACTATAATTACATACCCTGTTTATGATAGGCTTCTTATTTCTATAATATTTTATTTCCACTTCTTTAATAGTACACTATTGAACATGGGAACTTGTGAAATTATAAACCAGATGTGGTATGTCTGTGCTTCCTTTTACCATTACAGTACCTGTGTTTTCAATACGGTTTTTTACTGGGGGTTTTTTTTTTATACTATTTTTTACTATTTCTTAATTTCTTGCAGGATGCCTCCTATCTAAAAATTTAAATATTTAAACACTCAGACCTTACCTGTGCAACTTTTGTTGTTTCTTGTTAGCTGTTTTATATGCCGCTGTTCTTATTTAGATTTTTTTACTTTTTGTTTAGATAATCATTTGGAAATCGTTCCTTGTGAGTTCCTCCTAATGCATCCCTTATGGCGAAACACAGCCATGTTGGGGGATTGTACCTTTATACTTCTTTGAAGCTCCCTACATAAAGCTGTTGCCGTGAGAAATTCCTTGAAATATTGTCACTTTATTCCACATGGTTTCACGCCCTCTTTTTTGCTATGTCCCAGGTGGAAGCCCATCTTGCCCACCCTTCTGACAGCCCTGTCCTGCTTCTTTGGGCTTCTAGCTCAGGTATAGCCAGGGCAGGGGTCTGGTTCATTTGCAACTACCTGGGGATCTTTTCTCTATCACCTTTCATCTTCTTTCATCCAGTCATTGCATTGACAGTCCTTGGCTGAGTGTCAGGCACCAGGGCTTCGTCTCGTTCCCTGCAATCATAGACCCTATCCCAGGACCTGTCAACTTGCCTTCACAGCATCACCAGCCATGGAACAGGAGACAGGTCCATCCACATGAGAGTGCTCCCACTGGAAAATTATTTGACGTGAATATAATGACTAAAAAGTCTATGTTCTTTGGAAATACAACAGTACAAAAATGTACACATTTTTTTCAAACATTAAGCACAAATGTTTTTAGCACACCAGAGCAAGTGTGTTTGGAATCCAAGTCTACTTACCAATGCAAAAAAAAAAAAAAAAGATTTCCTATTCATACATCTGCCAGGAAATGTAGTCGTCTGAATGAAATATAACGTGAGAAACATACACCCAAGAAGTCTACATCAGTATGTCCCCCCCAGCTGATATCCCCAGTGTTTCAAGCCGTAAGTGGTTCTGTCTCAGTGGTAACCTCTTGAAATAAGTAGCAATGGACTGACTTTCATCATCAGGTCAAGCTTGCTTCAAACTACTAGAGTATGTCCAATGCTTCTTTCTGGTTGTGTACGCCTCCCCATGGCCAAAATTAATCAGACTATATTCATCGGCAGGTTAACTGGATAACAAGTGCCTGATTAGAAACAGGTCAATCCAGTAACGAGTGGTAGGAAGAGCTGCGTTAGTGCCCGGCGCACCCGCGGTTGCCGCACGCACAGTCCAGCTCACCTACCGCTCGATCCTGTATGTAAATAGCTTGCAAATGCAAGCTGCGTCTAAGAAGCGTCCGTGAAGCGTTAGGCCCGCGCAACCCATTTTACTGTATAGAGCGCTATAGGTCCCAGGAAGTGGACAGTTCTCCGACGCTTGGAATTGTCAGCTCTCTTTCCCCTCCTCCCGAAGCAAGCAACCAAAGCGGAAAAAATGAAAAAAAAAAAAGTAGCAAGAGAGAGGGGAGAGAGGACAGGCAATCCTACGCTCGGGATTGCCTGTCCTCTCTCCCCTCCTCCCGAAGCAGGGCGCGAAAAGCAGCCTTGCTCTGGGAGGAGGGGAGAGAGGACTGGCAGTGTAAAGCGACGAAGTGACTTACTTTTTTTGCAGCCCCCCTCCGGAGACGGACATCGGCGAGGACGACCGCAGCTCCCCTCCCCTGCCTCCAGCTGCCCGCGAAGATAGACGCATCGCACGGGCGAAAGCGGCCCCTGTGCGTGCAATTGGGCCGCTCAAGACGTGACGTCACATGCCGTGACGCCAAACGTCGTGACGTCACGCCTTGAGCGGCCCAATTGCACGCACAGGGGCCACTTTCACCCGTGCAGGCGTCCATCTTTGCAGGCAGCTGGAGGCAGGGGAGCCGCGGTCATCCTCGCCGATGTCCATCTCCGGAGGGGGGCTGCAAAAAAAGTAAGTCGCTTCGTCGCTTTACACTGCCAGTCCTCTCTCCCCTCCTCCCGGAGCAAGGCTGCTTTTCACGCCTTGCTTCGGGAGGAGGGGAGAGAGGACTGGCAATCCCGAGCGTAGGATTGCCCGTCCTCTCTCCCCTCTCTCTCTTGCAACTTTTTTTTTTGCTTTTTTGCTTTTTCGCTTTTTTTCGCTTTTGTTGCTTCAGGAGGAGGGGAGAGGACTGGGGCCACCCCGGAGACCAGCACCCATGGACGCGGCCAGGGCAGGTGAGCGGGGGCTGGGGGAAAGTTTGCCGCCTACCCTTACCCCTGCCTCTAACGCAGGGGTAAGAGTATGCGGTAAGTTAGCAGGTTAAACGCGCGGCAAAACGGCAGGGTAAAAAAGCAATAGTCGGGGCGCGCATTACTGGATGGTAGGGAATAGCTAATTCGATCGTTTACATGTAATATACATGCCGCGGGCAGAAGGGGTTACCCGGGGATTTAAGGACGCGGTAAGAGTAGGTTAAAGGGGATTGTGGATCGCAGGAAGGGCTAACGCGGCCGGAAAGTGAGTAGAAAGCGGGTTAGGAGGGGGGTAAACGCGACCGCACTTTACTGGATTGACCTGAAAGTTTTTACTTCCATTCTATATTAATGAGATGTCATCCTTGATAACTCAGCTAAGTTTAATAAAATGCCCCGTCTGGTGTCCCTATCAAAGAACTGCCCAAACTGGGTGTCCCTGCCTTACTGCAGCCCTGATTCTATCCATCACTTTATTTATATATTGCATCCACTTTTCCCAAAGTTAGCTCAGGGCAGAATACAACAGCAAATAAAAATACAAACATAAAATTAAAATGTAACCATGATAATAAAACAGAGTAAAACAAATGCTAAAACACATACATAAACTATACAGATATCAAATAATATAATAGGTAAAAGCAAAAAATACATTATCACATCCAGCAAGTATTTCAAATAATACAATAAGATAGAAAAACACAATAAAGGAAATATAGAAACCAAGTTATAATCAGTCCTATAACAATAATCAAAAACCAACAAATATCATATTATAACCCACACCTACTTATAAAAACTAAGAATAACTACCATTTATTAATTAAACACTAAAAAGAAGCCCCTTAACTATTAAAAGCAGCCAGAAACAACCAGGTCTTCAACCCTTTCTAAAACTGGAGGAGATCACTCCATACATGCGGCAGTACAGGCAGAGTCTTTCTCTATAAACACAGAATAGAAGAAAAGTCTCAGAGAAAAAAGACCTGTATTTAATGCTTTCACTTTATTACCCTCTTTGCCTGCTGGACAAAATCCATCTGGAAAATTTAACCCTTTCTTGTAAGTCTTATAATAACATAACGTAGATGCCGTAGCATCTACGTTATGTTATTAACCCCATATATCTGTATCCAAGTTCCATCTACCTGTTCATTGTAAGACATTAACTTGTCATTGTTTCTGTTTAGAATGTAAACCGAATTGATCAGTAATTCTGTTATTGGAAAGTCGGTATATAAAAGTGCTAAATAAATAAATAAATAAATAAATAAAGTCTTACAACATGGTTATTTTTAGGAATTTTCTCTCTGTGCCTCCTGTATTCACTGGAAAGGATTCTACTGTATACCTTCCCTATTAGCGTCCCTGAAGTATTCTTGCCAAAAGAAATTTAATGTAGCATCTTTATTTATAAGAAAACCATTTAATTTTGCTGTACGTACCTACCATTAACAAGGAGACATAGAAAATGTAATGAGGGGAGAGGAAGGCAGAAGGTTAAACTAGGACAAGAAAGAGAAAAATTCATAATTGGGGTTTTTTTTAAGTGTTAAAAGTGTTTCTCATAGGGGACTCTCCCCCCCTTCCCCCCTCCCCTGACACACACCATTTCCTGGAAAGAGTGGCAGCAGTCAGAGTGTGAGACCCATGAGCCAGCGTGCACTCATAGGTCTGTCAGTGGTCCCATCCCCCTCCTCATGCACAGGTTTCTGATCAGTAGGGGCCACTGTGTGACCTGTGATTGGGCACTGGTGGACAGGCTCTGCGCTCTGTAACTGGACACAGCTACCCCTGAGGGGGCAACAGCCGAACAGGTAACCATAGCTCTAATCATCATTGTCTTCATGGTAGAAAACCTAAGCTCTTTAAACAAAACAAAACAAAAAAACCCCAACAATTTATGCTCATGAGCAATCAATTCAGATAATTACATCTCTACAATTGATAGTTCCGTTAGGACTATTTGATCCCAGTTTTGTTGTGATGGCCTCGTGAAGTTTCAAATCACAGTCAGCTTTAATTAAATTCTGTTCTTTTTCATTAGCAAAGAAACAGGTCTAATACATAAGGGGTTGTCAAGAAACCATCACTGATCCCATGATTCAAAGCTGAAGTGGAAGATTCTTGAGAAAAAATTGTAGTTGTTTATGCTGGCAAGAGTTCAATAATTAGTTAATAAGCAAAAACCAAACCAAAGAGCAAGTGTTAGACGGAGCCTTCTTTCATTTTATTGACTCTTACATCTAAAAACAGTCAAATAAGAAGCCCTTTCTAACCCATACATCTGGGTATTTAGCATTTTTCAGTTTGAGTCCTACATGTTGACCAAAAAACAAGTGATTAAAGCACATTATTGTACCACACTGAAAAATGTTGACAATTTTTTTTTTTTTTTTGCCAAACACTACTGCAGAAATAAAATAACATTTTCCAGGCTACTTTCAAAGAATGGCGAAATTATGGTAGAGTTTTCCAGCAGAAGTTATCTATGGCTACAACACTAAACCACTTCTAAAGTAAACTGGTGAAGTACAGCAGTTATTCACAGAGGCATACCTAGAGTATTTGGCACCCGGGGCGGATATTTCTTTGGCACCCCCACCCCCAATATCTAATTTTAAAGTTTTCTAAACATCAACAAAATATTTCAAAACAGCAGACACATCAAACAACACCCAATAATTAAAACTAATAAGGATTCAAAAAATCTCCCGCTCTATTGTTTTGAGGAATAATGATTTTCTGCTTTTCAGTTGTTGTACTGTATACAAAATCTGGCTTGTGGTTTCCAGTTCAGTTTTTGTCTGCATGTGTGCTTGTGAGAAAGAGAGGAAGCATGTGTGTGTGTGTGTGTGTGTGTGTGTGTTAGCATGTGAGAGAGTCATAGCTGAAGCATGTGTGTGTGTGTGGAGAGAGAGATGGAAAAAGCATGTCTGTGTTGAGAGAGACACAGAGGAAGTGTGTGTGTTTGTCTCTCACACACACACATGCTCCCTCTGTCTCTCACCAAGCACGTACATGTGTGTATGAGAGAGAGGGAGCATATTGTGTGAGTGTGTGTGCATGCATGCCCCCAGTATAAAACAATCTTAGGATTGTACCTCTCTCACACACACACATTCTTCCTCTGTCTCTCTCACACAGACATGGTTTCTCCATCTCTCTCTCACACAAGCTTCCTCTGTGTCTATCTCACACGCTAACACACACACACACACATACACACACGCTTCCTCTAACCAAATAATCACTAAAATGAAACCCACGACCCACCCACTGGACCCTATCCCAGCAAGTACCCTGAAAAAAGTAAACAGCGTAATAACCCCAATAGACACAACCATAATAAACTGAGCAAAACAAGCTGTGATTAAACCAATTCTAAAAAACAAAACAGGCAGAATTGATGACTGGGACAATTACCAACCAATATCAAATCTACCTTTCATCGCGAAAGTCCTAGAAAAAGCAGCCTTATCACAATTAGAAAACCACCTTGAAGACAACAAAATACTATACCCAAACCAATTCGGATTCAGAAAAAAACTCTCAACAGAAACCCTGCTCATCTCTTTAACTGACCCTGTGCTACAAGGCTTTGACAACAATGAATCATATATACTGGTTCTAATAGATTTAAAAGCAGCATTGGACACAGTAGACCACACCCTGCTATGCCACCAGCTGAACGAAATTAGAATAGGTGGAAATGTGTACAAATGGTTCTCTTCTTTTTTAAAAGATAGGACATTTCAAGTCAAACTAGTTAATCAAATGTCAGACACTTTTCCGATCGATACAGGTGTCGCCAGGGTTCAGCACTCTCAGCCACTCTATCTCCTGCCTATATGTGCTCTACTAGAAAACTGGGAATCAAATTCTTCCCATATGCAGACGATATACAATTCTACATCCCTTTTGACAAAACATTCTAAAAAACTGTGGCAACTCTGTCAACATACATGAAGGCTATACAACAAAACTCTCCCAACTGAAACTAACTCTAAACACAAAAAAAAACAACGGAAATTATATGGCTAAGGAGTTACAACTTGATACTCAAGCCACCAACTCTAAACCTAGGAATTACCAATATTACACCATCAGATGAGGCACGAGACTTTGGAATTCAGATTGACGAGAACTTCACTGTGAAAAAGTATATAAGCAAATTAATCAAATCAGGATATGCCAAGTTGAGAATTGTACATCAACTAAAACCTCTATTAATAATACAAGACTTCGACACTGTCTTACAAACACATATTTTCAAACTTAGACTATTGCAACTTGCTTTTACTAGGCCTCCCGTCAAGTCTACTAAAACCAGTATAGCTACTTCAAAATGCATCAGCAAGACTCCTTCCAAGGACAAGGAAATTCAAACACATCGCCCTCTCACTGATAGTTCTGCCCTGGCTTCCTGTAC